>NC_056725.1:1680744855-1681049264 GCF_019279795.1 Protopterus annectens | reverse complement strand
TGTTTGTTGAAAGTGCATCTTTATGAAATGCTGTCATGGCTTAGTGGTTAAGTACTGTGACTATAGTGCACAGTATCCTGAGTTCGAGCCTTGTCACTGCTTTTTATTTTCCTACTGGGCAGACCTGACTGGTTAAGGTACAGTAAAGGAGGTGTGGCCATGTTTAACCGACTTTGCTCAACTTTGCCCGACTTTGCCCAATGTTGCTCAACATTGCCCGATGTTGTGCTGGTTAGCACGGTGCGCAGCTACGCACAAAGCCATTGCGCTGGTTAACATGGCGTGCATCTACGAGCAATTGGATTTAAATATGGTCAATACTGGTAAAATGTGCTTTGCAGTACTTTATATTGCTTAAAATAGGGTACTCATGCCTCAGAATGCATAACCATTTCACCTTCATATAAATATATATATATATATATATATATATATATATATATATATAAAATTCGTTCACTACTACATTTCACATTTCAATGCTTTTTACAAAACTTATACATAAAAAAATGTCAGAAAATATTTTTGTATACAGATTTCCAACAGAAAATGGAACGTGCAGTAGTGGGACTCGAACCAGGAATGCTTCCTCTTTGTGCGAAGGTTCTAATCACTATGCTATCACTATTTTGCTTAATTTGCATATATTTTTCTTATTATCCTCTTCTGGTGTCTAAGCTGCTAACTGTAGCTAAGCAATGGGCAAACCCGTGCAAACGCGCAAATACGGGCAGCTATATTGGATGAAATAAAAAAACTCTTTCTATTTTTAATTTTGTCAGTTGTTTAACATATGGGGGAGTTTAGTGTTACATTGTGCACATGTGAGCGGACTCGCTCATGTAACTTGAAACTGCGGCATTTCTTCATTGCAAGGGCGTGCATTTTTGGACTGCTCGGCAGTCCAACACACCCCCTACACTCGTCCACACTCCGTGTAAGATTTAGAGTTGAGGCAGCGCATTAATATGCATGGCACGCTGACATCATACTCTTAGACTGGCGCTTCCGTGTAAGACTAATCTAGTCTTACACGGAAAATTAGTAAATCCTGGGGATTCACCTTACATCAGTCACTTTCTGGAATGTCATAGCTACTTCATTTAACAATCTGCTCTGACCTGATCATTTCTGACTCTATGCAGTTCTATTTCTTTTTCATGAAGCAGACTGCTTGCTAAAATGAAAAAAATTCATTCTGAGCTTAAAATCAGAAAAATATGCATCAATTGACTCCTGAATCACTTGATTTCTAGTAAGAAAAATAAATAAATGTCTTACATCAGGTAACTTCTACTTTGGTCCAGAGTAACCATGAAATTTACTTTTTAAGACAGAAATCATCTAGCCCTTCTTCTTTAAGTTAAAAAAATCATAATTAATTCATCTCCTGTGACAAAATGGAAAACAGCACATTTTTAAGTTTATCAGCAAGTCCACTCTCAGTAAGATAGTATTAACAATGTTAATTTCACACCTTCTACTTTTCTTACAGGTTTCCACAAAGCTTCAAAGCTATCAGTAGTTGTAATGTAACCATCTTGAGCTAAAAATTGAAGAAATGCAGCAGAAAAATTGGTGGATTAGTAGAATAAAATGAAATAACTACATAATTTACAGAAAACCAAGCAAAACTCAGGAACTGGTACAAAAAATAAACTTCAATAATAGTAAAAATGATCAGGTAGCCCAAAACTTGCAGCAAACCTTTATTGCTAAGGTTAAAAACTATTGTTAAGTGCTTTCGTCATCTACTGACATCCTCAAAACCATTGAATAACTTGTACTTTTCAAACAATTTGTCAACATTACATTGTGACAACCACCTAAAATTGATTTTCAGTCAACCCCCTACTTTTACTTTTAAGAATTGCTTCAACATCAAAAGGATTTTAGAAAATCCAAAAAAAGTCCACTAATACAGGGTTTCCACAAACCATTAAATGTGGTTGTTGTCACCAGTGTCAGTACATTGATGCCAGTGTGGATTTTTTAATTTAATTTAATTAATAACAGTGCTACATATGATCGATTTAACTGTGCATCAGTTCGGGTAGTTTATATGGCATGGTGTGGGTCATTTACCACTTTTTATGCTGACAAAACCAACAGTGCACTAAATAAAAGAATACATTAGCACGTTTACAGCACTGAGAAAAAAGACAACAAAAGTGCATTATCTAGACATGTGTTAACGTGCTGTAACTTTGTCAAATTTAATTTCTGTGTGTTGAAACAGGTGGGGTATGATTTATCAGGTGACTGGAAAAATCACCTGTTACACCATGAAATGATGTAGCAGTTAAAAATTAGATGCCACTATGCACCAGGACTCAAAGATTCTATTTTGATTGTTAGTAAATTGAAAACAGAACAATAAGAGTGTAAAACAACTTTTCCAGAGTATGGTTGTCTTATTGTTTGTTTTTATTGATCAAATTTCCTTTTTCCAGCACAGGATTGGTTTGTACAGTTTTAGTAGTTCATTGGAAAGCATTTGTGGGTGTGTGTTTACATAGTTATTCAAGAGGCATAGAGTTTGACTTTCAATTTTTATTGGATGTTTTTGTAAGGTGTCTGATTGGAAGTTATTCATGTTCTTCATTTTACTATTTGACAAAATTCAGGGGAATGTGTGTGCT
Organism: Protopterus annectens; assembly: GCF_019279795.1. Taxonomy (NCBI): domain Eukaryota; kingdom Metazoa; phylum Chordata; order Ceratodontiformes; family Protopteridae; genus Protopterus; species Protopterus annectens. The sequence continues at coordinate 1,681,046,622 of NC_056725.1, read as the reverse complement.
TATGTGTTTTTATTCACTGTTTGAAAAGTACAAGTTATTCAGTGGTTCTGAGGATGTCAGTAGATGACAAAAGCGTTTAATTGTAGTTTTTAAATTTGGTAATAAAGGTTTGTTGTGAGTTTCAGTATACCTGGTCATTTTTTCTATAACTAAATAATTGCAAGTGTGGAGATTCAAGACTGTATTTATGGAAATCAGTTTTATATGGAAAAATCCCGTCATATGAAAATAATATTTTTACATACTGTTTCTTTAACTCAGACTATTGTGAACTAAGAAATGTGATAGTATAGAAGCTTCTTTGATTAATAGATGGGTCAGCAGAGCCTTGCAAGTATCTGAAATGCAAAGAATGAAAATACAGTCTCTGATATTTATTTACTTATTTACTTATTTGCAGTTTGTTAACCGGGAAAGTCCACTTGGCCATTCAGAGTCCATTTTCAATGGAGGCCTGGGGAGAAAAGCTCCTCAGTACAATAAAAAAGCAGAGATTTATACATTGGTAATAAAAATCTAACAGATTAGCTTACAAGTTAGAAACACAGTTAGTAATACATTGGCAAGACAAAATAGCAAGGCAATTTATAATATTTTAGCGATAACTATAGGATTGAGTAATTATAGGTAAACATACCATAAAAGCAGAGAATAAAAAAATAAAAAAAAATGTATCCTTAGAACTTAGGTATTTAAGGAGGCTGAGTGCAAGTGCAGTTCCAGATGGAAGATAGGAATATAAGTACAGAAGTTGTAAAAACTGGGCAGGATTTTGGATTGTTCTTATAGCTAAAGGTAGAGCATTCCAAATTTTGGCTAAAGAGTATGAGTAGAGAAGTTGGCCAGGAGGCAGATTTGGTTTGTAAACCTGCAGACATTGCTGATTCTAAGATCTAAGGGGCCTACTTGGGAGGTAGTAGGTAAATATTGAGCTAAGGGCAGGACAATCAGAAGGTTTAAAGATAAGTTTGTGAGCTGTAGTTAGTTGCAGATAAGTGAGGTAGTTTGGTAGTTCCAGCCATTTTAGGGAGTGTAGAGCAGAACAATGATGGGAGAAGTTTTTGGAATTTGCTGCAAATTTTGCAATTTTATTATAATCTGTCTTGAGCTTGGCCTTTAGAGTGGTTTGAAGGTTTGTAAATAGAGGGGTGCCATACATGACAGAAGGGAGTAGGTCTGTGGAGACAAGGCTTTGTTTAGTGGAGGCATTCATGAACTAATTGTGCCTATAGAGGATTCCTAGTTTCTGATGAGTCTTTCAGATTCTGTGTTGCAGGTGAATGTCAAATTTTAGATGTTCGTCTATAGTGACTCCTAGAAGTTTTGAGTGGCTGACAATTTGCATTTGTGCCTTACTTTCAGAATAGATATTGAACATTGTTTTGTCTAATGAGTTTGATTTCTCAGGGATGAATTGCATGATCTTGGATTTATTTGGGTTGAGGGATAGGTGGTTATTATACATCCAGGACATGGCAGTGAAGGCTTTTTTGAGTTTTGAGTTTAAGTTCAGAAATAGAGTTGGCCAAACAGACAATAGTTGATTCATCTGCTTATTGAATACATATTCCATGGGTCATTGTTGCAAGGAAATTATTAATGAAAATATTGAATAGGAAGGGACCAAGTATGGAGCCTTGAAGAAATCCAGTAGAGATGTTAAGATAAGAGGAGACAGAGTGTTGCCATTTGATAGCTTGTTGCCTGTCATTTAGATAGCTTGAGAACCAGTTGAGAGTGGTGCAAGAGAGTCCAAAGTTTGAGAGTTTCGATAGTAGTCAAGGGTGGGAAACTTTGTCAAAGCCTTTGATAGATCTAAGAAGAGGGTAGATACTATTTTTCTGAAATCATGAGCTCTGTTAACAGTGTCCAGGAAAGATATGAGGGCAGTTGTAGTGCTATGACTAGGTCTGAAACCAAGTTGCGTAGATGACAGGAGGGGATTATGAAGTAGATAGGGCATCAGCTGAATGTGAATGCACTTTTCCAAGATCTTAGAGATAGGGAACAGAATAGCAATAGGATGAAAGTTGGAGATATCAGTGTTTTTGCCACCTTTATGGAGAGGGAGAATGAAAGTTTTCTTCCATAATTTGGGCACATAGGATCCTTGAGTGGATCTATTAATAAGGATGCTTATAGGGAATGCAATGGCTTCAGCAGCACGCTTTAGAAATATGGGGGGTATATTATCAGGGGCATTAGAGCAGGATTTGAGCTTCAAGAGTAGTCTTTTTATAGTTGTGGTAGAAATGGGATTAGGTGTGAATTTGGGGGTAGAAGAACTGAGTGGGTGAGGTGCATGTAGAGCTAGGGAAGGTGGTGGTGGTTTTTGGTGGAGCAGCATTACTTATGCTGCCTCTATCGTGAGGAAAGCTAGCAGTGATGTCAGCTATAGAGTTTATAAAGAAACAGTTAAAGAGAGAGGCTATTTCATGAGAAGGTTTATCGGGATGTGGGCAAGGGCTGTTTTGTGTGCCAGGGTTCAGGATTAATGTGACTGAATTCCAGAATTTGTTAGGGCTTTGTTTGTGATTAGACTGCAGTTTCAAATAGCATGTTTTTTATCTTTATGAAGTAGTTTTTTTTGCCTGATTACGAAGAAATTTAAAATGCATCAGGTCATGCTGGTTTTTATTAGTTTGGTACTGTTTCCATATTTTATCTCTGGACAGCATCAGATCTTTGGAGGCTTGGTGAGCCATGGAGCACAGTTTGTTTTGATCCTTTTTAAGTGAAGGGATGCAAGGCTATTTAGCCTGTTCAGGAATATAGTATTAAAATAGTTGATGGCATTGTCTAGGGATAGAGCTTTTAGTTTGTCCCAATTAATCTTTTTCAGGGTATCAGCAAAGGTGAGAGGGTTGAAAGCAGTTAGGTTCCTTATCTGTTTCTAATGGTGTTGATTTTGGTAGGAGGAGAGGGAGTGGCAGATAAAGGCAGGGAGGTGGTCACTCAGGAAGTTTGGAAGACTGCCTCCTTCAGATATTTTATTGGGGTTAGAGATGAGGTTCCAATCTAGGATGGAGCCTGCGGTGTTATCTTTATTTGGTCTTGCTGGGGTGAAGTTGAGTGAAGTTGAATAGATTAATATTAGAAGAAGTGATGCTGGAGCTTAGATTTAGACAGTTGATATTTACGTCACCTAGGATAACAGTTTCATTTTTAATGTTAGTAGAAATCCAGGCAAGGATTTCTTCTAGTAAAGGTATGTTGTTTCCAGGGGTATGTAGAGAGCTACAATACACAGATATTTGCAGTTGTTAATTTTTAGGAAAGCAAGAAGAATTTTGGCATTTGCAAATTGGGGAATAGGATTTGCATAGAGTACTATATTAAAGGAGTTTGGAAAAATTAGAGCTACTCCACCACCTTTTTGTTAGACCTATTGGATCTTTTAGTTTGAAAGCCTGGGGGGGATTCAGAATCTTTAACATAGGGTTTCAGCCAGGTCTCAGTGATGGCAATTATGTCTGGTTGGTTATGGGCAATCCAGGCATGAAAACTGGGGACTTTATTGTGAATACTTTCAATATTTACAGTTATCATGTAAATGGATTTGTCAGAGTTAATTCCAAGTGGAGGAGTGGTGATATTGCTTTAAGTGGGACCTGGGATGGGTTGTATATCTCCTGATAAAGGTACGGTAGTGGATGTAAAAATATAAGCTAATGATTTTTGTTTAAACAGAGATTTGGAATTGTATGTTTGAGAGGATTTGGTAGTATAGCTTATAGGAGTTAAGTTAATTTCATTTGTAAGTGAGGCAATATTTAGTTTATATTGGAAGAGGGGGTTTATCAGACAGAGGTTTAGAGATACAGTATGTTTGTATAACTCTTTAAGTTCTGCAGAAATTGATGTAGTGGTGGTGGAGTAGTGAGATGAGAAGGAGATAGGGTTCAGGGCAGTGATATGTAGCATAGGACAGAGAAATATAGAGGAGTAATAGAGTTAGAGTTTATGTACTAGGCGAATGCATGTTTAACAAGAAACAAGGTAAATGTTGACCGGGAACAGCCGCAATGGAAATTTAATCTTTAAAATGTCACTTTAGTAAAAATATGTCTTTGATAAATATATTAAAACCAAAAATCCAAGACAGAAAATACTCCAAAACTCACAACAGATAAATCCCTTGTTAGGTTTGTAAGAGGGATTGAGAAAATTTCTGAGAGTGTGTGGTAATAAAGAGCAAGGTTGTGTATGCTAGAGATGGAGGTAGGTGGATAACAAGAAAAGGGTGAGAGGAAAGGGGGGTAGAGTGATAGGAATATTTAGTAGTAGGTGCTTAAAATACTAAGTCAGGAGGGCAAAGGATGAGTATGGAGTGAGTATGTGTAGGAGCGGAAGAAGAGAAGATATAGAAGAAATCTAGGTAAAATATAAGGTGGGGATTGGTTGGATGAGGAAGGGGAGGAGTTACTTATGTATTAGTTTTGGGGTACTGGGTTGGGAACTGGGGGCAGGGTAGGGGAGCGGAGTGAGCCTGAGCGGAGAAAAGGCAAAATGGAGTGAGGTGAACCATGAAGCAGACCTGGCCAGAACAGGCAGCATCACAATCAGTTAATCCACTAAACTACAACGCCCCACGTCAGTGCCATTAGAAGACCGACGAAAGCGAAGAAGACGCAGAAGACCGAAGCGGAGGCCCAGAAGATCGAGATCGAACCGAACCGAATACCACGGAATCGCGGCACACAATCGAACATGGCGACGACACGACACGACGGATGACAACACCAACGCCGGGCCGGGACGGAGCTGTGTGAGTATGTGCGACGGAAGTGGTGCGCGTAGGGGTGTAAGTGTGGTAAGTGTGGAGATTGGACGGTCTGTGGGGATAGGGGTGGCTTAGGGGTTAAGGGTTAGGGGCGTTGGGTGGGAGTTAGGGGTTTAGGTTAGGAGTGGGGGGGGTGGGCGTGAGGTTTAGGTTAAGTGAGGTAGGGCGGAGGGTTAAGTTAGGGAGGGGTTAAGTGAGTTAAGGTTGGTTAGGAGCCGGCGGTAAGGCAGTGGACAGTGACGGACCTTAGGTTAGGTAAGGTTTAGTGGTTTTGTTTTGTTGTTTGTGTGTGTGTGTGTTGTGTGTGTGTGTTTGTGTTTTGTGTTTGTTTGTTATTGTATTGTTGTGGTTGCAGTGGCAGTGTATGGGTGTTTTTTGTGCACCGTTATTTCGTATTGGTTATGTGTGGTGTGTGTTTATGTGTTTATGGACTGTATGTGGTGGTGTGATGTGGGGTGTTCGGTGTGTGTGGTTTTTCGCTATGTCAGGTAGAACCGTGCCATTAGATAGAAAAATCAGGCCTTCTCATTCCTTTTATAACGTATTGTATAGGAGCTTAGTTAACATAAAATTAGTACATTTCATTCTATATACAAAGAATACACCAAGGAAAAGGATAAAAGAAATGTTTAGGCATATGTGAAGAGGGGAACCTAAGACTGTAGAGCCTAAGTAGTGTATCAAAACAATAATAATTCTGATGCCCTGTAGCTTCAATGTATTTTTTCTGGCACCAAGCTCCTTTATTTCTGACACAATGCAGTGCATATGCATAAACACAGATATAGTCAGGGATTGTCAAGTGAAGAGGCTTACACAAAGATTTTGATAACAACATCCTTTACTGAAGACTTCATGCGAGGACAGATCACATGGCACAGCACGCCCAGTAGCTTTAGCTCCCTTAAAGACACACTATAATTCATATATCACTATATGTGATGGTGGATTGTGGTGAAGGGAAATCCAACATGGCCATAAAAATACTGTCTGGATGACATGATTAAGCAGATGTTACAGGAGTAGGAACCAACATAAAAATCTTTGAACATGATATGAAATTGTTGCATGTAAAAGCTAGAATATCCCCATGTGTCATAAAAAAGTTGTCATTGATCCTGTAGTGCTTATATGGGACTTGGCCAGAAGATGGAAGAATTGTAGCATGTATAAAAGGAATAATTTATTATCTTAGACCATATTAATAAAGAAATGCATTTGCTCTTTTTTCAGAACACATTCTACAGGCAACATCTATATAGAAAAAAAGTCAATATAATAACAAGGCAAAATGACAGGAAAACAGTCTTAGAAAAATAATTTTACCAACTAACAGTAAATGAGAGACATGCAATATTTTTCTCGTTTCAAAACAAAGTCACAGAATTATACAATATCAGGCTTTCCACGTGGCAGCATTTTTAGTTATACTGATATGATACAAGGAAGCTTCTTTTTCCCCAAGATAATAAGAATAGAATTTGTAACACAGCTAGAAATGTTTTCAAGTTTGTTGCATTATCAGCTGGACTAATAATGATGTCATGCTTCTTTGTCATAATTATATATTTAAAATATAAAATGAAAGCCATATTTTCTGTTTTCATTTTAAATTTCTGGTTATATCACATGCTTTTTATCCCATGAAGAGAACTAAAGTAATGCTTTTTAGCATGTTATTAAAATGCTAACTACTCACATCACTGCAGAACAGCTGTCGTTGACTAATTACAGGAAGAGAAACAGATGCCTTTTAAGTAAAAACTGTACTTAGCAACACAGTAGGAATCTTTAGGAATGCTGCAGTGCCTAGTTGCTATGTAACACATTCTTTATGGCATTAATGCCAAGCAACTGTATGCAGTATCTATGGTTACAGAGGAGCAAAGAGTAATACTTACTTTAGAAAATACAAATATGAAAAAAAAGAAATAAATTAAATGTTCTGATTACAGTTACAAATGTTCTGTCTATAATACTTGAGGGCGACTTTCCATTTTATAGCGTAATACTTTATAGTTCATCTATTGTGTTATGACTATTTCTATACATATGAAATAAGAGACTGAAGTTTGGTTAAATGAGGAAAAAGAAAATTATTTGATATCTTAGGAGATACAGGCAATTTTCTTCGTGCAACATCATACCTCGGAATCTCCTGTTTTATGGAGCAATGCAGTACAGACATACTTTGCATATAACTAACAGAAATATTTCAGATATAAGTAATGCATTTTGTCAAGTCAATGAATAAACCTAATGTATTACTGTCAGGAGCTAACCCAATAAAGATAATTCATCTGTACCTATTGTAACAAAAACAGAGGATGTTACAATATCACCCAATGATTCTTTGACTTCATCAACATTAACCCACTAGACCAGCTGGTCTCATCCCCCACAAGGAGATAAAACATACTGGACTTGGGTCTCAACAACATGGGTGTGCTGCACCACTCCCATAGTGTGTTCTTCCCTGGTGAGATCAGATCATCAGTCTGTCTCATTCAAAATTTCTATCCCACTCAACCCCTACCCAGATGAAAACAGGCTAAAAAAATTCTCAAAAGCTGACTACACCCTCCTAAGGGAGGGTATCATCAGCTTCACACCACCACCCCCTCAGAGGATGCAGACAACTATGCTGAACAGTACACCAGTGCAGTATACAAGCACTTGTACAACTGCATGGACTCAGCCATACCCTTCTTCTTCTTCTTTCGGCTTTTCCCGGTTAGGGGTCGCCACAGCGGATCATCTGTCCGCTCATGATTGGCAGTGGAGTTTTACAGTGTTGAGTTGCCAGCCCGGCACCCAACCTTCCACAGAAGGCACACACATGCACACCTAGGGGCAATTTAGAGTGTCCAATCCACCTACTGCATGTCTTTGGGATGAGGGAAGAAACCCACGCAACCACAGGGAGGACATGCAGACTCCGCACAGAAGGCACCCCAGCCGAGGATTGAACCAGAGAACCTCTTGCTGTGAGGTGGCAACGCTAACCGCTGCACCACCATGGCCGCCCAGACTCAGCCAACAGAACTAAAACCTGCTCCTCAAGGAAATGCAAACCTGTCTGGTGGACATCCTCTATCAACAGGCTCTACAACAAAAGGAAGAAACTGTTGTCCAAGTGTAAAAAAGAATAAATTCCAAATTGGAAAATCTCACTTTTCTGCATCAACAAGCAAATTAGATCACGAGTGAAAAACTCCAAAGCCAATTATGAGTTGAAACTAGCCTCTGAAACAAAGAGAAACCACAAGTCCTTCTTCAGTTACTTTAGAAACCTCCATGTCAAAGCCCACGTTTGTTCAGAATTAGTACTTAATGGTACCACTTACACTGATCTTGCTGACTTAGCCAACCTACTAGCTGATAGGCTCAGGGCAAACTTCACCCCCTTATCACTCCCCAAAGGTCCAGTCAACATCCTAGATATTTGAACCACACCTAACATCTTCACAGTTCAAGTGTTAAAGGCCCTATCCAAGGCAAAGAACACAGCTTTCATGAGACCTGATAATATCCCAGGCTGTATTCTGCACCAACTCCAGCAAGAACTAGCTTTGCCACTGAGCACCCTCTTCAACCACAGCGTAACTACAGGCTTCATTCCAGCAGAGTGGAGAACCACCATTGTCATCCCCTTGACAAAGGTGGTGCCACTACTAACCCAGGAAACTATCACCTCATTAGCTTAACAAGTCTGATCTGCAAAGCCATGGAGTGTATTATTATGGATCTCATAAACAAGGACATAGGCAATCTCCAAACACTCGACCCCACCCAATTCGGATTCGTCAGGGGCAGATCTTGCCTATTGAACTAGTTGACTTCTTTGAGACTGTCACCAAGGCCCTGGATGAGGGAAAGTCAGTACATATAGCTTACCTTGACCTGGCCAAGGCCTTTGACACAATTCCCCTACTCAGGCATCATTGAAAAGCTAACATAACTTGGTTTTAATCCCTATCTCATCAGATGAGTGGCCAACTGGCTCACAGATAGGACCCACAAGGTCAAAATAGGTGCTACCACCTCTAACAGCAGACCTGTCATTAGTGGTGTTCCCCAGGGATCTGTCCTGGGACTCCTACTGTTTGGCATCTACTTCTCAGAGGTCCAGGCAAAGGCCAAGGGCCTGTGGCTGACCAAGTTTGCAGATGACTGTAAGTTGGGTGCTGTCGTACTGCAAGAGGGTTTCACAGCTACAAATAACTGGTGCCAAAGTCATGGCCTTAAGTTAAATGCAAAAAAATGTATTATCATATCATTTGGCAAAAACACAGCCCCTACAGATTACCACATTAACAGCAACCCCCTAAGCACACAACCCGTGGTGAGAGACCTGGGTACTCAGGTTGGCAACAATCTCACATTCAACCATCATGTGGCGGCTGTAGTCAGAAAAGCCTTTTATGTGGTTCATCTCATAAGTAAATGGATTGCATCCAAAAAAAAGGAGGTTATTACTTCTCTGTACTCCTCCCTCATTAGACCTATAATTAAGTATAACGCTGCATTTGGTATGTACCTCTCCAAACACCTGCACCAACTGGAAAGGCCACAGAAATATTTCACCAAAGAGAATCCATGGCCTCCAACACCTGTCTTATGCGGACAGGCTCAAATCACTATCACTTTACTTGGTATCATACAGATTGCTCAGAGGTGATCTGTGTCTCGCCTACAAGGCAGCATCAGACCTTTCCCTACTAGAGATGCTCCATATCTGTAAGTCTAACACCTTGCGCATTACCCGCTTGATAGGCCTAAATCTAATATGCAACATCAACAAAACCTGCTGGAGAGACAGGTTTGTCTCCCAGAGGCTGCCCCATCTCTGGAATAGACTTCCCATACATGTAAAACAGAGTACCTCGCTGACCCTCTTCAAGTGCAACCTTGATGATTGGATGGGAAGCCACAAATTTGTCCCAGGGGCTCCACCTCTGTCCCTCATTGATAGGGGCAACAGGTGCTGACTGAGGGTTTTTTGGGGGGATAAACTCTTGGCTAGACTTGTAAGGGCACCAGGGCTATTAGCCTAGTAACCTCCTATGATTCTATAATTTATCATCAACTAATATTTAGATGTGCTAAACAGAAACAGTCAATTCCATGTTTTAATATTAATAAAGCAGAAGTTTCTGAAAACAAATATGATATGTCTGGGTAGCTGATCTGATATAGTCATAGGCTCATTGATATTCTAAGGCCACTGACACTCATGACCAGTGTTGTTAAGGCCATATCTTCTTTCTCCAGGAGGGCATACGAGAGTAAATTTGTGGGGTATACATCCAGTCATTTAGTTTATGTTTAAAATAAGATAGTGAGTTGTACTGCTTAATATGCAGGGACAATTTATTCCAGAGGTATGAGAAGCACTGTGTTATAAACTTGATCATCCACTATGTTTTATTTATCTGTTGGTGAAAACGTATGTCCCTGGTTCTACTATTGGTGGAGATATTGGTCTTTTAAAGAAATAGGAAGTCCAAGATAATTAGGTTTCTAACAGTTTGGTAAAAAGATAAAAGTCTCCCCTCAAAATTCTAAGACACTGAATATTGGGATAAAGCTTCCAGCCTCTCTTGGTTGCTCAGGAATTTTAGGCCTGCTATGTCTTTCTAATGGTTTGTTATGTTCAGTGGGGTGCATCCCAAAAGTGCACTATAGTCAATAATTGGTCTGATAAGTCCTGAGCATGTTTGTTTTGTAGAGATATCTTAAAAATGAGCCCATTTTAGTAGGCCAAGAATTTACTAGGTAGACTTAATTGTGGAGGGTTTGGTTGACATAGGGTGACTTAACAACAACTCCAGTTTGCTATTGCCTGCAAACTTTGCAAACTTTGTTAGTCAGAGGTCTTGGCCCTCTGCTTGAAGATCTAAAAAAGTAAATAAAAAGGAGAAGTCCCAGCTGTGAAGAAAATGAAAACACTGTCATCTGTGTTAGCATGTTTGGCAGATTTGTGTATATTCTCAGATTAACTTGTATTGTATGCCAGCATGTCTAACTGAGAAAATGTAAACAAGTTTTTAAATGTTGAGTATTTCCCTGTTTGTACACAGTGTTCAGGGAATTTGTCAGTGTTTTGATACATTTCTAAGTCCACATGTTTGTGAGGGACATTCTAAAATACTGTAGAGAATCAGCTGAACAGTAGGTGATGTCATCAGAAAGTTCCTGGTTGCCAGGTGATTATTTGAACAGCTGATTGACGGGAAAGTATACAGTCCAGTCCCAGATTATTGAGTGTGTTCCTGTTGTGCTCTTAGGGGAAAATTGTGAAATATTACTCCTAAGTGACAGTCTCACATTGGAGTCAGTAGTGAGGATTGAAGCTGCTTAGTTACTGACCCAGGCTAGTAAGGGACGTCACATTTATTGTTGGCAGTCCAGTGGGATATAGTTGAATGTCAAACCAGCACTGAGCCCTGACAGACATCAATGGTCACCTTCACACTTTCTGATGAGGTACCCCTGCAACTCACACTGTGTGAGTTCTGTCTCTCAGCCAGTTTGTTATCCATCTTACCATACATGGGCCAATTTTTAAAGCACTTAACTTTTGTATGATACCAGTGTAGGGAATGTAGTCAAAACACCTTGTCCATGTCAACATACACTACATGCGCTGCATAGGGACCCTTTGCAGCCTCTGTAACCCTTTCAAAGAAATTTACCAGATTATAGACATAATCTATCCTTCACAAATCCAAACTGTTGGGGATCTAATCTAATAAGATTCTTGCTATCACACTTTATGAGACCAGTTATAATACATTCCATGGGTTTGCAGATGAGGTTTGTAAGGTTGATAGAGCTGTAATTACATAGGTTGGTTGTAAAGGCCATCCTTATGGAGAGGCATCACTGCTGCTGTGCACAACAAATCAGAATTTAAAGTTATGGTAAACAATTTGAGAAGTTTGTCTGCAAGGCCATGTTTAACTCTATTGATTAATCAGGAATAGCATCAGATTCCATAGAGGAAGTATTTTTGGTCCTGGTCAGCACTTTCAGTAAACCGTCTTTAGAGATAATTTGGGGATATAGGTAAACATATTGGTCATGTGACTGAGACAGGTAAGGTGGGGAGACAATACACATTCTAATAGGACAAGTTACATCAAAGGCTGTCTTTAAAAAAATTGAGTCATCTTTTTTTTTTTTTTTTTAATTATCATTTATCTGTACAAATACTGTTACTTCAAAGATACTAGGCACATTTGTGTACTAATAGTACTTTTAATGCAAAACAATGGTACAGCATCATCATCATCTTCTTTCGGCTGTTCCTGTTAGGAGTCGCCACAGCAGATCACCTGTTTCCATTTCTTCCTGTCCTCTGCATCTTGCTCTGTCACACCAACCACCTGCATGTCCTCTCTCACCACATCCATAAACCTTATCTTAGGCCTTCCTCTTTTCCTGTTACCTGGTAGCTTCATCCTTAGCATCTTTTTCCCAATATACTCAGCATCCCTCCTCAGCACATGTCCAAACCAACGTAATCATGCCTCTCTGGCCTTGTCTCCAGACCTTCCAACCTGGGCTGACCCTCTAATATACTTATTCCTAATCCCGTCCACCCTTGTCACACCCAGTGCAAATCTTAACATCTTTAATTCTGCCACATCCAGCTCACACTCCTGCCTTTTTGTCAATGCCACTGTCTCCAACCCATATAACATAGCTGGTCTCACTACACTCTTGTAGACCTTCCCTTTCACTCTTAGAGGTACTCGTCTGTCACAAATCACTCCTGACACTCTTCTCCACCCACTCTATCCTGCCTGTACTCTCTTCTTCACCTCTCTTCCATACTCACCGTTACTCTGAACTATTGACCCCAAGTATTTAAACTCATCCACCTTCGCCACCTCTACTCCTTGCATCCTCACCATTCCTCTATCCTCCCTCTCATTCACACACATATATTCTGTCTTAGTCCTGCTGACCTTCATTCCTCTTCTCTCTACAGCATATCTCCATCTCTCCAGGGTCTCCTCCACCTGTTCCCTACTCTCACTACAGATCACAGTGTCATCTGCAAACATCATAGTCCACGGGGACTCCTGTCTGATCTTGTCTGTCAACCTGTCTATCACCATTGCAAATAAGAAAGGGCTCAGAGCTGATCCTTGATGTAACCCCACCTCCACCTTAAACACATCCGTCACTCCCACCGCAGACCTCACCGCTGTCACACTACCCTCGTACATATCCTGTACCACTCTTACATACTTTTCTGACACTCCTGACTTCCTCATACAATACCACAACTCCTCTCTAGGCACCCTGTCATATGCTTTCTCTAAGTCTACAAAAACACAATGCAACTCCTTTCGACATTCTCTGTACTTCTCCATCAACACTCTCAGAGCAAAGATTGCATCTGTAGTGCTCTTTCCTGGCATGAAACCATACTGCTGATCACTAATCATCATGCCCCTTTTTAACCTTGCTTCCACTACTCTTTCCCATAACTTCATGCTGTGACTGATTAATTTTTATCCCTCTGTAGTTACTACAGCTCTGCACATCACCCTTATTCTTAAAAATCGGTACCAAAACACTTTTTCTCCATTCCTCAGGCATCCTCTCACTTTCCAAGATTTCATTAAACAATCTGGTTAGAAACTCCACTGCCATTTCACCTAAACACCTCCATGCTTCCACAGGTATGTCATCTGGGCCAACAGCCTTTCCATTCTTCATTCTCTTCATATCTATTCTTACTTTCTCCTTGCTAATCCATTGTACTTCATGATTTATTATCCCTACATCATCCAACCTTCTCTCCCTCTCATTCTCTTCATTCATCAACCCATCAAAGTACTCTTTCCATCTCCTCAACACACTCTCCTCGCTTGTGAGTATGTTTCCCTCATTATCCTTTATCACCTTTACCTGCTGCACATCTTTCCTAGCTTGGTCCCTCTGTCTAGCCAATTGGTACAGGTCATTTTCTCCCTCCTTAGTGTCCAACCTTTCATACAACTCTTCATATGCCTTATCCTTAGCCTTCACCACCTCTCTCTTTGCCATGCACCTCATCTCCTTATACTCCTGTCTACTTTCTTCATCTCTCTGACAATCCCACTTCTTCTTTGCCAACCTCTTTCTCTGTATACTCTCCTGTACTTCCTCATTCCACCACCATGTCTCCTTGTCGTCCTTCCTCTGTCCAGATGTGATACCAAGCACCTTTCTAGCCGTCTCCCTTACTAGCTCTGCTGTAGTTACCCAGCTATTTGGTAACTCTTCACTGCCACCCAGTGCCTGCCTTAACTCATCCCTGAACTCCACCTCACAATTACCCTTTTTCAATTTCCACCACTTGATCCTTGGTGCTGCCCTCACACTCCTCCTCCTCTTCTTGATAACCAACGTCATCCTACAAACCATTATCCTATGCTGCCTAACGACACTTTCTCCGGTCACCACTTTACAGTCTCCAATCTCCTTCAAACTGGCCCTCCTACATAAGATATAATTCACCTGTGTGCATCTTCCTCCATTCTTGTATGTCATCCTATGCTCCTCCCTCTTGTTAAAATACGTATTCACCACAGCCATGTCCATCCTTTTCGCAAAATCCACTACCATTTGACCTTCTGCATTCCTTTGTTTAACACCATACCTACCCATCACTACCTCATCAAAATGTAAAATCAAAATATGGCAGCTAGCGGTACATGAACTTATCATGTTTAACAAAGGCACATTTCTAATATGATAGAAATAACCATGACAAAAAGCAACAGTTACTGCAGAAGAATTTTATCCCCATAATTTCTTCTTCTGGCAGCAGATGGAACAGTATTAAATCATGATACAAGGTTTGATCCTTTACTGATAACAGAGTTCACAATGAATTTGCTCCGGTTAGTGTAAACATGTAGTATTACGTCTGGGCTGGATGTCTGCCTAGTTACTTGTCACCAAGCTAGTAGTTTCATGGAAGAGACATATAAAGATGATCATTATACACAGCAGTCATTAGGAAGTGAAAAGTAAAATACAGTCAGGTTCTGATTTTCCAGGTATTAATTTTTTTGCTGTTGTTTTTTTTTTTTTTTTTTTTATGTGTCTACACAACTTGCTCTATGCATAAGATTAATACATCTACATTAAACTGCTATGTTTATGAGAAGTTAAAATAAGGTCAGCTCATAATAGTTCCATGCCTCTTTGAAAACATCAGAAGATTGACTTTCTCTCAGTTTGAAAAACATGGATTTGATGTGGACTCTGAACGCTGCATTTAATATTTTCATCTCTGAGGTTGCCGCACTTTGGAAAAAGAAGACTTTCCCCTACAATGACTTTATTCAAGAGTGATGTTTGTCATGCTCATTGAAGAGTCATAACAGCACCCCCTCACACTCAGTGTATGCAACAATCACGAATAAAGCAGTAGAACCAATCAATGTGTGGGGGAGCAGAAAAGTCATGGAATGGGAAAAAATAAATAGATAATAATCATTGGCAGGACAAATGTTGTGTTGGTACACCAGTTTAAATGTTGCAGAAGCAAGATGAAAATATAAAGAGTTCAAAAGGGCCTATAAGTGGTTACATAACTGGACACAGTTCCATGCTCACTTGACCTTTCCCAGGTGATTAGAGTGCAGATAGAGAGGCAGGATCACCATGGAAGGTCTTGACATGCCCAATACAGCTCTGTCAGAACTGCACTGAAGCATAGCCTGGCTGTTTTTAAGTCATGTTTTGGAAAACTAAATTCCCACCACTCTCATGATTCTTATGACAGGCATCTCTGAATGGCTTTAGGGGAAGTCAGCTCACATTTCCACTTCTTTCACATCCTATGCACATGAATAAAATATTTTTATACATTTGTGCCACTCTACTGTAAGGAAATTTGTCTACTTTCCAAATATAAGGAAGCACAGCCATTCCACCTGATTGCATAGATGCTAACAATGTCTAGTGAAATCAGACTAAATAGTAATATGGCAACCTCATGGACTCTAAGATGAAGTATATGAGAATTGAAAGTTACTATCTTAGTAACTGATGGTTGAAGTGCAGTGTTACAGAGTGCATCATTCCAACTTGTGCCCAGTACACACACAAACACTCACATACACTGGCAGTAAATTCAATGTGCAAGTGAGAAAAAAGTCACAGAAAATAACTTGATATATTTACTGACAAGCCATGTTTTACTGTGGACTACTGCCTGATGCTAGGGGATGTAACAGTTGATGCTGTCAAATGAAAAGGAAGGAAGTCATGGATAAGAAGATAGTAGCCATCAGGTAAGGTCAAGTGACACTTCTTCTTTTGGCTTTTCCCGGTTAGGGGTCACCACAGTGGATCACCTGTCTGCTCATGATTGGCAGTGGAGTTTTATGGTGTCGAGTTGCCAGCCCAGCGCCCAACCTTCCACAGAAGGCACACACATGCACACACTCACACCTAGGGCCAATTTAGAGTGTCCAATCCACCTACAGCATGTCTTTGGGAGGAAACCAGAGCACCCGGAGGAAACCCATGGGACCACAGGGAGGACATGCAGACTCCACACAGAAGGCACCTCAGCTGAAGATCAAACCGGAGAACCTCTTGCTGTGAGGTGGCAACACTAACTGCTGCACCACCATGGCCGCCAGGTAAGGTCAAGTGACACAAATGAAATAAATGAGAGCTGCAATGGGCAACTATGTTGAGGCACAACTCCAGAGTGACCTTGTGAGCATAACCACACCATGGAAAGATCATTGGAGTATGTCTGGAAAGACCTAAAGGGAAGTACAGAAAATAATATCCATTTCTTGTGGGGTGGATCGCACAGGAGAATGAAACACATAAACTCAGAGTTCTGCAGCCACTACCACATACACATTTCATCAAACAGTGTATGCCACTATAACATAGGTATACAAAGGTCACTTTATTCATTGAAAGAAAGAAAGCTCACTCTAGCCAATCAAGCTCCACTGTACAGCACCAAACAGAGCAGGCTCATTAATCTGCACTAGAAAGGGAGGCAACACTGCTCAGGAATGAGAAGGAGTAGGCATATTGTTGTCTGAAAATGCCACTAGACAGCAACAAACACAGGTCAGTGATGTAAACACTAGCAGCACTAGATATGTGGAGAAAACAAATATTTACTGTTGACTTGTAAACTTTAAAACACTGTATCATCCTTTTTTTTTTAACTTCTTTGTATTTGTGCATATAGTCTCGCTTTTTTTAAACATTAGACTTTGATATATATCTTACTATTTTTGTATGCTTGTAAACTTTGATACAATGTATTCTGCTGTTTTATTTATTTTTTGTTTATATTTTTATTTTCACATATACTTGGGCTGAATCTGTAACTAGTCCACAGGGATCAGTGTTCTACCCCAGTTAACAAGTTCAAATAAAAAATACATACATATTATCCTTATTGCAATACAAGTAAAGCCATAAGCCACTCAAAGGGTTAGAAAATATCATTTAACATTAATGGGTTCTATTTGAGGATTGGTAACTTACAGAGTAAAATAATATCTTACTTTTGTCAGAGTCATGGTTAAATGATGACCTCTGCCTTTCTGACATTATCTTGCAAAACTCTTCCATTCTGTTTACACAGATAACAGAGCAGGTCTTAGAAGAGGTGAAGAGCATTTACATTTGTGTAAATATATATATATGGGTCTATATTAGTTCGCCAAAGTCACCCCTCAGCGAACACACATTCATCGACCCGTATTCAGCAAAAATCATTTCCTCGATTCGCTGAACACTCCCAGAGCAAAGAAATACTTGCCCCCCCCAACACAACAGACAAATCTAGCTAAATCTAGCCCACCCAAGTGGGGGGGTTTGCCCCCACACACCCCCAACTATATATACCAACTCCGAGATTGCACTACAGTGGAGAAAAGGGTAAGGTTGTGCTGCAGGGCAAGTATTTCCTTGCCCTTGGAGTATTAAGCGAATCTCTGAAGTGATTTGTGCTGAATATGGGTCAATGAATGTGTGTTCACTGAGGAGTGACTTTGGTGAACTAATATAAACCCTATATACATCACAGATACAAGGTACAGGGTTTGATTCTCACTTTTAAGGAAAATTGACCAGGATTAAAATGGCCCACAAGGGCAACTAGCTTAGTACTTACCTATGAAGCTATAAGATGTATTTCTACTGTTCAGAAATAATGTAGGCATTGATACATTACAAGTTACACAGGCCAACCCACCCACCTTGCTCACACTGACTTTGAAGGAAATATATCCCATAGGCATCAATAAAAATGAAATGTTACTAGGGGACTTTTAAAAAATGCATTAGGTCTAGGATCTTTCCAAATGAAAAGATTCCTTGGCATTAGTGGCTCAAAGCAGTTAGGCAGGCATTCTATCAAACCAAACCCAAGCTCAGGTAATAGCTCTCTGTTAGAATTCATACTAAGTAACACTGCCCTTAACTGTAAAAATATTTAAATTCTTCCTTATTACCTTAGTGCCTGTAGCCCTATCATCTGTATTCTGGCCATTTAAAGCAGTCAAAGTACCTCAAAAATGCATATATTGAAGGCCCATTTCAGAAACAAAAGAAACAATCCTATAAGTCTTACTTGAAGGAATTGGTTAGGTTACTCTGTACTTTGGACAAAATCTGGTCAGCCAATATCATCCTTTGTGTAGTGGTAAAGTAAATCTGAGACAGTGTCCTCCCACTGAAATACATGCACATTAAAGGGGAAGCCTGCACTTGACTCGCAAAGAAATTTAAAGCAATAATGTGAAATAGAAACCTAGCTTGCAAAATCTGAAATTAAAACTAATACAATAATAATTTACAGAAGGCATTCTTATACCTCAGAAAAGTTAGCAGATAAGCAACAAATTCCGCAAATGCCATATACTCTAGGCACAGATCACACTAGTTTCTTTTACAAGATATTTCTAAAAAAAAAAACTATCAGAAATATATCAGATTATATCACTTGTTCATGTTGTACCTACTCTGCTTTCTTTAAAGCTTCATTTGCATCTGTAGACACAACTGTCAATCAGACAAAACAACCCACAGCATAATTTCTTCAAGCGTGTGCAACAACTGTTTAACAAAACGTCCTGTCTGAACTCTGCCCAATGGATGGGAAGTCTAATGTTAGATTTAGTGTACTGCATCCTGCATTTCTAACAATGGCTGCCCAATAATACATAAACTTACTGTTAACATAGGAATTCTTCCATACTCTTTTATGCATGCAGCCATTATTCTTTAACCTAAAATTACATGACTATTTATCCCACCAGACTTCAGACCAATAGGCAACTTATTCCTTATTACATGAACTTTTGAAAAGCTATATTTGAGCATCAAAAAGTTTGATCTATTAAGTGATATATTAACATGTTTTTTAAAAACAGTTTTAGCACCATGATAGTTTTTTGCTCTGCCACTGTCTCCACCTACACAAACATGAACAATAATATATCACTTAATAGATCAAACTTATAACAGGAGTTTTTGCTGTCATGAAACATGCCTTTAGAGCAATGTGCCAGTCCTTCCTTCTGGCTAAACTAGAAAAATAAAACTTTGGTACAAATTCTATTTTTTGGTTAAGCAGTTACCACACAAACAGTACTTAGCAGTGTACTGAATCTTCTGTGTCTGATGTCAGCACTTTGTGGCATACCTCAGGAGACAGTGCTGGGACCAATGGTATTTTTTTTCTCCTTTTGTAAATGACAAAACAAAACTTTCCTTCTCTGAACATTATGCACACTGACTATCCTGCTAAATTCAGAGAACTCCTATGCCAATTTAAAGCAAGAAAAAAACAGTCTGACTTTACTGACTCATGGAACCGGACCCACACAAATAAGGTCTTGATTAACCTTAACATATATGCAGTTATGCTATTTACCATCCACGCCCCCCCCCCCACACACACACACGCACACACACACACACACACACACACACACACACACACACACACACACACATACTCATACTCAAAAAACTAAAAGAAACAACTTCACTACTACTCAAGAACCCCAAATAATTTTTTCACTAATGCAGATTAACAAAGATACCAAGAATGTATCCTGGACTCCATGCTGTTTGATTCATAAACAGGAATGGGATTAATAAGGATTTTATTCCAGACCAAGCTTTGCTATACACTAGCACACTGCTTTCCTCATCGGCACATATGGTACTGGCTAAAAGTGTTTTGCTATCTAATCTGAAATAGGGACAACCTGTTGTGGCCCTACTATCTAACAGCATTTACACCATCTACCAGAGTTAACAAAGATTGCCGTTTTGTACTTTAGGCAGACTAACATGCCCATTATTATGAACCTTTTAAAAATGTCATTGGCTTCCTGTGTCTGTTAGAGACACACATCTTTTAAACACCCTGGTATTTAAAATTATAGAGGTACAGCACTTAAATTTTAAAGTGGGTGTACATAGGATGGTGGCAGACTACTGGAGGGCATCTGGCACATGTTACAGATATTTCAATTTAATGATCCTTATTGGGTAGTTGCACTGAGTACCTTACACTTATGCCAAACTATTGGTTAATGTGCCAAGTTTCGAGAACATATGTGGATATTCGCAAATGGGATTCCAAAACATTGAATGTTAATGAATCTCGTTAATTATATATGGTGCAAATGGTACTTAAAAACTGTGTGCACATAGTTAAACTCATTTTAAGGTATAACTGATTTGCAGCCATCTCCAAAAGGTAAGCTGTTACCTGCTGGCTTTGTTGTGGTAGAGTAAATTGTTATCACTTACCTATGTTATTATCATTCTATATAAATCAACTGATACATGTTTTCATGCATTTTTAATTGTCTGCATTACAATCTGTTCCTTACATAAAGGAGGTTGGTTGAATTAAATAATATGCACACAGATGGGTAAATGACCATCAGTGACAAGGGGATTTTCCCATTATGCAGTTGTATGGATAAAAAGGAAACGGTCCCAGTAAACTACACATATGGTTGGAATGAAAATATACCCATAGCTATTTCTGACTAGCCTGCATTGTTTGTGGTATGTTTACAGAAACCAATGATTTATGAGAGCTTCCACAAGTCATATGTTCAGTGACTAATTTATGGATACTCTCTGATGCTTAGCAATATATTAGTAGTTGTTAATACATTCAATCTGATAAAGACAACATGAGGAGGACTTTGAATGTTCGCTGCTTCTTGTGTTGATATGCAGCCATGACTGCATAACAGTTCATTTCAATATGTTTACTTCTTCACTATTTCTGCATAACTTTCAGTTTGTGCACTGCATACCATATAATGACAGTAACATTATCATGTGTGTCACTAACAGCAGTCGTACATGACATGCATCCTTCATTCTTGAGCTACACATGCTTTCTGTTTGGATGTACATGTTACTGTGGAAACACCACTGTTACAGTAATGGGTTTGTAACACTATGGTTATGGGTTTGTCTTTTACTTTTTATAATATCCACTGACATAGGCTAAAGTCCTTCTGCACATATAACCTATACAAAATTGTTAAATGGACTGGTAGATGTGATGATGTTGCTAGTCCAGTATAACGGGCCAGTCCTTTCTATTGATATACCATTCAGTATTAGGTACAGCTGGAGTTTTAATTGGGATGTGGGTATAGTCTATTGTACCAAGGACACTGGGAAGTTAGCTATGACATAGAACTATTGCAGGACAGTTCTGCACTCCCCAGCTGTTGCTTGGAAATAGATATAATCATCCACATTGGAGTACATTGCTGCCAGGAAATGCAAGAGGATGTGACTGGCATCTCCCATATGCTGCTGACTCAAATACACTTTTGTATCTTTCAGTATAGGTTTACCCCACAGAATATGAGTATACACAAGGGAGTGCACACAGCCTGCACCAGCTCTCTGTCTAGTCTGTATCTATGTACTACGTCTTGGTCAGAGACCTGTCTTAACTGTAGACTGGTTTGGTACCTAGCTGGATGCCTTCTGGGATGCATTAGCAGATCATCCTCTAGTATAGCTTGCAGTACCCCAGCCTGCTGAAGTGCATTAAATGCAGGCTTCATTTTTTAAGTAAGGTTTGCAGATTCCATAGGATTTCCTATGAATATGTGGAATATAATGGAGTTAAGAAAAGTACATATTGCCTCCACTGAATGCATTCATAAAGTTGTCGGCAAAGTACTTTGTCATATTTAAGTTGTGTTGGGCATGCACAATATGTTTTGGAATCTAACAGACATGAACAGAGTTGGTGATTATACTATTCTGAATCGATAATTACTTGGTATTGTTTTAGCATACTTTATGAAATCACAGCTGACACTGGTGTGCTGAAATCTTCCTTCGGCATCCTGTACTGTCCACAACTTGCTTTTGGAATCTGGCCCAATGTATTATACTTCTGACCAGATAATAACACAGTTATTACAGTTACAGTTTGCTTGTCTTTCAGCTTTTTCCCGGTAAGGGGTCACCACAGCGGAACTCCGGTCCGCTAATGATTGGCAGTAGATTTTTATGAAACGCCGAGGTGCCAGCTCGACACCCAACCTTCAATGAAGGCATGCCCATTTATGCATGCATGTCTTTCGAACGCTACCCAACCATGGGGAGGACATGCAGACTCCATACAGAAGGCACTCCCAAGCCAAGCCGAAAATCGAACGGGAGAACCTCTTGCTGTGAGCTAACAACACTACTATCGTACCACCACAGCATAGTTATTACAGTTACAGTACACAGTATAAATACTTTTGTAACAAAACAAAAGATATGACAACAAGTGAGCAATGCAAGAAATATAAAATAACTGTTATCAGGTTTTCAGTACTTTAAAATGCAAACAAGTTTTTCTCCATTTGATGTAAGTATTTTTCACTGTACAGAAAATATAACATCTAGCAATTACTTAAAATAATAGGGAGCAGGAAAAGAGATATGACAGATTGAATTAATGTATGCCATTGCCTTCCCTGTATGCTGTAATTCGGTGAAATAAATTCTTTACCCAAGGAAGCAAGGAAGTTAAACACTGAAAGGCACTTTTTGCAAAGTACTGTCACATGTTTCATACATACTCATCTTTCCTTGCCATCACAAGTGCATGCACACAGTGTTCCCATTTCCATAGCTAGCACACATTCTACCCTAGTCCATGTTAACAGATTTCCCAAACCATTCACACGGTGCCTAGTCACATTAGGGAACCAGGAAGCCAGAGTAATTTCTTATGCCTCTCCTAAACTGACTTTTACACCTTTCACACAAAAATTGTAAAAACTAAATACATTCATTTTCACCCTATAGCTCCTCCAACAGAAAAAGCTGAAACAAAAGCAACATGTAAATGCCTTCCTAATATGCTGCAAATTGCTATTCAGTCTCAGACAAGAGCATTTTCATGCAATAAGTGACATGATTTTCCTTTTTTTTATTTTTACAAGTGTGTGAGTGTGTGTGTGTGTGTGTGTGTGTGTGTGTGTGTGTGTGTGTGTGTGTGTGTGTGTGTGTGTGTGTGTGTGTGTGTGTGTGAGCATACATGTGTATGTTTGTGCAAACAAGGTGAAATACATTACTGTGACCGGAATATTTTTCACTTTCACGATCATACATCAGTGGAGGGCTTCCTGTCAAAGCAGAGATCAGGTAAGATGTGTTTTATGAAAGTTCCTTCCTTCTGAGTTTAAAACTCTTGCTTTTGTGGTAGAAGTGTTACAGTGTTCTGCAATGCTGAAGTATGAATGTGTTGTGAGTTATCATGCCTAAAAATAAGAAGAAACAATATACTGAACTACGTTTTTTGATGGAATTGAGTTATCATGATAAGAAGTTTACACTAGGAACACAGTGGACTGATCTTACACTGTGAGCTGCTGTACAAGAAGAAATACATCTATACAAGCTATGGAAGACTCCAGATTTAAGCAAAATTTAACTGAACTGTACAAGCTTAATGCCACCTTGTTGGATTATACTGTTTATTTGTATAAGAGGCTGGAAAACATGGAACAACAGTGTCTGCACATTGAGATCAGTTGTTGGAGGCTGAATGGAGGATTTTTAGGAGATTTTATAGATTCATAGGTGTGTGTGTATTAGGCTAATGGCCCTGGAGCCTTTAGAAGCCTAGCCCATAGATGTGCCCTGGCATTGTGCCACCCGGTGTTAGTTACCAGTGCCCCTATCAAGTAGAGCCACTGGAGTGATCCCTGGGGTGAACTTCCTATTTCCCATCCTTTTGTCAAGAATTCTCTTGAAGAGGGCCAGTGAGGTACTCTGTTTGACTTATTTGGGAAGTCTATTCCAGAGCACGGGTGTCTCTGGGTTAGGAACCTGCCCCTCCAGCATGTTCTGTTGATTGTGGTAGTGAGGGTGAGGTTTCTGGGGGGATTTGGATTTCTTTAGATGTAGCATTTCTAACAGTGCTGGATCAGACATGGCTTTGTAAGTCAAGCAGAGATCATCTCTTAGTAGACGGTATGAGACAGAGAACAGCTGGAATTTTTTTGAGACTGTCCGTGAAGGACATGTGTTTAAGGCCCAGGATCCTCTTTGTGAGATACTTTTGTGGCCTGTCCAGCTGTTGCAGGTGTCTAGTGAGGTACATGCCAAATGGGGCTTTATACTCAATGATTGGTCTAATGAGGGAAGAGTAGAGAGAGATGATGACCTCTTTCTTCCTGGATGCAAAACCCTTGGTAATGAGATGTGCCACACAGAAGGACTTTCTGACTACAGTGGCAATGTGGTGGTCGAAGGAGAGGTTGGTGTCAACCTGTGTCCCTAGATCTCTTATAATGCCTTCAGTGTTCAGTGGGCTCCCATCAATGTGGTAATTAGTGGTAACTGAGTTGTTCCCAAAGGGGATGACGACACATTTTTTTGGCATTAAGCTTAAGGTCATGGTTTTAACACCAGTCATTTGTCTCAGTGAGGCCTTTCTATAGGATGTCTGCATCACTTGGGGAGTTAATAATAGCTTCCAGCTTGCAGTCTTCTGTGAACTTGGTCAGCGACAATCCCTCCGTTTTGGCCTGGACTTCTAAGAAGTAGATGCCAAACAGGAGAGGACCCAGGACCGATCCCTGTGGGACTCCACTCATGACTGGTCAGCAGTCTGACTTGAGTCTGCTACTTTCACGCTGTGGGTTCTATCTGTGAGACAATTTGTAACCCACCTAGTGATATAGGGGTTGATGCCTATTTTGCTGAGTTTATCAATAATTCCTGAGTAAGGAATGGTATCAAATGCCTTGGCCAGATCAAGGCAGGCTGCATGAACTGCCTTACCCTCATCCACAGCTCTGGTGACTGCCTCAAAGAAGTCAACCAGGTTGAGCAAGCATGATCTACCTTTCACAAAACCAAATTGCGTGGGATCTAGAGTTTGGAGATTCGCTATATCTTTGTTAATTAGGTCCATGATGATGTGCTCCATAGCCTTACATATCAGACTCATCAGGCTAATGGGTCGATAATTCCCAGGGCCTGTAGCCACTCCCCCTTTATGGAGAGGGATGACTGTAACAGTGGGTCATTCGGTAGGGACAAAGCCTGAGGTGAGGCTGTGACTGAACAGGGCACACAGATGTGGTGCCAGTTCACTTTGTAGTTCATGTAGAATATAGCCAGGGATATTGCCGGGTCCCATGGAAGCTGTATTATTGGCCTTGGACAATGCAGCTTTAATCTATGCTGCAGTAATGCTAGGTGCCTGGCATTCTTCCAGTATTGTGAATGGTCCTTTGGGGGGAAGAGTGGGGTAAAGTTGGCACTGAATCTGTCGGCCAGTATGTTGGCCCATATCTGTTGGCTCAGAATAGGAGGTACCATTGTGCAGTAGCTCAGAACAAATCTGGGTATTGCTGTGGAGATTATTGATATAACTATAGAAGGCTTTGTAGTTGTTTTTAGTGTCTGTTGCAATTCTGCCTTCATAGCTGGCTTTAGAGGTCTTGATGAGGGATCTCAACTTTTTTGTTGAAGCTAATAAGGGAATTTTTCCAGTCTTGGGACTTCACCTTTTTCTGCAACAGTTTCTTCCTTCTGTTGTAGAGTTTATTAATGGCAGGGGACCACCAGATTGGCTTCCTTTTTTTGGAGGAGAACGTCTTGGTTCTGTTAAGTGTGGCTAGTTCTATGCATTTATGTACATGTTAATACAGTACGTTGGTGTATTATTCAGCAGTCATGCAACTATTTTCCATTGGCATGGGTGCTGTGAAGTTAGCCACTTCTGTTTTTAAGAACCCAAGGTCAGCTTTGGAGAAGTTTTTCATGGTGGTTCCCTTTGCAGGGGGGATGTGGGCGAGATGTGAATTTCCATGGTGATTAGTTTGTGATCGGATCTAACCAGGGAGGAATTGACTGTTGGTGTAGAGCAATAGTTGTCCATGTTTGTAATAACCAGGTCAAGAATGTTGCTTCCTCTAGTGGAGGTAAGAATGAGCTGGTCAAAGGCATTGGAATTGGTGAATTCCAGGGGGTGTTGGGCCATTGTATTGGTGCAATAGTATTTTTCCCAGTTGATGGAGGGGTAGTTGAAGTCACCCAGTATGAGAATGTTGGGTTGGACCCTAATAGATTCCAGGGTGCTTAGGAACATGAAGTGAGAGTCTTGGGACATGGTTGGGGACCTATAGCAGGCTACAACTTGAATCGGCATCTTACCCAATGTTAGTTGTACCTGAAGTATCTCAGATGCGTTATGCTGGGCTACCAGTCTGAAGGTTTGCATATCCTTTATGAATATGGAGGCACCTCCGTCTTTGGAGCTTCAGTCCATGTTCCGGGGCCAAAAGGTGTGGAATGAGTTATAGCCTGGTAGTGCAGGGGTGCTTTCTGCTGCTTTAAACCAGGTCTCTGTTACAGCACAAATGCTGATGTTCTCCAATTTGAAGAGTGCTTCAAGTGAGTGCAGCTTGAGATTTGGACTTCTAGTGTTGAACAGCATGACCCTCAGATTGTATTTATTTATAGCTGCTATGGTGGTAGTTTGGTCTTTGGAATATCACCTAAAAAAGGCACTATAGGGGTGGCAAGTGCCTTAGCCAGTACCCGGAAACCCAGGGGTAACAGATGCAGGCCATCTCTGGCAAAGCACTGAGGTCTATCAATCATGTCATCCCAAGCAGACAGATACTGGATCCCCTTAGAATGACATCAAAAACTTATCCAATTGTTAAAGTCAATCATTTTTTTGCTTGCACTGCGGTATCATTCTGGGCAATGGTAGTATGCTGCTCAGGGCTAAGGTCATACCTGCTTGGGCCACATAATCCGAGAGCTCCAGCATGTCTGTTTTCATGTAGTCCAGAGAGGTGTGTCTCAGGTCATTCACACCCACATGGACAATAACAGAGTCATACTTGTGCTTGTTGTGGAGTGACCTGAGTGCATGTGTTATGTGTCGGATTCTGGCACTTGATAAACAGCTCACTGTAACCTTCTCTTTATTCAACCTTGTGAGTGGGACGTCAGTGTGCCTCACTATTGTACTTACACTGGGAGCCTTCCTTAGATGTGCATATTGAACTTCTGAAAGAAAAAAAATAACAGAAATGAAAGGCAGAGGAAGACATACAAATCTGTGGTTAACTTGCATCCCTAAAAGGGAAAGGAGTACTGGACATATGGAATACATTACTGGAAAGACATTTGAATGGATTGGGATGCCTTCCATAGACATTTTTATAAAGAGGTCATAGGATATTTATCTCTCAGTATCTTAAGGCAAGGATCCCTTGTGTATGTTCAGTCTTAAATTCTAAATGAGAACATTTTTCTAACTTGTGGTCCCCAGGAAACATTGTGAAAGCCAGAGACTCTGCATTTTATTTATTTATTTGTTTATTTATTCACTTATTTATTTATTATCCATTCATTCATTCATTCATTCCATTTGTTAACTGGGATTGTCTAGTTGGGCTGAGTAGCCCCCTTTTAGTGGAGGCTTAGGAAGAAAAGTTCCAAAGTAGAAACAGGAAAGCAAGATTTACAAAAATGAAATAATTAACACTTTTACAGAAACAGAAAAATAAAATTTACAAGAACAGAATACTTAACATTGGTAAATACTAGTGCTACCAGAAATTGGTATAATGCATGTGGGACCATTATTATTCTGCAGAAATTACGAAAAGAAACATTACCTTTGAGGCAGCATTAAACTATGGAGGCAGGTAAAAATCAAACAATTCTGGCCTTGATATCCAGCATGACCCAAGATGAATCTGCCAAAGAGATCACTGACATTTCGTACATCTGGCATGCACAAGCAAAAGGCAAACAGTATACTGCAAAGGCACAGTGCCCTGGGGAACATCTACAAACTGTTATACAAAGCAGAATAAACAAGTGGATGCTCCTCTTTTTTTTTTTGAAAAAGAATGATGAAAAAACAGAAAGATGTATTAGCCGAGAGTAAAAAGAAAGTGAATAGATGATTTAGCAGTAAGAGTTCTGATATAACCACTCTTGTTTCTTGATTGCTCTGCTCTAGCTTTCTTATGTCATGAGACCAGTTTTCAATAAGAAATTGATGTTCCATACAATAATGGATTGTAATTAATTGCATTACAAGGACTTTGGCCTTTACGTGTAATTGTTTTCTCTGTCACAAATTGTGCACTTGCACCTGGGTCAAGACTACAAAGGGTTCACTGACTAGTTTACTTGCGCAGTCAGCAAAGGAAAAATAAAGCATTTACTGAATGAGATTTGTTTAATTAACAATGTTTAATCCTGATGGCAATTGTTAATGTTTGTATCTGAATTTATATTATATGAGACTTTGAATGATGGAAGGCACAGTAAGATGGTCTTGTGTTAAATGTTATCACCCAATTGATTAATAACAAGTTTATTATAGCAGACAGCATGGTACGATAATTAACCAGGAGGCATAACAATTAATAATCTACTGTTGGCATCAACTGTCTGGAAGGGCAAACAGGAAATCATCATGACTGTGGATGATTTTCAGGCACTTAAAGGAGCCAGAAAGTATTTTCTTTGCGTACATTGTGTGCATAGATAAAACTGGATTGGCTATTATAAGCACTAATACATTATGGACACCCAACTATCTAAGCTGCTGGACTCTGATGAGATAGGTTCATATGTAAAGCATTTGAGCTTATTGTAAGGTTTGAACACGTACTCACAACAATACTTGAAATTATAAGCTTTTTACTTATATTTTGGCAGTTTGGGACTCTGCCTACACCTGCAAAAGTTCATAAGTAGATATGTTACAGAGCTGCACTATATTTAAAAACTGAGATCTGTTAAAGTTAAATGAGTGGAAATGGGGAAGGGATGCAACTTCTTGGGATGATTTATGTCTTGGAGAGTTTATACTTTTCTCTGAATAATGCAATAATTGCAGTGATTGCAGTTGCAGTTTCATAAAAACATGGCCAGCATCTGTCCTTTTAGATGCAACTTGCTTCCTACCTTGCAGCACAACAGACAATTTGTTGCTCAGTTAATTCTAGAGTTTTACAGTCACTTCAAGTGTAACTTGGTTGAAAGAATGTGCAGTGTGAGGTTTTAAGAATCTGCAATTAATATTTTAGTTTTTACCACAAAAGACAGTGCAACCATTCAGGTTGCAAGGCCAGTTAGTATAAAGGGTAGAAATATTAAGCAAGATATCATATTATAGCCATTGAGTGAGCTTTTCCTGGGAAAGTATTTACTACACATGTAGTACTTACACATTTTTTAATCTCTTGTTGGAATGTCAATTGATATTCTTACCCAATAAAAAGAGCCAATGCTTTTTGCATATATAAAAATGTTTAAGCTCCATTTTGTGTTACTGCAAGAATATCATCTTTAGACCCTGAATGTTTGAAGTTAAGCAAAATTGGTTGTCATACATCTTGTTTTACCTATCCGTCATGTAAGCATAGAGATGCAGCTACAATGGTAAAAGGAAGTGCCACTTTTGAGCTGACAGAGCAAAGATCTGAAAGACAGGATAGATATGTAACAGTAAAAGGAAGGTTTGACTGTAAGGTATGTGTATTGCTTAATGTACATATTCCACCAAAAAGCATATCATCTGCTTAGGAAATAGATTGTTAACCAGAGGGACTGGTTACGTGGGCAGATGATTGGAATATGCTCTTTGCTTCAGATGAGCAGCATTGGGGTCAATGTGTAAATAATGCAACTGCATTAAGGAAATTCATAAATAAATAATTATATATATATATATATATATATATATATATATATATATATATATATATATATATATATGTTTAGTGGGACTGGGAGATGTACAAATGATAATCAGTTACAATCAGTGTTTACATGTTTTATATAGGTTTAGTTCATAAGTTTGAACTGATTAAATATTATTGGCAAAGGAATATATTTATTTAATGGACAGATTGGACACCTTTCCAATCATGCTCAAAGTTCATGCTCTTTTATTATAAAAAGTGTACCTAGTTAGGTCCCATTTTGACAGTCACTGCAGAGTAACTTATTTTATTGTCAGGGAGACCAGTTCCAGTTGCATTTTGAAACTCTTAACATCACTATAGCCTCATTTAAATCCACAAGACTATAGATTACTTCCAGCAAAATGTGACACAATCAAAACAGATTTAGCAAAGATCTTGAAGAAATCTATCTCAGGAAAGCTGAAAATTTTAGATAGCAAGTTAGAACAATATCAAGTTGAGCTAATCAATGCACAATATGATTTGTAAGGAAAATTACTGGTGTAGAACAGAGAATGAAAGACATACGGGATAAAATTGAAAATGTCTGATACATAAAGTTGAATTTAATAAGAAATCTCTCAGACTAAGGGAGTTTGAGGCTACACCTAATAATCAGAAATATACAGTGTTAAGGCTGAGATAGCAAGCAACAGACAGGATGGCTAATAAAATAACAGGCCACTTGCTACCAAGAAGCTATAACACTTCTGGAAATATAATAAATAGTTTTTCTAGGTTTTATGAACAGTTACGTGCAGTACACTTTAAACAAGCTATTAGGAGTGAAGAATTAATTGATTTTTTTCCTAATCCTGTAGTTTTGAATAAGTTTAATCCTTTCCAGCAGACTCATTAATGAAGGAGTTTAGATCAGATGAACTACAAATGCTGTTGGCTGACATAGGTAAAGATAAATCACCTGGTCCTGACAGATTCCTGTGCAAATGTATCAGGAAATTAAGGAAGTGTTTCTGAATAACTTCACATTCCCGGCTATGTTCTTAATTCAGCTGCCCCCCCTGCCCCATCCAGGAGGTAGGCAAAAATTGCTGTCATTCTGGAAACTTGATAAAGACCCTCTTCTAGTAGGATCATCCTGGCCAGTAATTACTGTCAACCATGCATATAATGTTTTCACTGTTCTCTTAACTAAAAGATTGAGCAGAATACCTCCCTTACTGACTGATGTCGACCACATGGGAGTAGTACTTGCCGATATCACTCATTGTAATATGATAAACATATTTATTAATAGATGATACCATTAGTTGTAATGCTAGTTGTTAAAAAAGCATTTGACATGAGTTGGCAGTATTTTCAATTATTATTGTATCTGAAATTTCTTGAGGGGCTTATTAAATCACTTTGCTGTATATTAAGGGGGTGACAGCCAGAATAAAAGTAGGGAATAAATCTTCTCAGGTATTTAATTTGCAGAGAGAAAAGCCCACTTGAGCCACCACGACAAAAGCAAGGTTTATTAAAACAAGGAAAAGCTCTTTTAAGTCATGTGACTCTTCCTCAGATCCATAAACACACACTCACTAAACCATTAATTTAAAATATGCAGCAACCAATAAAAATCAATACAAGGGCCGATGACCTCTTAAAACAGGTCTTAAAGGCAAAACACCATTCAACCCAGTTAGCCGATCTGCCTATAGATCGGCTACCCGTTTCGGTTGACTGAGTTCAATTTGGTGATTAATATTACCACCTCTCTTGTTCAAAATTTGTATATGCAGCACCAAAAAGTCATTTTGGGCCTTCAAAATTCGTTTGGTTGTTAATTTTTGCCTCATGACTCTATTTTTGTTTATTTGGAACCCCTGGCAAGCAGGATATGGCAAATCCTTATTAAAGGATAAAAACAATAGGGGTTAATATATAATGTTTCTATGTACACATGCAATGTTTTATTATACTTATCTAATCAAAAGCATAATCTGTCTGATATTTTAAGGATTAACTAAACTTGGAAGACTGGCATGTTAATACACAAAAACAAGAGCTTTACAGATAAGTTATATTCCTTCAAAGGCAGTATGTGTGGAATATCCCTTTTTGACAGAACTTAATCATATAACATATTTATGTTTAAAGTTAACTGATACACTGAATTGATAAATAGGATTGTGGGGCCATTTTAGGGAAGGTTGAGGATTTTTATCAAAATGGAGGTGAATTTGCTTAGATATATTACAAAGTATACAGGCAGTACAGTGGTTTGTACTTCTTTTGATAATATATGCCTCTCAAAATGGTCTTT
This sequence comes from Protopterus annectens, assembly GCF_019279795.1. Taxonomy (NCBI): domain Eukaryota; kingdom Metazoa; phylum Chordata; order Ceratodontiformes; family Protopteridae; genus Protopterus; species Protopterus annectens. The sequence goes on along the minus strand of NC_056725.1, from coordinate 1,681,014,278 downwards.
CTCTTGTTCTTGGCAAACTCTCTTGGTAAATTAAGGAAGGTGACATCTGTATTTACCTGGGCAAAACAAACCTCAAGGATGGCCTGGAATACAAGTACTTTTTCAATAGGTACAGTGCCCTAAAAGTCACAGATTTTAAGTTGTATAGTATGTCAGAAATGATAAAATTATAACAGGAATTGAAAACTAAAGACTATGAAGCCAGATGGAAATCAGCTTTAATTTTAAATTATGATGATGAGTAAGAGATTTATGAGATGCTTAAAATGATGAGATCTTGTAGAAGATCAGGATATACAGTATTTATTCATTTAATTGTCTCTGATTAAAGAAGTATTAAAAAGGCTAATACAGGTGAATGGTATGAAACAGTTCTTGAGCACAGGCAGCAGGTCACCCCACCCCTGGAATGTCCATTTTTCCCCTGTAGCACCAACCCTGAAGGGCATTATTGCTATGAAAATGAGACATCTGTTAATCTATGTTGCATTTTTTACTATTCGTATATATCTATACATCTATCTCTCCGAATGGAAAGATCATAAATCAGCAGGGGTCTGAAGGGAGAGATGATAAATCAGCAAAGGAGATAAGTATTGCTGGAAGTGAATTTATCCTCAAGTCTTGGTGAGTACCTTCATAAAGTGGACCCCGTTTATACAAATCTCACCAAGACAACACTGATACATAAACTGTATTATATATAATGTTTATCATGGACAGAAGTAGGTTAAAAAATAAAGAAGATTGTGGGTGCAAAAGACCCAGCATAAAAAAGTGCCCAGTCCTGGTAGGCACACTGGTGCCAGGACTAGAAAAACTGACAGTGTAGAATCCTCAAGACACGGAAACATTCCTATAATGGGGCTAGGCCAGGCCCAGGGGGAGGATGACCTCCCCCTGTTGTAGAAGGAAGTAGTAGTCCACAAAAACCACAAAATCTGATAAAGATGATAGAGTGGACTATTCAGGATAAAAAAGAAATTATGTAGTGTTACTATTTTATAAGAAGCCCAGAATTTCCAGACAGAAGATATATAAAAGATTAAGAAAGAAATTAGAGAAAAGAAAAATACTTGCACAAGAAAAACTGTCAGAATCTTCAAATAAAATATGTGTTCGTTAATACAACAGATTTATGACAAACATTATATAGACCAAAAAACTTGGGCCATTTGGAAAAAGAAGTCACTGAGGAAGTGAGAAAATATAAAGAACAAAATCTAGAGATCTTTGAAAAGTATAAAAAAGAAATATGGAAATGGGAAAGAATTGGGCTAGTCTAGCTGGATACATGTCCATTTTCTGTACTAGTAGACTTAGAGAGATCTAATGTGCTACAATATTTATGCAAAGCAGAAAGTCAAATTAATGAATACAAACAAAAAGCAGCCCCAAAGATATTCAAACAGAAATACAGGCAAAGGCATCCAGATATGGAAAATTTCACAATACAAAAAATAAGAACACAAAGAAGGAATGTAGAAAAGAAGATTAGTAAAACAGAAGTTAAAAAAAGAAGTTGAAGTTATAGAATACCTGTGAAGTGAAGGATGTAGTGTAGAAAATCTAACACAGGTGATCACAACATGATGGAGCAATGAATCCCCACAATATGGAGAAACAGGAGGAGGAGACATCTGAAGAAGAAATATGGACATAAAAGAAAGAGATTTAATATGGTTCAATATTTATGCAAAGGGGAAAGCAAAACTAATCAATACAAAAACAGCAGCACCAACGATATTTGAAGAGAAATATAGGCAAAGGCATCTGGATATGGAAAATTTTACAATATAAAAATAAGAAAGCAAAGAGAAAATATAGAAAAGAGTGTTAGTAATGCAGAAGTTAAAGAAATATATATAGATATGTTGATAGATATTTTTATACAAAATACTTCCTTTGCCTAATGTTTTGGTGGTGTAGTGAATGTAATTGTTGTTGGAGGAAGTATTTTGCATCTAAACTATAAGTTGTGTAAGTATTTAATAATATAAACACACACAAACACACACACACACACACACACACACACATACACATACACACGCACGTGCGCGTGTGCAAAGTAACACTGACAGACATATGCATACAAACAGATGCAGACAACACATAGTCTTTCACATGAATACAGAAATTCAGATACACACACACACACACACACACACACACACACACACACGCACGCGCGTGCAAACACAACAACAACATGTACTCACAGATATTTGTAGAGGCTCAGACTCACACATGTATACAGAAAAGAAAGTCACACACACAGACATACACACAAATCAATGAATGAATACAGAAATAATCACCATAATAATACATTTTTGCTCACTGCTCTGAGGGCACATACAGTACTAGCTATTATAACACCTCCAACACACACACACACACACACACACACACACACTCACACACACACTTGCAGATAGATGCAGAAGCACAGATACATACATGTAGAAAAGAAAGCCATACACGTGCATAAATACAACTCAATGAATACATGAATTATCACCTTAACAATATATTTTAGCTCATTGCTCTCAAGACATAGTGTCAACTATTATAACAACCCCCTCTCTCACATGCACACACACACACACACACACACACACACACACACGTGCGCGCATAAGAGTAGCTACTTCATTATCTGTATACATCTCAGATGTAAACAATGAAGTTTCTGATTCTCCAGGCACATTTGATAAGATGAAATACATTCCTATGGCAAGAGTTTCTTTCAGTTCTTCAGTGGCATCTATTAGAGGTATGCCTATTCAGAAAACAGTTAACATTGGCAATGGGTTGAGGGAGGGTGCCTGTAATACAGTGACTGACAGCTGCTGACACTGTGATTACAGGCATCCATTCATCAGTCTGCACTGACTACAAAAAGAAGCCTGTAAGAGACTGAGTATGAAGAATTTTTGAAGACTACTGATCTTTTCAATTATGAATCTCTGAGGTCTCTTAAACTGAGTAATATGTTTAAAAAAATACATGCCAAAAGGTACATTATAGCCAATATTGGGCTTGATGTTATATGAGCAAAGGTGAATTAAGATTTCTGTGGCTCTAGAGGAGATGCCTTTCGAAATTAGATGAGCTAGATAGAAGACTTTCTGAACTACTGAGGAGAAATGATAGTAAAATAATAAGGACTTAACAACAAGAGTCCTTAGATCCTTTAAAACAGAGTCTGATTGGAAGGTGTCACCTAAATGGTATGTAAAAATGTTTTGTTAACCAGATTAAACTACACAACATTTTTTACATTTACTTTGAGACCATTGGAGTCTATATTATATCCTCGATTGATCGACCCTTCAACATCGAACTCCCAAAACAGCGAAAGGCCATATCAGCGATTTCTTTCCCTGGGAAAGAAATCGCTTGCTCTAACAACATGAACACAATCAGTAAAAACATTACAAAGTGGGGGGCTTTGCCCGCCACACCCCCCAACATGGGGAGATGTGCCCCCCACACACACTCCTAACTAAATATACCAATCCCAAGATCGCAATACAGTGGGGAAAATGGCAAACTCACAGGGATGGCCAAGTGATTTCTTTCCCAGGTAAAGAAATCGCTGATATAGACCTTCGCCATTTTTGGAGTTTGTGCTTTAGGGGTTGATGAAGAGGTATTTGATGGAATGCCTCTTCAAGGATATAATATAGACCTGACTGTAGCCATTGCACCAATTGTTAACATGGTCTAATCCATGCTGGAGCAATCATGAGTCAGTTGAAGATTAAATACCAATACCCCATTTACAGTCATTTGCAAACATAGTTAATTATAGGCCAGGAGTGTTGGCTTGAAATTCTGAGAAAGAGATCCCAAATAGGAGAAGGCCCAAAACTGATTACTGTGGCAAGTTTCTTACTTTCAAAAGTGGCACCTCCAACTGTAACCACATGGATTCTATCAGACAACCAGTTAGCTATCCACCACATAACATAACATAAGGATTTATGGTCAGATTTACAAGTCTTTCAATAATGTCTGCATGGAGATTAGTGTTAAAGGCCTTGGCCAGATATACTGTATGCACTGCATAACCATTAGCAACTGCTTTGATTAATTTTTTAAAGAAATTATTGAAGTTAAACAATCACGACCTTCCTTTCATGCAGCCAAATTGATGAGGGAACAGGACTAACAGGTTTTCAATGTCAAGATTAATGAGGTCTGAGATAATACATTCAATAGCTTTACATATAAAGCTAGTGAGACTAATGGGCCTATAGTTAAAAATGTTCTTGGTTTAGCCTAGTGTGCAATGGGATTACAATGACTGTTTTCCAGGCTTCAGGAGTGTAACCAGTGGAAAGGCTTATAGGTCATATCCGGCACTGATAATAAGGCAGCCTCATATATCATCAGGAGCCATGAATAAAGTATTCTTGGCTTTTGAGAGGGCTGACATTACTTGTTTCATAGCAACTAAAGGGGATGGCTGGGATTGTAGAATCTGTGGAATAGCTATAATTCTGGGTGGATCAAAATTTGAACTAAATTTGTCAGCTGGGATGTTAGCTATTTCTTTTGGCTCAGAGTGTGCGGTATTATTGTGGACTAGTGATGAATATTGTTGGGTCATAGTTCTTAACTTCATGACATAGTTTAAGAAAGATGTATAATTATTTTTGTTTTTAGTGGCTATTATAACTTCATACTCAGTTTTGAGTTCCTAATGGTTTCTTAAGCTCTTTAGTAGTTTGTGTAAGTGTGTTCTTAAGTTGTGTAGAACGAGACCTCGTAAGCATTAACCAAATTTGTTTTTCTTGGTATATAACTTATTTATATAGTTATTTCATGATAGGTGATTGTTTTTTAATTTCTCATTATATTTGGTGTAAATATTGACTGCAACTGCCTTATCAATATAGCTATTTAACTGGGAGTGGACGTCAATGGCATAGGCAGCAGCTTTAGCTATGTAATCCACCACATGTGGATTACAGTGGAATTTATTTAGGTTAGCAAGTAATTGAAGAATATTTGCTTTTGAGAAGTTCTTAAACACTGAAGTATTTACAGGGGAAGGATCACCAGTTTTAAAGGAAAGGATCACCAATTTATAGTCTGATATTTGTGAGGACTAGACTGAAGATATCAGGGCACCTAGTTGTATGGTAAATGATTTGCAGAGCAGAGTTAGCATTTAATAATGTTAAAGAAACACTGGAGGCACCAACCATCAACAGTGTAGATCAGTCAGTTTATTGATAGATAGTTGAAGTCCCCCAGTAGAAGGATGTTGGGTTTAATGGAAATTTCATCTAATATGTTAAGATAGCTATCATGCTCAGAAGGGACATATAGAGTGTTCTATAACTAGCCATGAAGTGGTAATTAGTCTTGTTTATGGGGATTTAGACATCTAGGAGTTCAAATGTGGTGCCCAAGGAATCTGTCATGAGGTGATATCTTTGACAAATACTGATACTCCCCTACAACTGTCAGTATGTCGGAAGACATGATAGGCATTTTACCTAGGAACAGAGTGGGTACATTCATTGCTTTGCCTTCTCTGAATGTCTTTAGATCTAATTCACAACATGGCACATTTTCCTTTTTCTCAAGGGATAAATGTATAACAGATAAAACCAGAAATAAATCATTTTGTTATCTAAGAGCTAAAACTACTATTTACTTGCCCAGTTATAGTTGGTATATGACTTGTATTTAGGATATACAGCATATATCCAAAATTGAATTCTGTCAAAAGGCTAGTAGCTAACTACAGGCCATTGATCTCACTTGCATATATGATGGCATCTTACTGAAATAGGCAGCAGCACTAGATTCTGAAACTTCACACTATAAGTTGAAAATGAGCAGAGTTTGAACTGCCACAGATATGGCTGGAGTACTTATAGTCATCAATACTAGTTCAGAGCTGCCAAGTAAGTCAACACATGCTAAAACACCAGTATATGCCAAAAAGATCCTACTGGGGTGAGTGTGGTTATTTATTTATTATTTATTTATTTATTGGCGTTTGTTTACTGGGATAGTTCACTGAGCCAGTAAGAGCCCATTTTTCAGTGGAGACCCAGGTAGAAAAGCTCCACAAAAAAACATGAACATGTAACAGAATATTAACATATGTTAAGTTCCACAAAAACATGTGCATGGACAAGTAATTAACAATTAGTTAAAGTACAGGTAAAACTGGATTTATTAATTAGTTACAATTAATGCAAACTTAAAATACAGCGTGAGATAAGACATGTGTAAAAGGCTAACAATATATGAAACTATTGCCATAAAAGTAGTTAGGTTACTTATGACATTGTATAGGAAGTGATCATTTAAAGAAGACAAAGAAAAATATTATAGTAAATAAGGGAATAGATATAAGAATATATTCAAGAAGCATGGGTAGTCAGGTTTTAAAAGGCAGGGGATTGGTGCAAGTGCAGATCCAGATAGAAGACAGGTAGTCTTGTAAATAAATTTTGAAAGATGCAAGGTTTTGATTAGGTCTAATTGTTAATGGTATGGCATTCCTGGCTTTGGCTATGGAACAAGTATATAGAAGGTGGCCAGCAGGTAGGTTAGGCTTATACACCTGCACAAGGAGTTGATTTTCAGATCTGAGAGATCTTTTGGGTAGATAGTCACTAAATAAAGAGGTGAGGGCAGGGTAGACTATAGGTTTGTAAATTAATTTCTTCACAGTTGTTAATTGCAGGTAGGAGAGATAGTGTGGGAGTTTAACCCAGTTAAGGGAGTGTAGAGCTGTGTAGTGATGGGTAGAATGTTTTGCATTTGTAGCAAACTGGCCACTTTCTTATAGCACATTTCAAGTTTGTTTTTAGGGAGGATTGTAGGTTTGTAAGTAATGGGGTGCCATAGGTGAAAGAGGGAAATAGATAAGTGGTAGCAAGGATTTGTTTAGTGGAGGGGCTAAGAAAGTGTTTGTGCTTATACAGAATGCCTAGCTTTTGGTGTGCTTTGTTACCACGTCAAATTTTAGCTGGCAATCTATTATTATTCCTAGTAGTTTAGTCTAAGTAACAGCTTCAATTGTTGTTTTGCTTTTAGAGAGAATCATAAACTGAGCCTTGTTTATGAGCATTTTTTGCTTCAGAGTAAATAGAACTAGCTTAGCTTTGTTTGGATTAAGTGACAAATGATTGTTACTGAGACAGGGCTCTATGGAAGCAAAGGCCAGTTGAATGATTTGTTGCAGATCAGACATGAAACCAGCAGATAAGATAATAATGGAGTCATCAGCGTATTGCATTAGACACCCCCTGACTGAAAGCAGACTGGAGATTACTAATAAAGATGTTGAAAAGGAGGGGTCCTAATATAGAACCTTGGGGGGGGGGCACAGGCACAGTTGTTAAGATATGAAGTGAGGGAGTTCTTCCATTTAACCACCTGTTGTCTGTCTGATAGGCAACTTGAGAATGGGTTAAGAGGGAGGGACACCAATTTTTGAGAGTTAATTTAGAAGTAATGGGTGACAGACTGTATCCAAAAGCCTTTGGTAAGTCTACAAATAGGGAAGAAATAATTTTGCCTGAGTTTCGGGCTTTGTTGACTATGTCCATGAAAAATATCATGGCCAGTCCTTATACTATGACCTGGTATAAAACCATGTTGTGCAGGAGATAGAATCTGGTTATTAAGGAGAAAGTTTAGAAGTTCTACATGTATGCATTTTTCAAGGAGCTTAGAGATGGGGGAGAGAATGGCTATAAGATGGTAGTTGGAGACATCAGTAGAGTTGCCACCTTTGTGGAGGGGTAGAATAAATGCCTTTTTCCAAATGTTTGGGACACAGAATTCAACAATGGATCTGTTGACTAGTATACTGATAAGGTAGGTGATAGCATCAGCAGCTAGTTTGAGGTATTTTGTTGGCAGGTTATCAGCTGCATTGGAGCTAGTTTTGAGTTTAAGGATGAGTCTTTTTATAGTACTAGTTGGAATGGGTTTCAGTGAGAATATGGGCATCAGATGGGTTGCTTTTTCACAGGATTTGAGTGAGAACGAAGAGGAAGAAAAGTGAGTGGGAGGGGATGAACTTGGTCTAGTACAGTTAGAATATTTTTGATTGTGTCATATTGAGGTTAGGGAAAGTTGTCAGTGATGTTTGATATAGTATTAATAAAGCAAGAGTTTAAAAGATTGGCTATTTGTGGTGGAGTCTCATCTGAGTGTGGACATGGATTACTATTAGTGTTTGGGTTTAGGAGAGACGTTATGGATGTTCAGAATACTTTGGGGTTCTGCTTATGATTGGTTTGAAGTGTTAGATAATAGTCTTTTTGTATTTGATTACTCGCCTTTTTATTGGTTGTGAAACTGCTTGAATTTCATGAGGTCTGGAGAATTTTTATTTTTTAGCCATTGTTTCCAGGTTTTGTTCCTATATAATATTAGTTATTTTGCTGGTTTAGTTAGCCATGGGACATTGTTAGTTTTGATTGTTTTTACACAAGGGGTGCAAGGCTGTTTAGGGTTTCTTGAAGTATTGCATTAAAGTAATTATTTTTAATTTTTTGCTTCCTGTTTTATAAAGCCCTCAGCAAGCCTAATTGCTACAATTGGCAGTCCTACTGTCCAGTGGCGGCTCGTGTACTTCATAAAATATATGCCAATTCACATTCTCTGATTTCCTCAACTTCTGAAATTAATAGCAGTAATATATTTTGAAGTGCCCCTGATTGTGTCTGATTATTTCTGAATTTGTCTATGATTCTAGAGGGAGGAGGTTGACAGCCATGAGCCAAGGTGTTTGTTTTTGTTTGTGTATCTCTCACACTTGGAACTGCCTAATTTTCACTTCATTTTTTCACTTCCCATGCCATGCTTTATTTCTCATCATTCTTCTGCCTTACTTGTCTGGAAAGACAGCAACACAAACATTGACACTAGCCTTAATCTGTACTCCCCAGGCCCCACATTATATTCACAAAACACCCAGTGTTTAAAACCAATAGGGAACTAAGACAGACTCCTCCCACTGAATGGGGCAGCACTGCCCTTACTCCCAGTTGGAAGTTCTATACCTGTGGAGGGGGAGTGAGTCCTGCAATCTTTATCATCTGGCAATCTTTATCATCCAGTTTTCTATCAGTCACTTTGCTTGGTTGCAACTGAATAAAGTTACGTTTTTCTTTCCTCTTCACTTTCTTTTACCCTTGCTATACTTTTCATCCCATACAGCTCATAGATAATAGAAAAAAAGAAAATGGTAGGAATCCCACTCCGGAAACAAAATGGGGGAATATCTGAGCTGTAAAACTCCCCCCGCCCCAAGTGCCATGAGAACTAACGCACGGAAAAACATCCTAAATGTCTTAATCAAGGAGAAAACAAAACAAGAAGTAAGAACTTAGTAAAACCATAATCACTGGCCACAACTAAAGACTCCAGCAGTGCCTTCTCCACACTAGTGAGTGTACTGGGATTCTATTTTTCCAGCGCAAGAGACACAGTCACACAATTGACAAACAGTACTTCTGACGGGTAAGGAATAATCAAAGCCCCTTCCTTCAAGGGCACGTCGGATCATTTTCTGTTCCTGAACCTGTTCAATACCTGTTTTTTTAGAAAATTATATTATATTATAGTATAGTATAGTATATTACAGTATATCACAGTACATCATAGTATAGTATATTATTCACTAGTCCTGTTTGCACTGATTAGTTATGTTGGACGTTTTTGAGGATTAGAGGATTACTAGAATGTTTTCCTCAAGCACCTGAATTCCCTGTTTCAGATGTCAGATTAATGACCTATATGGTACTCTAAACTTGTACACATTTTATATTTAATATATTCATGTTCTGGGTGAGATGATACAGTCATTTATATTGTGTTTTGTTTAGGTAAATGACTGCAGTTAATAGCATGTACTTTTATCTATTTAGCTTCACTCCTGGCCTGAGCCTGAAATTAAACACTTTGTTTAGTACTGTGTTTTATTTTCTATTTAATCTATTCATGTTCTAGATGAGATGATACAATTTAACAATCAGTGCTATATGCCTATTAAAAATTAAAACAATATAAAGTATCCCTGATTTTGCTTGCCATTTTCCTGGTTTAGTAGCTGTAGAGTGAAGTGTGAGTCAGACGTACGAAATTGAAGGAACTGTTTGGTGCTCACATTTTGGTTATCTGCATATTTACCTTACAAAAATCAATGATGTGCCCTTATTCATAGGCTGAATGCAGGTACTATCAGTTGCAGAAACCCATCTACCATTATGACAGATTCAGATTTTTGTCTTTATTTGTTTAGAACCTGCATTGTCAGTCAGTTGTACTGTGCAAGAGTCACCTTCCCAGAAAGAGTGTGCATTAGCAGTCATAATATAGTGATGACAAAATCAGTGACTAAATTCATATTTTATGTTTACGGTGTTTATATTTAGTGGTTATTATTCTTGGCCTCCCCTATCCCTTGACATTCCATTGAATTGTGCCATCTATAATAGCTGACCTAATACCGTCCTGCATAAAGGAGGAAATAGCAGCAGATTAGTATATAAAATAAATGCAGATTTTCATTTTTATAGAAAAAGGGGAATTAGTTTAAAATGAATTGATGTTTCATCAAATGTAATGTTGAATATTTATAATGTTTATAATTTATAATGCACTTTTTCACATATGGGCTGGATCTTTTAAATAAATAAAAGATGGCATAGAACAAGAGGAATTATTGTGTTGCTTCAAGGTGAAATGACTTTTTGTCTAATAGACTGGCAAGAGCCAAAAGTATATACTGATAGTGAGAAGGAGAATACAAAAAAAATTATTAATGTAGAAGTTTGTTCAGTTACAGTCTGAACTTAAAGTGTGTGTGCGTGTGTGTGTGTGTGTGTGTGTGTGTGTGTGTGTGTGTGTGTGTGTGTGTGTGTGTGTGTGTATCTGTGTAGATTTTCACATCACATTTTTGGTCGGTTTTTCATAAAATTGTGTTTTTTCTGGCATATTAGTGGCAAATCATTAAAGATTGAAGTTAGAAGGTAATGACTGATATTTGAGTTTTTGATTTCATACCCTTCAGAAAATTCCTGCTAATGCAAGACCTACTATTAACTTTCTAAGTCTGTAAGAGCAATATTTAAAAATTGTCCTTATTTTTGGGCCTTTGTCCCACTTTTATTTATGGCTTTGTCCAGATTTCTTGCTCTGAGGTTGAGAGTATGACAAATGTGTCAGGGCCATCACTGTCAGCCAAAGACATTTGAAATTGTGACATACTTGTACCCCACTCCCCCATGTGGTGACTCTGGATGTGTCCAAGCAAGCAAAGGAGCAATTATCCAGTGTAAGCGTGCAGAGTATTCCCCCCAATCCAAGGTAGACACAAGTACAGTGGCTTTTCATCTGTCCATGATTTTGCAGAATGTTCTGGTTTTCTGTCATACTTTTATACTGTTGATTTATGCTTCTTATTATTCAGAAAATGCATGTCATTGGCTGCATCTTACTTGGTACTTTTATAAAGCTGAACATAAACTATAATTAGAACTGCAGTGCAGTGGTTTAAGTTGAGTACTGCTTGTTTTTTTATACTGATATTTTGACTGGCATTCAAGTAATGTATTTAAAAAGTAATTTATTTTTTCATGCCTCCAACCTTTGTTTCCATCTAGATATTAAGTAAGCTGTCATGTAGCCAATGCACTGAAATTTTGTTTCTTCTCCACTTTATTTTGTCTTGATTGGACTCTCATAATGACAGCTTAGCACCCACGGCAGCGTATTTAATTAAAGCCCCAGTTTTTGTGGTTTTCAGCATAGCTCCACCCCTTTCTAGTTGGCCACACCCCTTCCTGCTGGCCTCACCCATTCAGATGTCTCCTGCAGTCCCCCTTTGATTTGAAGTCACCAGCTGCCACTGCTACTGTCTGTGGTTGTTTGGTATCTTTATTCTGCTGCGTTCACTGGGATTTGCATCAGTAGAGTCTCCATTCTTTTGATAGAAATCTATCTAGAGCATATCAGGACTGAGTTGATGTTACATTACATGGCAGAATTCTATATTTTACTCCAGAAAAGGGATCTTCCCCCTCACTGGAAAGACATCACCATCAAAACCTTGTAATGGCAATAGCAATGTACTGGTGTGATCTTAAGCAGTAAAAAGCAACCAAAGCTGCATTTTATACCTGACTGCCCAATGCAAAATCTTGAAAATCATATGAATATGTACAAGAGGGGGTGCTATATGGCCTGCTGTGTATGGTAACAAATGCATGCTTTTACAGGGATTTGGCTAAGACTGTATAGCTTGCTGCAGCATACTGGGTTTCCATTAAGCTGGGTATCTGGTTTATTTTCAGGATGAGGAATACTTGTAATAAGTGTTCATTACATCCAAAGTCAAAATCACATGCATTTATAAAATAGAATTTTAGCAACTAGAAAGTTGATGCTACCAAAACTCCATGAACTGATAATGAAAATGTACTGGGTTCAGTTTTAGTTCTGATATATAGATATTTATATATATATATATATATATATATATATATATATATATATATATATATTTATTTATATATATATATATATATATATATATATATATCCTTAAAGCTGGAGTGATAGCTTTATGTGCATTTTATACTAGTATGTCCAAGTGTAATTCACTGAATGGTTTACTAAGAACTACACACACAAACAAACACACATGTATATATGCTCTATATTTGTTACAGAGAAGTCAACCCCATACATATTTCTCCTGAATGGGGAAGTAGTCTGACATTAAATGTTATGCTTGTCCCTTTCACCAAAAAAATTGTATGCAGGGATACACATTATATGAAAATAAAAATTGCGTACATTAATTTAACTATATAATCATCAGTCACTTGTATTCTATAGCTGATGGTCATGACAAAGTTTTCTATGAAATTTGCTAAAAAGAGTTCAAACTATTTTAGAGACATGGTCCACTCTTTCTAGGTACCAACAGACCTAAAGAGCTATTTGGCTGCTCTGTTTTTTTTTGTTTTGTTTGTTTGTTTGCTTCACTGCCATGGGTGCCGGAACCATAGAGTTATGGGGAGCTCCTCCCCACTTTTAGAGCTGCAAGATCTGTCAGAAAAAATTAATGAAGTGGAGTTTTCATGCTAATGTGGGTTCGCACACGGAAGTTAAACTAACTAAATTAGCTGTTCTTGTTCTCTTATTGCTCTGTGTTACTGTTCTGTTGGTGCTGCCAGAGCCAGAGTCAAGCCAGTAAGGAGAGTTTTGTTCTTTTATTTCCAGTAGTTATGCTGCTCGTGTGCGTGTGCGTGTGTGTGTGTGTGTGTGTGTGTGTGTGTGTGTGTGTGTGTGTGTGTGTGTGTGTGTGTGTGTTAGGTTCAAACAAGAGCCCAAATTCTCTACCCATACCACCACTTGTGATTCAGGGAGTTGAGTAATTCAGGAAGTTGAGTCCATAGCTCTCAACTGTCCAGATTTTCACAGAATATTTGTCTCATACTTTTGGTCTGTTCCTTTTAAAATTTGTGGTTTTCTGGCAAATCAGTGAATTCACTAAATAATAATAGCCCTTTAAGTTTCAGTCTTCCAATATTTCAGGTAACACAAAACACTTTATTTTAGCAACTTTCTAAGATTATACAAGCAATATTTAAAATGTGTCCCTGGCTTTGGGGCTCCCCCCCAAATAAATGTTGGCTTTTTCCAGATTTCTTGTGCTGCAAAGTTGAGAGATTTAGTTGACTGGAAAGTGGATTTTACAAGGAGCTAAGAGCTTCAGGGTAACAGAAGTTTACTGCTACTTATGCTAAGTTGTTTGCTTTGTTAGTAGCACAACAGGTAGTATACTTGCTTTTGATGCAGAAGGCTGTGGGTTCTACTCCCACAGTATGCAGATTGATCACTGATACTGTACTGCGTTATACTTTAAAGGGAATGGATACTGCAGTCCTATGACTGTCCTCCTTTGCAGGAGTTATCTAGTAACTATGTTTTTGTTATCAGTTTGCCATCCATTTTCCCATTGCAAAATTACTAGCTTATCATTTTTTTATGTAGCACAGGCAATTTATTCTTCAAGGGCAACACACACTTTATTTGTAGATGAAACAATGAAATATAAAGTTGTTTGCTAGCAGCAAACTCTTCATTAGTTACAGATCCCTTTAATGTGGAATTATTTAGATGACTTACTTCTGCAGAGATTTTGCATATTTACTGATATTGGTGGATAGTAATGACAGAAGTTTGAGTGGCCTTTTTTGGTTGAAATTTTCTGAAATGGGTAGTTTTGTCATTACTGGTTCATACATTTTGTTTCATTGCTTACTAGAAAGCTGTTTCAAACTACAAATTTAAAACACATTCTAACAAGTGGTGCTGTATTATACAAGGACTATAATTTAATACAAGCAGGTTAATACATTCAGTAAGGTGAATCAAAGAATGCATACATATATGCTTGCTCACAGGATTCAGGAGGGAAGAGTCCAGTCACCAATGGAGTCCCCCAGGGTTCAGTGCTAAGAATTTCTGTTTGGCATATACATCTCAAAAGTAGAAGGGAATACCAAAGGGCTTTGGCCAACTAAGTTTGAGATGACTGCAAGCTAGAAGCAGTTACTGAATCCCCAAATGACTTAGCCATCATGCAGGAAGATTTGTCCCAAACAATAACTGGTACCAGAGTCATGAATTGAAACTAAACTCCAAGAAATACATTATCGGATCCTTTGGAAAGTCATCTACTCCAGGGAACTGCCAAATTGACAATGCCTCCCTGACAACTGACCCAGTTATTTGGCATTTGTTAACTTGTGTGTGCAGTGACCTAACTTTTGACCAACATGTGCCCAGAGTCATACGAAAGTCTTTCCATATTGCATGGCTTATAAACAAATTGATTTTGACTAGATCTAGAGATGTTATTGTCCCCTTTACAAAGCCCTTATTAGGTTAATCATTTTGTATAATGCCCACTTTGGCATGTATCTGTCCAGACCCATGCAACAATTGGAATACCCACAGAGATACCTTACTAAAAGGATACAAGTCCTAAACAATAGGTCTTGCATGGACCACCTCAAAGATTTATCACTATACTCAGTATCCTACAGAGTGCTTAGAGGTGACATGTCTGTCATACAAGGCATCCTCTGACCTAATACAGATGGACCTACTGAACATCAGAAGGTGAAATGGCATCAGAAATACTCAGTCCAGGTATCTAAACTTAATGTTGTGGAAAGATGGATATATATATCACAGAGGCTACCACAGAATAGACTATCCATTCAAGTAAAACAAAGCTCATCCCTGTCCACATTCAAACGCAACTTGGATCTAAGGATGGGTAATAGAAAATGTACTCCAGGATTGCCCCTCATGCCACTAATGGATAGAGGCAGTTCCTAAATGCTGCATCCCGTACATGGGTCCCTTCAAATTATCTATAGTATGATCACATTTACTCTCGCTAGGGGTAATATACAATTATCAGCCATGGGATAGGTAAGACCAAGCAGGAAACGTTAATTCAAGCACCAAAAGGGAAACTGGATAAGCTTAAAATGTCCTCCAAGTGAACCTATGTTGTGGTAGTAAATAGTTTTTAAAAAATTGCCTTTTTTAGGTCACTAAGTGCCCCTCTCACCCTCCGCTCCCCCCCCCAGTCTTCAACAGCTTTCTGTTCACTGCTTCATAACAAATATACATTTTGAAAGCTCACTGTATATCTGAAATATATAATTATTATCTTCTTATGAAATCACAATTAAAAATAAAAGTTAATTATCATAAAACATTATGTTCTTCACTCTAAATTGCATGGCAAAACACAAAGTTGTAGTGCAAACAAGTATATAATTCAGACTGCAATGTCAGTTTCCTTTCAGTAGTATTAGCTTATGCAATGTGTAAGGCTGGGTATCCAGGATTTATCCTGAAAAAGTTATAAGAGAATCTGAAAACTATACAGAGATATTGACATTTGTAAGTACTGACAACATAATGTCAGAATGGTCAGTGAAAATTAACAAAGTACAACATTTGCAAAGCAGTTTAAAATAAAAGAGCTTTCAACACCATCCCCCACTCTGGAATTATAGATAAACTCACTAAACTAGGTATAAATCCCTATGTCACAAGATGGTTAGCCAACTGGCTCACTGATAGAATCCACGCTGTGAAAGCAGCAGACTCCAAATCCAACTTCAGACCAGTGACAAGTGGAGTACCACAGGGTTCAGTCCTGGGTCCTCTCCTGTTTGGTATCTACTTCTCTGAAGGACAGGCTAACGAAGTTCACAGATGACTGCGAAGTAGGAGCCATAATCGAAACTCATAACAATGTGGACATCCTACAAAAGGGCCTCACTGAGACAAATGCCTGGTGTCAAACCCATGGCCTCAAGCTCAATGTCAAAAAGTGCATTGTCATCCCCTCTGGTTAAAACTCTGCACCCATGAACTACCACATAGGCGGTAGTCTACTTAACACCGAAAGCATGATAAGAGACCTTGGGACACAGGTAGACTGTAGTCTCTCATTTGATAATCACATCGCCACAGTAGTCAGGAAATCCTTCTACATGGCACATCTCATCACAAAAGGTTTCTCATCCAGGAAAAAAGAGGTAATTGTTCCCTTCTACTCGTCACTCATTAGACCCATCCGTTAGACTAGTACAATGCCCCTTTTAGTATGTACCTCACAAGACATCTACAACAACTGTAAAGGCCGCAGAAATACTCCACAAAGAGGATTACCAGTCTCAAACAGATGCCCTATGCAGACCATCTCAAAAAACTCCAGCTTTACTCCATTGCATATCACCTACTCAGAGGCGATCTCTGCCTAATATACAAAGCTATGTCAAACCCATAGCTGTTGGACATGCTCCGCTTAAAGAAATCCCAATCCTCCCCAAGCTACACTCTGGGGACCTAAACCTTGTCACCACAATAAACAGAACATGCTGGAGGGATAGATTCCTGTCCCAGAGACTTCCCATACTCTGGAACAAACTCTCTGTCTATATCAAACAAAGCTCCTCATTAGCACTCTTCAAGAAAAATCTTGATGATTGACTGGGAAATAGGAAATTCACCCTGGGGATAGCTTCTGTGGCTCTGCTCAACAGGGGCACAGGAAGATAATTTTCTTGGGTGGTGAAAGCCAGGGTACCTTTTTGGCTAGGCTTATATAGGCCCTTGGGTCAATAGCCTAGTACCTACCTATGAACTATCATCTCTCTTCAGGTTAACAAGCAAAAAAGATGTCAAAAACATAAATATATAGGGCTGATGTGACTTTAACCATAGAAAGAATGGGCATGGTTATTCTTAATCTTCCAGTAGATGCCTATTTCTGTTTTAGCTTTGAACAACTTCACCTCACTCTTGTTCCAGCCTCACTCACTGGAAGCTTCACATTTCTGGGTGCTCTGCTGAAGCCATTTTCAAGAAAACTGAGTCTTCCTTTAGTGGCATAATTAAGTACTACAGAATCAGCATTTCCTTGGGGAAAAATTACATTTATAATAATATTTTCAATGCAGATGGTGGATATGGCCTTTTAAAAGGTAAACTTGCCATCATAGAATTTTCTGTTCCTACTTCATATAATACTTAAATGGCCTTCTCGTCACATAAATATATAAAAGGTGTGGAGGAGTCTTCATTTACATTTTTTGTGCTATATTCTTAACTGGTGACTTGCTGAACTGACTGCTCATATACTCTGTATTTTGGCTAGAGCACCATAAAACTGAGTGGAGTTCTAGCAAGAATCAAGGATATTTTTTTTTCACTAAATCACAAAGGATCAGTGAGGCACTGTTTTACTGAATCTAGGATCTCCAAAATGAATTTTGTAACTTTCTGGATGGAGGGAAAGAAACATATTTAGGAAAAGTGTGTTCCATTGCAACACATACCCTTTGAAATGGTCCCCTGTGGCTTTACTATTTATATATACTGTGAGAAGTGAGAGAGTAGAAAGTGAGGACATTTAATCCTTCAGATGTAGTCCATAAACATAAATCAGGTAACTTTTTTTTTTTTTTTTTTAAGGTGGCGTCAAGCTATTGCTAATAAAGTTGTGTATTTATTCTTTTGCTTACTAGATAGGTAAACAAATCCACAAAGACTTTTTTTTAAGATTTTTAATGCTCCTGACAAATTGCTTTATTTGTTTTTCAGTTAACTGGATTAGTGAATTGGACCACGTGGACCTTTTTAACCACAACCTGGGGCACAAAACCAGGATCAAATGTACTGCACATTCAGAATGATATAACCAATCAACTAACATGTTTTTGTGAAAAGTAAGGGATCTGGAGTACCTGAGGAAGACTCAGAGAGGCATTAGGAGAACTGCCAGACTCCACCCATGGTCAGAAGTGTTCACCAAACCCAACAACTTGGAGTAGCCATAGCTTAATTATGCAACAACTTATATAGAAAGCAGACAGAATATGTATACATGATTATGATCATCTGAATGATCCCAATGTTTATCAAAAAGTACAGTTCTCTATTTATGAATCAGTTTTAACTGAATATTTAGAGCTAATTGATAAGGGTGTTAGACGGGGATATATTTCTAGGGAAGATGCTAAAAATAAATTTAATATTGAAGATGTGAGCATTGCTTGTTTTTATTGTGTACCGAAAATACATAAGAATCTTCACTTCCACCTGGATGCCCTATAGTGTCAGGAAGATAATATTTTCCTATAATATAGGATGTTTGGAACATCATTTGTTATTACCAAAGGTGATGCTGTTACCTGCGTATGTCAAAGATGTATTTGATTTCCTTAGTAAAGTAAAAAAATCTACAGTTGAATATGAGCATGTATTGGATTACTATGGATGTTAGTAGTCTTTATACTAATATTACACATATGTTTGGTATGGAGGCAGTTAGATTTTTTCTTGGGGAATGTCCTGCCACTGAGTATATTTTAGAATTATTATATTTCTGTTTAACAAAAAAAATTTTTGAATTTAATGGAGAAGTTTATCAACAGAAACAAGGTACTGCTATGGGGACGGCATTTGCACCCTCATATGCAAACCTGAGGGATTATTTGAACAGGAATATGTATACATATCTGCATTTTATTGCAAATATGTGAGATATTATGCCCGTTTTACTGATGATCTTATCTTTTTGTGTGAGGGGGAAAAGAGGTTGATGGGTTTATTGAAACCTTGCAGTTAAATAGATTTAACTTGAAATTTGAAGGTATACAAAAAGGTAAACAAGTCTCCTTTTTGGATGTTGATTTAGATATTTCTAGACCATATGGATTACATATTAAAGTCCATAGGAAGTTTAAGGGTAATATTCATTATTTGAAAGCCTCCAGTTGTCATCCCCCACACACTATAGAGGCTTTACCATATAGTGAAATGGTACAGATTCATAGACTGTGTAATGATGCATAATAATGTAAAAAATACACTAAACTACTAAGAAAATAAAAAAGCTGTCAGGAATGCCATGGCAAAGCCACAACCAATTTGTTAAGTTGCTTTAATACAATGCAGACTTTTCATTCTGCTCTCTGGTCAAACTTCTTCAGACAATTAAAAATTGTAGCTCAAATCAAAACATTTAAAAACACCCCCAGTAGGGTCACATGTTACAACATCTCCTATCACAGCGTACATAAAACACTGTTCACACTAGTCGGCTAAGTTCCGCCATTAAACCCATTCACAACATTAACTGTGAAGGAAAAAGTGGGCAGATTAAAAAAATACTTGCTTTTGTTGTATTCACAATGATCTTGATGAAAAGGCCATTTATTTATTTAAATGCATCTTAAAATTTTTCAGGCTTAAATGAAATAACTAAAATCACAATAAACTCATAGTCTTCTCACATGTGAAAACAGTTGCTAGTAACGCTATACACATCAAATATTTCATGTTCATTCATTTCATTAGTGTTTTCCAAATTCATCTCACCGTAAACTTTTTAAAACCAGATGGAATAAATAAAGTCACAATTACCTCATATATTCCTCATATACAAAAACAATTGTAAATAGCACCAAACCCGACAAGGAAGTAAGATTTCATTCACCCTACTATCATATTTCATACTCACAAGATAGTCGCCTCATAGCTCTACCCATCTATTTCACTCGTGACTAGATAGGATGAGCTACATTGGCAGCTAGGTTGTCAGTCACTAGCATTATTCTTAATGCTACTTTCTGTGCTATTTTGAATACATTTAAAGTGCATCTGATGAAACGAATATTAATAAAGTAATCATATAAATGCACAAGCATGGCAATCATTAATACGTCTAAAGATGTTCAAAAACGAACCAAAGAAGGCCGCAAAGAAACAGGCAAAGTCTTATATCAACGGGGAAACTCTGCATCAGTTAAATAAATAAATGGACGAAGGGCCAATAGGAAGTAAATGTATACTCATATACACTGTTGGGGCATGCATAATAAAGGCTACAATCTATTGATATGTAGGCAACTCACTCGAACAGTTATAAATACCTTACGTTCAAGCTATCAGAAAAAAATATATATGCATGTCAAAACCACTAGAAGGGAATATATGTATACTAAAATCAAGAAATAAACCCTATATACTTAAACCCAATTGTAACCATCCAGTTAACTCTATACGAGGAACAGTGGACAAATAGGCACTATATTACAAGGTCACCTAAGATACAGTAACACTAAGGACATGATGTACAAATACATCATATGGAATAATTCTAATACATAATGTAAGGATGCGCTGACAGGACTCATAAGTCACTGGCAATGACAAACTACATCAAGTGCTCTCTATAAATTACCTTCCCAATTACAATTGGGTTTAAGTATATGGGGTTTATTGGTTGTGGCTTTGCCATGGCATTCCTGACAGCTTTTTTTATTTTCTTACTGTTTAATGATGCGCTAGAACTTCAGGAAGAGATATCTAAAACTAGTAATATGTTTGTGTCCAAGGGCTATAATAAATATATTATTACTAGTGCAGTCTTAAAGGTTAATAACATGGATGGGGGAGGTTTTGTTAACAATAATGGGGCCGTTTCTAAATTAAATGGACATTTGACAGATATATATATATTGTGACTACATATAGTTGTTTTAGTGAAATACTAATTTGGTTAAATACTATTGGGGCTATATGCAATCTGCTAGAGATTTTCAGTCACGGTTACCAGATAGACTGAAAATATCTTATAAAATGAGTAGAAGTTTAAAAAAATTCCTAATGAAAGGGAAATTTATTATGCACCCCCCATAAATGTTTATGGTATGATCTCTAGTTTAGGTACATAGGTCTGTGGGAGATGCAAGGCCTGTAAATACATTGTAACTAGTTTTGATAGTATTAATAGGCTTAAGTTTAGAGTTAAGGGCCATTTTAAATGTGATACTGGGGGCATTATAGTGCATTAAAGTGCCCCTGTGATAAGTTCTATATTGGGCAGTCCAAAAGGGCGTTTAAAGTTAGATTATTAGAGCATATTCGTGATACTGAAAATGCTAAAGAATCTATTTCAGTGGCAGTACATTTCCAGACAGCACATCAGGGATCTTCAGTGGGTTTACAAGGAACTATTTTAGAAAAAATTGAACAGATTTTTACAGAGTTTTGTATAAAAAATAGACTTCTATATAAAGAAGCTTTGTATATATTTAAATTTGATACTTTGGTACCTAAAGGAATGAATGCTGAACTTAATTGGAGAGTTTTACTTTAAGTGAAGTGTTTATTTTAATTTGCATTTTAATTGTTTAATCGGGTGTGTTATAAATTTTGAGTGTATTTGGTGTTTATCCTCCTTGAAGGCATTTCAGCCGAGTCGTCAGAGAGAGAGAATAAAGATTTCAGCAGTTTGTGGTGGTCATTGGTCTGTGTTTTTTGTTATATTTATTTTCTTTTGTAGTTTTCACTTAGAATATGTATACATGCTTAGTTGTGTTATACAGCAGAATACTGAACTTTTCTCCTTTATCTTTATATGTGTTGGGCAGGCATTCACTCCACTTTCTTCACTGTACAATGGCCTAAATGTCTTGTTAATCAGGAGCATTGAATCTGCTTTGTAACTTTGAAAGGGGATACTGTATTTGAATACCTATTTTTTTCCTCCTGAAAATGCTCATGGTCAGTTTTTATGGTAATTATCTATACACAAGAATTCAACAAACCTGTCGTGCAGCACACAGTTATCCAAGGTACTTAACTTACTAAGAAGCAGTTGTCATAAAAGATGATGAGACACAAAGACATACAAAATGGAGTATTTAACCATATCATGTGTCCTAACAAAAATAAACAGGAATTGTGCCACAGGAAATTGTAATGGATGTTTCTGCTGCCATCACTGAGTGTGCGAAGGTAGCAGATCTGAATAAGACTGCTACAGGGGAAATACCCCTATTCCTTGAGGTACAGTATACTTGCAGATGATTATATTTAAATAAGGGAGAAAATGGGGGCGTCTTCTGCACAAGGCTTGCTGTGGGTGGAGCACATGATCTGAATAATGATTCAAGTTTTTTAATCCTATAATGCCTGTAATTATGATATGGGATTCAGCACATCAGAAGGTAAAGTGCCAATAAGCAGGGCTAAATGATAATCTACTACACAGTTTGCACTTTTAATCAGCTTAGTGACACAGACTGCATGGAGACTTACAAAACAGGTACTTTATTTGCCTGCGTACACTAATAATTAACAGTTGGAGGCAAGGAAGGTAAAAAGAACCAGATACAATATGTCAATGAATGTCGTAGTGCCTCTAAAGCTAATGAAGAAAAATCAAGGCTGAAGATGTTGGATTACTTTAGGACAGAATATCTAAAGATGTGATAAGATAAAAAGCATAATGGCCTACTTAGACAGTGTATGTGTCATAATCAATCAGATTATTAGGTGACCTGACAATGTGCTATCAGGTTCTTAAATGATGTGCTTAATGTCTTAAATAGGCCATGTACACAAAAACGTAAACCACAATAGTGGGAACTATTTTATAGAGAGAATCCGCAGTTCTTATAGGAAATCTGCAATACTTCACTTTATGTAGTAAACTGTCATCAAGGCTAGTATGCTAATAATGTTAGAGGAATTTATTATGAGAAAAATCCAGTGTGATGGCCTTTATTTTCAAATGCACTCTGCTGCCTTGTTCTGTTAGACAACTGAAAGTCTGTCTCATAAGGAACAAAATCAATATCTAATCTCTTCATATTTATCTAGAAAAAAAAGGCATTAGATGATTAAAACAGATACACAGCGTACTTACATCACCTCTTATATCATGTGTAAGCTGACAATTGTTGGGTAATACACTGGGACTGCCATCACAGTTTGCGGTACAGACATCAATAAAACAATCTACTACTTCAAGTTTCCAGCCGTTTAAATATTAACTTTAGTTCAAACAGATTCCAAATATTATTAACTGCATAGTGCTTCAAACATTTCAGTGTGGCTTTGAATATTCTTGCTGTATGAGCCAGTCTGGCAGTACTGTGACCACTTTAAAGGGCCCACTTGAAAGTTTAGCATCCTTTTGCATGGTACACACACACACACACACAAAATGCATCTGTGTTACAAACATAACATTCTAGTCTATATAGATGAGCACCTCATAGACAAGGCTTCCCTTATTTAGAATACTGCCCAATCTGTTAATGGCAAATTAATAATTTAAAGTGAGGGAAACATGAAGATACAGATTCCTACTGTGTACAGAGATTCAAAAGAAGCGGGTTAAAATGTGTTATTACAAAATGAGAAGACAGTGCTGAAAATGGTGCATCTGTTCAGATGCTCCTACATCAGAGTAAAAAGGAAATCGGTTTAGAAAGAGCAAGAGTACCTCCAAAAACAGAGGTGAACTTCTTGGATTGTGTCTAGTGCACCCCTTCAAGGCTAAATCACAACAATGAGGTAGATGAAACAGCAAAGTAACCCTATAACATATAGTAAGCCAAGATGTAAAAAGAGGTCAGACATGGACTGCATGTAGCCAGCTTAATCAGCATTTACTTTCACACTGTGCAACACATACAGGATATGCATTTCACATGCGTATATCTATTTGATTACATGACTTGATGTTCATCTGAGAATGCTGGTAGAAGGTAAAGATGCCATCCCAAAGTTTATTTTCCTGAGGTGTGTACCCACACATCTATAATTTATACATATTTATACATACATACATGCATATGTATGTATATGTATATATATATATATATATATATATATATATATATATATATATATATATATATATATATATAGACACTCAGAGGTACAGGCAAGCACAGGAGGACTATGGCTGACCAAGTTCGCAGACAACTGCAAACTAGGGGCTATAATTGACTCTCCGGCTGACACAGACATCCTCCAAAAGGGTCTCACTGAGACGGATACCTGGTGTCAAAATCATGGCCTCAAGCTAAATGCCAAAAAGTGCATAGTCATCCCCTTTGGAAAAAACAAAGTACCCACAAACTACCACATAGGTGGCAGTCCCCTAAATACGGAAGACGTAATAAGGGATCTGGGGACCCAAATAGATAGTAATCTCACCTTTGATAATCACATTGCCAAAGTGGTTAGAAAATCCTTCTACGTGGCCCACCTAATCACAAAACAGTTTGCATCCAGATCAAAAGTGGTCATTGTGCCCCTCTACTCATCACTCATCAGACCCATCTTACAGTACAACGCCCCATTTAGGATGTACCTTACAAGACACCTGCAACAGCTGGAAAGACCACAGAAGTACCTCACCAAGAGGATCAATGGCCTCAAACAGATGCCCTATGCAGCTCAACTGAAGAAACTCCAGTTGTACTCAGTTGCATACCACCTACTCAGAGGTGATCTCTGCCTGACATACAAGGCCATGTCCAACCCAGAACTGATGGACATGCTCCACCTAAAGAAAACCTTTTCCCCTCGAACCACATGCTCTAGGAATCTAAACCTCACCACAACAATAAATAGGACGTGCTGGAGGGATAGATTCCTGTCCCAAAGACTTCCCATGCTTTGGAAAAAGATCCCAGTCTACATTAGGCAGAGCTCCTTGCTAACACTCTTCAAAAGAAACATTGACGAGTGGATGGAAAACAGAAAGTTTACCTCGGGGATCACTTCAGTGGCTCTGCTGGACAGAGGCACAGGGAACTAATCTAAGGTGACAGCAAAAGCCAACACATTCTGGCTAGGCTTATAAATGCCTTCAGGCAGATAGCCTTGTACCCACCTATGAACCTATGAACCTATAATGCACACAGAGAGACACACACACCGATATATATATATTTGGTTATATACCGTATATGGTTATTTTATTTATATATATATATATATATATATATATATATATATATATATATATATATAGTTTACTATAATGTAATCAAAATGGACTTGATGGAGTGGTCATATCCTCAACTCACTTCCGAGAAAACTTGTATTGCTAAAGGCCGGTATTGCCAAAATGCATATCAAATGTGAACTAGGGACAAGCATTGACATGGGTCAAGATAGGGGCTAGATTTGTACTTTGGCAATATCGGAGTTCAACATTGCCAACATTGTTTCGTGTTTCGCATGAAGTGGATTTGACCGAGTCCACTTCAAGAACATGATAGTAAACGATATATATATATATATATATATATATATATATATATATATATATATATATAAATATATATATAGGCATTTCATATGAAATAACATTTGTTTTTATGCATCATCTCATATATGAAACTGTTTTACGATTTTATTAGTCCAATAGGAAAACATTTATTTTTACCAGGTGCAAAGCTCAATTACTTAATTGGTACAGTAGCAGTTTATCTCAATATTTTTCATTGTGAATTAAACTCTTTTCAGTCTTTTGAACTGCCTGAATTTCTAGCTGGCCTTATGAGCACTCTTCCAAATATCTAATGTTTGGGGAATTCTTATCAAAACTACTTTCTAAATTCAAATAAATTCTGCATAAGGTTGTTTGCAAACACGTTACTACCCCTTGGAAAACTTGGAAAGTTCTTTGGTTTGCATTTCTTCTGCCGTTGTATTGGGAACTTCTTCATATACTAAGTTATCAGAGTGTCTCTTTGGATGATGTAGACCTTGATGAATACTAATCACCAGGTGGGAATACCTCTTGGGACACCTCTTTGAATATATCTCTGAATTCCAATTGCAAACAATCCCATAATATTTCCAGCTGTAACACTTGTCATTAAGAAGGGTCTGCTCCATATCTAACAGATTTGCCAAACCTGCCTATCTAAGGAGAAAACAATCCATCCTCATTGGATATTCTAAACTGTTGCAGAAGACTAACAGGGAAGTCAAGGCTGTTACTAAAAAAACAATTACTTTGACAAATGACTATCCACAGCTGCATGCTTAATTATATATACACTGTATCTTCAAGAAGCCTAAATACACTGCCCCCCCCCCCACACACACACACACCTGCAGGTACACTATAAATGTTCATCGTTTATACCTCACTGGGAGCATAATCGTCACTGTGAAATCCCTGCATTTGATTTCAGAGAAATAAAAGGAAAAGAAGTTTACAAGCTCCTTATGAAATTCCTATTTTGATGTAAGACCAAGGTAAAATTGTTACACCTACCTCTCAGTCTGGCTGCTGCAATTATAGTTAAGCTCCCAGACCCACATTTTCAGCTATTTACTTATCACAACATTATCTCTCCTCATTTCAGATTTCTGACCATAGTCTGAAATCAGCCTCTGCTAGGTCTTCAAGCCCACTGCCAACCTTTAACATCATTGCGCTCTCTCTCTCCAGCTTTTTTCGGTTAGGGGTCACCATAGTGGATCACCTTGTCCGCTCATGACTGGCAGTGGAGTTTTTACGGTGTTGAGTTGCCAGCCCAGCACCCAACCTTCCACAGAAGGCATAAACACGCACTCATGCCTAGGGCCAATTTTAGCGTGTCCAATCCACTTGCAGCATGTCTTTGGGGATGTGGGAGGAAACCGGAGCACCCAAAGGAAACTAACATGACCACAGGGAGAACATGCAGACTCCGCACAGAAGACACCCCAGCTGAAGATCGAACCGGAGAGCCTCTTGCTGTGAGGTGACAACGCTAACCTCTGCACCACTGCAACCGTCCAACATCATTGCTGAAATCTTTAAAAGATTAGTATAAAATCACATCTATGAGTACATCACTAAATATTCTCGCCTGGTGAATGCACAGCTTGATTTTTTAAAAGCCTTTAATATACCAACAGCAATACATGTTTTACCAGTCCTTGTTTACTCCAGCAGGGCAAACTGCCACCTAAAATGAGCTGTGCTGTACTTTATAGGACATGTCCTACTGATTTCCAAACTCAGGAGATCTGGCTTTGGTAATGAACTAATCTGCTTGTCCCACAACTGTCTGGCTGTCCACACTTTTCAGCTGTTAATGTGCTCTCACACCCTGAGGTACTACATCTTGTAAGAGTTCCACAAAGCTCAGTCCTGGGCCTATACTCTTTGTCTTGTTTATCAGTGAGTTGTTCCATGATCTTCCTGGTCAGCATTTAAATCTGTACATGGATGTCAGTGTTCTGGTAAATTTTGAGCCTCCTTTGTTATAATTCAATAAAAATTGACGTTTGTATTTGTTACAACTTTAGGGTTGCCTTCCTGCAAATAAACTAGTAGTGAATAACCAGAAAACCAAAATAACAGAACCTAGTTCCAATTTACAGCTACAGGAAGGGAATGTACTACATATCTCAAACTCAGGCAACATAGAACCAACTGAAGTGGATCAGTTTAAATATCAGGGAGTCTGGAGGAACCCAATACTGCCTTTAAGCCTCATATAGAAAACTGTGCCAGCAATGTTATAAAGACCACCAAGTCAGTTACAAGCCTCCAACTTCCTTATGATGGAAACATGTACAGACACTGGCATCAGCCACCTCATACTCAAACTGGAAAACGGCTGCCCTAATTATCACACTAAACTCCTCTCAGAATACATAGTTCCTTCCAACAATACTCAGGAATGTGCATGTTCATCTCACTTTCTGATCTCAGTGTACACCTTTGTATCTTATTAAGGATGGTCAGCTGCATGTCTGTAATGACCAAAGCCTCCTTATTGCTAATATCCTTTACCTACAAGCCACTGAACATTAGTTGTTATCCTACTCATATGCTACATCCACTGTCAGCCAAATCTATCCACTATGTCTCAAGATCTAGGGGCATTAACTTTTAAAAGAAGGACTTCTGGGACAGCAGCTGGACAGAAAACATTTTTTAAACTGGCTTCTACTAACTGGAATTAACATCCAACTCAAATAGGAAACATAGGGACCATAGGAAATTCACGGTAACATGCCTGAAGCTTCTCACAAATGTTTATAACTGTTCTTCTGACAATGATTAGAGGTAGGATTAAATCTAATTTGATAATTTTACAAAGCACTCTAAAGGTAAGTTATGAAAATATGTTTTACTTACATACTGACTGATAATGTCTGGGAAATCAGGATCTTAACCTTAATGACACAGTCTGCTAAGCAATAGACTTAAAATCTAAAATTACTACACAATGTACTAACTGAATTCATCTGTGCAGCCGTAATTCCAAACCCTTAAAATAAGCATTTTCTACTTATTGTTTTGTTTTGTGTTGTATTTGTTTCATGAACAAAGAAGATACATATTACACTGTTGTATATTTTACTGCACTGATTGTGCTTGTTTCAATATTGTCATCAGTAGGCCCAGGTCACGGCTGAAAAGGCCTATCAGATAAACAAACAAATAAACAAATGCACAAATCAAGTAACAACATCACGCAGGGAGATATCTTCAACATGCTCTCTGCATTTAATGCAGTCACAATGAAATATATTTATCTTGAGCAAGCTCTTCTATTTTCTTATCACCTTTCTGTTCTCAGTATAAACAATAAATGATCTAGAGTGTTCATACCGCTCAATGACAGTCCTTCTTACTGCTTTTCTAAGAAACGTTGATGTATTCTCATACTGTTCCCATCTTTTAAGGAAGACATACATCTTCCTGATCTTAATCATATTTTTCCTGGGCTGGTATTGTTTCAGTCTCACTTTGTACATAATTCAAGTTTTCATGCGTTTCTGCAACTCCTGCAGGTATGTTATAAAAGATGGAATCTCACCTTTTCTATTTACTTTGAATTGGTGAAGATGCTCTCACTTACTGGTAGAATAGTTATTTCTCAGTGTGAGCTGCTTGTCCTTGCCAAACCAAAACCGCATGTACGCAGTGGTGCTAGCCTGCTAAGAAGGTTGAGATAGAGACACTATCAAAATCATAATGATTAATTAATCAGGATATTCTTGATAGGTTTAAAGTGGACAGGAATACTGTAAGGGTCTTAGTGAGCATTTAAGGCTAACAGACAGGAACTGGGGGGATTCATGGCTTTCCTGTCATTGTGAATACTAAGGTATGTATAGCCTTCACTATACATGCCATGTGGACCTTCCAGAGACAGACTGGGGCACAATGAGTATTTCTTAGGCTTCTGCCTCAAGGATACTTTATTAGTTTCTTAATATACTCTTGGCATGTGTGGATCAGTACATCTGTTTCCTAGTTTCACTTCAGGAAAGAGCCTACACCATGAGTGCCTTTTACGGGGTGGCATGTTTCCCTGAGGTGCCTGATATAATAGATTGCACCCACATTGCCATAATGACGAGGGAACAGTAGCAGAATAGCAAGTGCTACCATTCCATCTACCGCCAGGTAGTGTGCGATGCATGGGAGCTCATTATAAATGCACTGGCCCAGCACCCTGGCAGTGCACATGATTCACATGTCTGATACACTGCCTCACTCTACTGCTTGTTCCTGCATGCTAAGATGCCCCATGGTCACGTTGTTAGTAAGTGGAAATTTTAATTTTAATTATCTAATTAGTTATTCTTAGTAAAATGTATTGTTTATCACTAAACCATTCTTCTTTAGTTTGCCTCACCCTTTCCTTTTTTTTCTTCTTCCCTTCTTCAGGTGATGGAGGATATTCACTGGAGCAATGGCGTATGTCTCCTGTGAGAAATCTGGTGGGAGTTTACACACAATAATTTTAATACAACCCTGTCCTAGACTTGTATTGTCATTGAGATAACTTCTGGCATGCTCAAAGCCTGTTTCAGATACCTGGATGAGTCTGGGGGTGCCCTTCAGTATGACCCAGCTACTGCATGCAGAATGTTCACCACATGTTGCATTCTGCACAGCATGCTCATGCCCCAGTGTGGTGTGGAAATGACCCACAATGTCACTACAGTTCCCGGTTCAGGTCCTACTATGATTAATGATGGCCAGCAGGCAGCATTAGTAAGGGACCCAGTGTGGCAAACTCATGCATGGTATATGGCTGCACAGGTAAAGAGAAGGCATCTAGTCCAGAACTAAGGACTATGGCATTCAGGTTCATGTTTCCTATTTTACAAAAAGAATGCATAGAATATAATTGATGTATTCAGTGCTAGGTGTGGGCTATGCTGTGTGGTGCATGGTCTGCTGTCACTGTTCATCAGACAATCTGTTTTATCTTTAAATACGCATATATATATATATATATATATATATATATATATATATATAATATATATATGTATATATATATATATATAGCTTTTTTTTTACAGTACAGTTAATCATATTACTGTTTATAAAAGGTATGCCTGGCTGTTCACCAAGACCTGTTCATACCCAACTTTTCCTTTTGAGCAACTAACAGTGGACTTAAATAAAAGCAACACGTTTTTTTTTTCCTTTTGTTAATGCATGATTTGATGAATTTAACTCTGAATTCAAACAGATGACTATTTCAAAATATTAAAAGTAACTGTTAAAATTTCTTGGGTCTATGTTTTAGCACCTGTATTATCTGCTGTTGTCCATTTTTATTCATTCCTCAACTATTTGTTCAGATCCAAACCTAAGATTTCAGTCAGCCATTACTATAGCTTGTGGCTAACTAAAACTCTTGTCCTCCTCCCTACCCATAATGCACCAGCCCCTAGCATACCTCCAGATCTCGTTTGCCTCTTTTGCATATAGACGTGGTCAGCTTTGCTGGTGAGCATATTTAAGAAATAAGTGTTTTTGTATCAATAATTTCTTACAAATGTTTCTATAACTGCATACACTTAGTGTATTTCTCTTATACCATTGCTGGCATTTTCCTTAGGCTTTAAAAACCTTCTTGTTTTTTTGACAAACTTTCCTTTTTACATGTTGGTGTATTCTTCAGTACCAGTGCTGATACTTGTTTATCCTTTTCCTTTTTCTTCCTCCTTACCCTTTTTCAAAAAAAAAACTATTTTTTTCTTACTATTTGCTGTTATTCTATGATGTCTGAGAAAGGTTTTAAGAAGCGCAAAAAATATGGCCATAAGCTACCTTATTCTAATGCTCATGACCTCTGCATCTACTGCTTTGGTCCAGAACACCTTACTGTGCATATGACATATGTAAAAGTTTTAATCCGTGAGCTATAGTGGACCAAAAAACAAATTAATCTTAAAAGGTGTACTACCAATGTCTTTTTCAGAAGCCATATCTGGGGTTTACACCCCCCAAAATAGTTTCCAATGATGCTCCAAAAAAGTCCCCAAAAAAGTTGGGTTCTTTAACTCCATCTTCTATGGAGTCCCCACTCAAAAAATCCAAGTCAGATCCGAAGCCATCCAGCTCCAAGATTTCCTCAACATCACCTAAAATGTCTTCAGATTGGAGTACATCGGCTTCAAACATACTTCATCGGGTCCGATACTCTCCAACTATAGATCCATTTCCTTCTAGAGTCTTGTCTCCCTTACTCAAGAGAAAGCAGTCTAAGTCACCATCTATTGCTTCATCTAGTTGTTCCAAGAGTCTCAACAAAGCCAACGTGGATAGAATGATGAGGAAGTTTCTCTTGGCGCAGATACAGATGGGGGTTCTCTAGCTCTACCCCCCCAGTACTGGCTCCTTCTCTGACTCAACATTTCATTTCAGAGGCCTTGGATCTGAGTTTGCAGAGACCATCTGTTTCAGATCAAAGAGTACTAGTGTCCTTGGATCCAAAGGTTTCTCTGACTGTTCCAGCTCTGAGTTCAGAGCCGAGTGGTTCTCAGAGCCAAAGCTCCCTAGTCAGATCTGAGTTGACTCCAAAGTTCCGCCTCTGAGAACCTAAGCCCTGGACAGCTGGGCTCTGGCCTGTGCCTCAGGTGGATTGCCTTTAGGGCAGATGGACTCTATAGTACAGATGCATGGCTTCTTGGCTCCATCAGCTTCCTTCTCCCCAGGATGGTCTGCCTTTGAGGTAATGGAGAGAGTTTTCACTGCTTCAGCAGGATGGATGGTCTCTCTCCCTCAGATCTTCCTTCAGCACCCCATGTGAATCTCTGCCAAGAGCCTTGACATTCAACTCCACAGAGACAACCAGTCCAAGCACTCCAGACTACCCAGCAGGGTATTACTCTCTCTTCCGACACTTCCCTGGAATATCCTACCAAGGAAGTACCCTGGAAGAGAAAGTGCACACTTAGATTCCCCTCAGGACTCTATCACAAAAGACACTGATTTTGACAAAGGGGAAGGATCCCCCAGATCACCACCTGAAGACATCTCATTTGGAGACATTCTGGAGATCCTCAAGCAATGGGATGGTTGGTTTGGAAAGTGTGTCTATGCTTCAGTGACCTTTGCTCTTAAGTTACTGAACTACTTTGCACATTTCA
The DNA here is from genome assembly GCF_019279795.1 of Protopterus annectens. NCBI lineage: Eukaryota > Metazoa > Chordata > Ceratodontiformes > Protopteridae > Protopterus > Protopterus annectens. Next base: position 1,680,981,458 of record NC_056725.1, on the reverse strand, counting down.
CAAGATTACAAAGAGATTTGATTAAGGAATTGTCAAATACTCTTTCAGAGACAACTATTGCAGAGACTCAAGCTTTGGTAGCCTCACAGTTGGCAGCCTTTTAGTCTATCTCAAACTCATACTTGAGGCTTATCTCTCACACAGCTGAGGGTACCTCTAAGGCAAGCTGGTTCAGGCATCTCAGTTAGGAGACATGCCTGGATGCACTTGTGTGATTTTGTGGAGCCCTTCAAGTCTTCTTTCGTCAATGCTCCTTTTGATGGATCTTCCTTGTTTGGCCCCAAATTGAAGAACACACTCTCCAGGTACGAGAAAGATGGAAAGACTCTCTCTGCTGTAGGAGTACATTTTTGACCCCTCAAAGGACCTTTTCTAAGAACCAAGAAGGGGGATGGAAAATGCAGTTCAAGAAGTCTCAGGGTCTTTTCCAAGATCCAAGTGGAGATGGTTCCCCAGAGGCAGAGGGAGGAACACTAATGGAAGACGCCACCCATGTGGCAGAAGTGGTCCACAACACAGGGGTCTAGAGACACTTTCTCTGACAAGGCCTACCAGCACTTCTGAAAGAAAGCCCAGCTGTCCCCCTCTGGAGGCAACTGAGGGTCCTTTATCCCTGTACCAGAAAGCCTGGCTAGATTTCTCTTCCACCTCCATTATTACAAAAGTTTCCAGATATTCCACCCAATCAGAGGAAAGCAACAGCACTGGAACTACAAAAGCTGCTAGAAAAAAAGAGTCATCCAAGAGGTCCCACCAGACCAGAAAGGATCAGGAACTTACTCAAGATTCTTTTTAGTGCCAAAGAAAACAGGGGACTGGAGACCAATTCTGGATCTCAGCAAATTGAACAAGTCACTTCAACACTCAGAGTTTTGGATGGTCACAGTTCAGTCCATTGTGCCTTTTCTGGGCAAGGACGACTGGATGTGCTCAATAGACCTTTAAGATGTGTACTATCAAATAAAAATGAGCAGGCAGTCCAGAAGGATTTTATGCTTCTGGATAGAAGCCAGTCATTATCAGTTCTGAGCCCTGCCCTATGTTCTCACCATAGTCCCCAAGGTATTCACCAAATGCATGGCAGTTGTGGCAGCTCACTTGAGACTGCAGTGATACCGAGTGTTTCCATATTTAAATGGCTAGCTCATTACAGCTTCAACCAGGCATCTACTCATAATAGCAAGAGACCAGGTACTCCAAACTTGCTTCCTTCTTGGAATTGTAATAAATTATAACAAATCTCAGTTGCAACCATCTCAACCACTGGAATTCATAGGGGCAAATTTCACTACAGTAGCTGCAACAGCTTCACTTCCCCTAAACAGAGTACAAACATTAAGATTCCAGGTTGCAAAACTTATTCACAACACCAAAATTTCAGCCTGGTTGATTCTACAGTCTTTGGGGTCAATGTCAGCAGCCATAATTCTTGTTCCCCTGGCAAGGTATCACATGAGAATTCTTCAGTGGATGCTAGCATCCAAATGTTCAAGTCTATATCAACAGATGTCAGTTCAAATAAGGATCACACAGCATGCAAGAAATACCTTTGGTGGTGGATAAGGTCAAAGTAGCTTTTGCAAGGCCATCCATTCATTTTCCCTCAACCCAGGGCTATAGTGACCACAGACACATCACAGATTGGGTGGGGGGAGGTACTTCCTGGGAAAAACAGTCCAAGGCACTTGGTCCCCCAAGAGGCAAGTTTGTATATAAATGTCCTGGAGATGGCAGCAATGCTTTTAGGGTTGCAAGCTTTTCAGGATGCTCTACCTCTGGGGTCAATTGCAATCCAAATGGACTATATGTCAGTAGTTTGGTACTTCAACAAACAAGGTGGAACCAGGTCTTATCCCTTGTGTTGAAGAGCACTTAGAGTCTGACAATGGGTGATCTCATCCAACCACTTTCTGATAGCAAGCCACATTCTGGGGAAGTCCAGCTTGATAGCAGACAAATTGACCAGGTCCATTTTATTACCTCATGAGTGGCCTCTCAACAAAAAAGTGACAGAAGTGAACTTCTCTCAATGGAGCTAGCCTTACTGTGATCTTTTTACGTCTCCCCCGAACAACAAGTGCAGCAGCTTTTTTGCCCTAATCCCCCCAACAGGGGAATCACCGAGGGATGCTCTGCTCCACTATTGGCCCTCCAGTCTTCTCTATGCTTATCCACCAACCCCATTGATTCTCAAATTCATACAGAAAGCTGCAAGGTTAAAGAGCAAAGTCATCTTCATTGCACCTTACCAGCCTTAACAGGTTTGGCTTTCCTTCCTTCGGCATCATCTTCTTTATCCACATTGGATTCCACATCCAATTCCAGACCTACTGTCTCATCCAACAGGCATGCTTCATCTGGACATCTCAAACCTCAAGCTAACAGCATGGTTTCTCCACTTCTGCTGATAGCCAGACAACCTATGCCATTGCCCGCTGTCCATCATATACTTTTATCTTTCCATAAAGCTTCTACTAGGAAAATGTACAAGAGTAAGGAGGTTTGTTTGTTTGGCATATCAAAAACATATTGATCCCTTTACAGTCCCTACACAAAGTGTCCAAGAGTTTTTGGCAGAAATTTTTAATGAAGAACCTAGCTCCTCTACCACTAAAGTTCAATTGGCAGCAATCTAACTTCTTTTGGGAGTTGACAATTCTTCTCTAGCCTCCACTAAGATATGCAAGGCTTTCCTAAGATGTACTATTTTACTTAGACTACCTTATAAAGATCCTACTCCTCCATGGGATTTGAATCTTCTATTGCAGGCCTTAATCCATTCACCGTTCGAACCAGCAGGGAAATGTGTTCTTAAATTGCTGACTTGGAAGATGATATTTTTAGTGGCCATCACCTCTACTAGGCGAATTTCCGAACTCCAACCATTATCCTCTAAACGCTTTTTCACGATCATCCATAAGGATAAAGTGTCATTAAGAAACAATCCTTCCTTTCTTCCTTAGGTGCTGTCAGAATTCAGTATCAATCAATCTATTAACTTGCCTGTTTCTTTCCAAAAGTCAAAAACATGGGTGAATATATGTTACATTTGCTGGATGTTCACCGAAAGCTGTGTTTCTACTTACACAGAACAAAAGACATTGGGAAATCTGATTTATTTTATTTTATTTTACATTTGTTTACCAGGAATGTCTGACCAGACACATCCTTTTTCAGAGGAGGCCTGGGAAGAAAAGCTCCACTTAAACAGAACTAAATAAAATCAAATACAGATAAATGCAGAATATAAACTTAAAAAGTAGCTATAGAAGATACACAGGTACATTCAGTTTAAGGTGATATTGCATATACATAGACAGGTAATTCAGCAGAATACATGTGATTGAGAGTACATTTGGAAATTATTCAAATGTCATATGTTAAAAAGCATGAAAGGATGAGGTTTAACTAAAAATTCAGAAATAAAGTTAGAGAGACTTGTAAGCTAGTAGTAGAGTTATTGGAGGAGAATCTAGGGATACGACTTGTGCATAGGAACTAACCAGGATTGGTAGAGGAACATTGCCATGTGTTAGGTAAGTTTTTACGACTTTTTTAAACTGTACTAAGGATGAATTGGATGATATATGAGTGGGCAGTATATTCCATATTTATGGTATGAAGTTGGAGAAGAGGGAATCCCCTGCTGGGATTTTGGCTTCAGTTACCTCAAGAAGGAATTTATTACTGGAACGGAGAGTTCTATTGCTGGAATAAGGGTGTAATATATTTTGGAGTGTGGGAGTTTTCTCAGGCTGATGTAAGATTTATGGGCTAAGGTAAGTTGATTATATAGAAGAAAGTGAGGAAGTTCCAGTCGCCTAAGTTGTTTTAGAGCTGTACAATGGTGTGACCTATAAGGACAGTCAGTGGCAAACCGGGCTACTTTGTTGTAGCAGGAGTCGAGCTTGGCTAATTCAGTCTTTCTAAGGTTAATGAGAATTGCAGAGGCATAAAGGAGTGTTGAGAGGAGATGTGCGCATGGAATGGTGGACTTGGTTTTTAGTAAGAAACTACTTATTTCTATATAGAACCCACAGTTTTTTGTGTACTTTCTTTATGGGCTGGGAGATGTGAATATGAAATTTCATATTATTATCAATCTGTATCTGTACACCTAATAGTTTGGTGTGAGTTACAGGAAAGATAATGGTATTATTGCTGGACAAGATATTGAATGAGGGGTCAGGGGCTACAGATCTTTTACGTTGGAATAACAGAAGCTTAGATTTTTTGGATTTAGAATTATTTGGGATGTGGTAAGCCATGTTTCTACAAAAAGAAAGGAGTCTTGAGTTAGTGTGTGTAGTTTTTATAAGGAGGAAGTGGCACATATTATTTTTGAATCGTCTCCATATTGTATGACAGAAGAATGTGGGGCAGAAGTATGGAGATTGTTTGTAAAAAGAGAGAACAGAAGTGGTCCCAGGATGGAACCTTAGGGAACCCCTAGAGTGACTGGAAAAAGTGGGGAGAGGTCCTGTTGCCATTAAACTGCTTGTTGCTGACCATCTAAATAGCTTTAGAACCAAACAATGATGGATTTGCTGTGATTTAGATCAGAAAGAACATTAATGAGTTTACTATGTGAGACCATGTTAAAGGCCTTAGAAAGGTCTAGAAAGATAGCAGATATTTAGCATTGCTTTTGTGGTGATTTATTGCGTTTGTGAAAAACATTAGAGCAGTGCTAGTGCTGTGGAAGGGGCGAAAGCCATACTGAGTGCTGGTCAGGAGATTATAAGTAGTTCATTATTTGAGAATGAATACATCTCTCTAGGATTTTAGATAGAGGGGAAAGAATACCAATTGGGCGGAAGATGGTCAACTCAGTGGAGGTTCCCCCTTTGTGTAGTGGAATAATATAGGAAGTTTTCCAAATTGCAAAGACTTAATTTTCAGATATGGATCTGTTAATAAGTATAGCTATTTGGTACCCAATTGCTTCAGTGGTGATTTGCAGAATGTAGGCAGGTAGTTTATCTGTGGCCATTGTTGTGGGTTTCAGTTTTTTAAGCATTTTTTTTTTTAATTGTATCTATGTATACAGGATGAAAGGAAAAGGAGTTGTTGTTAACATGAGATTTGGGTAGTTTTGTGGAGGGGGTGGGATCCTGGGGGTTAGATAAGGCTAGAACGGACTCAGTGAAGTATTTATTGAATAGAGGTGATATGTTCTATGTGGTGTTTGACATAGTTGGAAAAGGTGTAGTAGATTTACCTGGAAGGAATATGTTATTAATATCTTCCCAGAACGTTTGAGGATTGTTTTGGTGCTTTATTTGTATGTTGTGGTAGTAATTTATTTTGCCTAGTTTAACTGCTTTCTTTGCTTTGTATCTGGGCTCTAGATAGTTTTGTTTTGAAGTTTGTGATCTATTTTTATGCTATTGTTTCTGTTTTTTAAGCAGTGACCTGGTTTCTTTACTAAGCTAGGGAGCAATAATAACTTTGGTTCTGACTATTCTGGGAGGAGCATGTGAGTTTAGGATATCTAAAAAGGTAGAGCTGAAGTATTTAAAGCTTCATCTAGGCTGAGTTGTTTGACGGGAGTCCAGTAACAGCTTTTTAGGGCAGATGAGAAGTTTATGAGGTTAAAGTTTTTTATGCCTCTAATTAGATAGTAGGTGGTCTGTTTTGTATGATGAGACCAATGCCTTAGTAGAAAGGTTGGTAGATGGTCACTCATGCTGTCCGAGAGGCAGCTGGAGTGTGAGGTATGCTCTGGTCAACTTATCAAAATCCAGTCAAATATTGGCTGCCTTTTGGATGTTTTGTCTATTCTTGTAGGAGATTGGATGATTTGTGTAAATCCGTGGAGGTTGATATAACTAGTGGGGTTTACAGAATTGCAGGTGAGCCAATCCCCCATGATTATTGTTTCCTGTAGGACTGAATTGGAGGTTCAGTGCAGTTATTTTCCAAAGTGGGCATGTTGTTTCCAGGTGGGATAAAGTATCTTTATGTTAACCTATTTTTTGGAGTTAATTTTTAATTTGGTAAAAATTACTTCAGCATCGTCAAAGATGGAGGTGATTTATATCTACAGTCTCAATTTTAAGATGATTTTTTTATAAGATTGCTACACTGCCTCCCCTTTTTTCAATTATGTCCTTGCATAGAATGTTGTACCCTGGAGCCAGTATTTCATTGCTACTATTGTCTGGCTTTCGCCATGTTTCAGTTAGTATTATTATGTCTGGTGAATATAGAAATATTGGCATGCAGATCATGGATTTTATTTGTAATGCTTCTAATATTTATATTTAGTAGCAGTAGGTCAGCTGTTTTCCTAGGCAGGTGTAGTGTGGTGTGGGAGTGACTGATATATTGTGTGGATGGATGGACTGGAGTGACTGATGGTCCTGGTTGGGGTGAATGTCTCCACTGAGAGATATCTTGGATGCAATGGATATTATAGCTTTTAGAATTTTTCCAAGTACTTATCATAATTCTGGGAAATTTTGGGGTGCTGATGGTAAAGATTTAGAATGAAGGGTGTGTACAGGGTTGGCAATGGGTTGTAGAATGGTAGGGAAAAGTTCAATTAGGTTGACATGATAACATGTAAGGTGGGCAACTGATGACAGTATAGCGAGGGAAGCAATGTAGAGCAGGAGCATATTGTAGTAGTTTATAGAACGTGGTATGGGTGGTGACTATAGCTAATTTGGTGCTGTTAAGATAATATGGACATAAAGAGTACTATCAAGTGTAAGTGTGTGTGAGTATATGAGTATTATGGGGGAAGAGGGGTTATTCATTAAGTAGGGTATGTTGAGATATGGATATTTGGATAGAATACGTGATAGGGTGGCTGATGCAGTGAAAAGTGGGAGCTAGGGAGGCTGTCAGTTCTGAAGGTTATATTAGTTTAGCGTAATGTATGATCAAGAAGTTTTCTCTAATGTATAATTAGGATACAGTAATATCAGTTATTTATATCCTTTGCAGATTATAAATTAGGCAAATCTGTTACAAAGGTAACACTGGCAAGATAGATTACGGACTGCATAGACTTTGTCTATAATAAATCAGGCATTTCATTACCAAAACCTGTAAGAGCTCACTCTACAAGATCTATGGCAACCTCATCTGTATTTTTATCCAATCATTCCATGGATGACATATGTGCAGCTGCTACTTGGGCTACTCCTCAAATTTTTATTACTCATTACAAATTGGATGTGGTCTCGAGGGGAAGATCAGCCTTTGGTTCAACCATGCTCTGGAACATCCTTCCTTAGAGTTCACCCAGGGTATCAGGTAGCTGGGGACTCTGTCTCAGTGGTTGAGGAATGAATGAAAATTGACAACATCAGATAAAGAAGCTATGCATTTACCATAACATTTCATCTGTGTTGTCCATTTTCATTCTCCACCATCCCCCAACCTGTGTCACCACAGACGTCTGGAAGAATGAGATGCTATAAAGACACTAGAGTGTCTTGTATGGCGTCCCAGTTATTGGTTTCCTTTATCAGAAACATTATTCTGATATTTACTACTTATGTCATCTAGAAAACAAGATCTGAGGTATGTCTAACAGCTTACTAATTATAATTTTTTGTTTTTCTTCTCTGGATTTAACTAATCACCCTACACATCTCTTGTTTTGAGATTTATTGTCTAATTAAATGACAGATCAGTCTATTTGAGTGCTATATTCTCTGTTTAATGAACACTGACTGTAATGTAACATGCCAAACTTTGATTTCATAGCATGTCATGACCCTGTTCTACACTTTCAGTCAATTTCTATCTCTCTCTCTCTCACACACACACACACACACACACACACACACACACACACACACACACACACACACACACACACACACACACTTCTTGTATCTGAGCATGAGCTGCATGTTTTCCATCCTAGAATTTTTCAAGATTTCTTTATTTAGCCAGTTAGAAATAAATGATGTACTTCCATTTCTAAGCACAAGAAGATATTTGAGCACTGTATTTAACATCTGCGACTTAATAACTCCTGACGAAGGGCTCATGCCAGCAATAAAGCTTGAGTAATTGCAAAACCTGTTAGTCAATAAAATGTATTACGTTGCATCTGTGTTCCAGTGCCTTTGTGTTTTCTTAAGATTTATTCAGTGATTTCAAATGGCATTATGTAAGGAATATTTGCATTTTTTACTGCTTTTCTGAATTTTTTTGCTTAGGGATTCTAGTTAAGTATGCTCACACTGAATCTACTGAAATGGTAATTTATTAAAAAGTGTTATTTTGGTAGTTGACTGACTGGAATTTGCAAAACTGCATGTATTTCAGTCTATAGTCCTGCCTTTACCATGAGTTCATACCTTGCACTTGAATAGAAAATCTTATCCAATGCTGTTTTATTAAGTAAGTTCCCCAAGTTTTACCTGTGACATAATTAGAAATGATTTACTGTTCTTTATTAAGGTACTGCACATCAGATTAATTGCTTATGTCATACACACAAACCTGTGTCCACAGAATAGCATTTGTGCAGCGACGACGGTGAAGTGCCGACAGTGCTTGTGTTGACAGCAGGATGTTCATGTAATCTACTTTTTCAGGTGAGTGTTACCCTTTTAATGTGTGTATTACTTTTATTATCTTCTGTGCAATTGTCAGCTTTACCATTACTCAATTGAAAATGTTGATAATGGATGGGCCCTTAATGGTATTAAACACTGCAATTTGCATGTTATGCCCTCCACCTTTCTATCCCGATTGTTTTCTTTTATTCTCAGCATTACCATTAATGAAATGAAATGAAATACATGTACGTGCAAAGCCTCTTACTACTGGACTACACTGTACACAGACATATTTTGCAGTTATAATCGACTTTGAAGTTAAACACGGACATCCATGTACTGAAAAGCATGGTAATGAAATGCAGAGCTTCATATTTCGAGCACATATGTGATGTACAGCATCTCCTAACGATAGAGTAGGAGAAAGTGCATGTCATCTGATCTCATGGTGGGGCTATCATGTGAGCTTGATGGTGACGTGCTGCAATGACATGCCTACTGAATGCAGGTTATCCTACAAACACTGATTTCACAGTGCTACACGAACAAGAGGAAATAAGAGGTTTTGCTATGTGTAGATGAACATTGACTTGCCCTGCATGAAAGCTGTTGTGCTTGTTTCCCCCTAATATTTCAACTACCTTCTTGTGAAGCACTTGTAATGTGATGTGATTTGCCCCAACATATCTGGACAGTACCCTGTCCTGTTCACCATCCAACACTAACTCGTATTTGAGTCAGGTAAGTCCTCACCAGTGTGTGTGTCCCAGCATATTGTGGATCAATGTAGTCATGGCATTATCCCTACTCTCTACCATTTTTCATGTAGTGCTGGAAATTCTCGTGTACACCCTGTAGTACTCTGACCATTTCAAGCTGACTCCTTATTGCAGTGCACTGTCTTAACAATGTCATAGCACATTTGCTGCTGAAAACCAATGCTTTACATGTTTTCTGAGGTAGTTGTGACATGTGCCTGTGCCTTGGGGTCTATATCACTTAGTTGAAATACCATTTTATTGAATACCTATTTATCGATCCTACTGCGCGAAAGCTGACTTCAGTGAATGCTCATTTTAGCAAAGTTTCATACAGAGAAAAACACTAGTAGGTCAGCTACCAACCGGACAAAAAAAACTCAAAATCTTAAACTCAGCGGCCCCCCCAGATCCCCCAATGTGGGAGGCTGTGCCCCCCACACCCCCCTAACTAACTATACCAACTCCAAGATTGCACTACAGTGGGGAAAAGGGCATACTCCCAATGATGGCTGGCTAGTTTCTGTCCCTGTGTGAAACTTCGCTAAAACAATCATTCATTGAAGTCACCTTACGCTCAATAGGGTTCAATAAATAGGTATTCGCTAAAATGATGATTCAATGAAATAATATAGACCTGTGCCTTGCACCTGTTTACAAACGTGTCACAGTAGACGCTGTTACCTCTGAGTTTCCGCCATCATCCATAAAATGTTCCAGTGGGTCTGGAGAAACTGGAGTTGAGATGAATAATTTTTTTTCATGTACAACCTATAGTGTAATTCCACCATTTACTTGACTTTGTGATTCAGTGTCACTTCCTACATAGTTATTTACATGTTGTGAGGTGTGAGATCCTGCCATTAAACTTGGCAACCGCATGCCACTTTCCTTAGGCTGCCTCATAAATATAACTATGTTATCATCATTAGTCATTCTGATGATGATAGCAGCAGCAACATCAGTCATTCTGGTGCTGGAATCTTCTAAATTCACTGGTATAGTAAAACTGTTCATTTCTACTGATGACCCTGTAAAGAATTAATTTATTACATTACTACTCAGATACCAGAGTATACTACTGTATGCTGTGTAATGAGGTGTGGAGGACACTTACCATGCACACTCTGTTCAATGTCCTTATGTGCACAACTGGAAGGTTCATATGTTACTACTAAATGTTAAGTGTTACAGGTACACATTTCACTTGAGCAGTCACCTTCCTTTATTTAAATACAGTATGTTATGTAGGTCACATTATATGTCTGTTGGTGCTGCAGACATGGGTACTAGCCAGTGTCCACACTACCTCTCATAATTTCCATGCCTTCCTCATTTGTTTTGTAGTCATTCTCACCAATGAAAAGGAAGTATTCCTCATCAGGTGTTAAAGGAATAAGTGTTTGAGGACCCCCCCCCCCAGTAGTGCTATGGGCAACTGCATTCTGCCTTGCCTTTGCTCTGGCATTTCCTACCATATCATTGCGGATATGCAGCAACACCATCAAGGCGGGGTCTGACATTGCTTTGTATGCCAGACAACAGTCACCTCTGATGGGTCTGCATGAGACTGATTAGAGGGAAGGGCTTTTAGCCTATCTGTGTAGGGTAGATGTCTGAGGCCCTGGATTCTCCTGGTGAGGAACCTTTGTGGTCTATCCAGCTGCTGCATGTGCTTTGTGAGGTACATGCTGAAAGGGGCATTGTACTCAATAATGGGTCTTATAAGGGAAGAATACAGGGATGTTATGACCTCCTTGTCCCTAGATGAGATACCCTTACTAATTGTGGACCATATAGAAAGCTTTCTATACAATGGAGGCAATATATTTATCAAAAGTCAAGCTATCAACCTGGGTGCCCAAGTCCCTCACGACTGATTGTGTACTTAGGACCTTGTTATTAATGTGCTAATTTGTGGGGACATCACTCTCCCCAAAGGGTATGATGGCACATATTTTGGCATTCAGTTTGAGGCCATATTTCTGGCACCAGTCATTTGTTTGGGTGAGACCCTCTTGGAGAATGTCTACATCACTAGGGGAATTGATGAAAGTGCCCAGCTTGCAGTCATCTTTAAACTTGGTCAGCCATAGCCCACTGGTTTTGGCCTGCACCTCAGAAAAGGATATCCCAAATAACAGAGGCCCCAAGACAGATCCCTGGGGTACACCACTCATTACAGGCCTACTGCTTGAGATGGCTTTCCCTATTTTGACTAAGTGGGTTCCATCAGTGAGCCAGTTTGTCATCCATCTGGTACATATGGATTGATGCCTAGTTGAGAGAGTTTACCTATTATACCCGAGTGGGGAATAGTATCGAAGGTTTTGGCCAGGTCAAGGTAGGTGGTGTGCACCATCTTCCCCTTGTCTATGGCTTTGGTGACTGTCTCAAGGAAGTCAACCAAATTTAACAGGCATGACCACCCCTTGACAAAACCAAACTGTGTGGGATCAAGTGTTTAGAGGTTGCCAAAGTCCTTGTTAATGAGGTCCATGATAATCCTTTCCATGGCCTTGCAGATCAGACTAGTTAGGCTGATGGGTCTATAATTTCCTGGATCGGTGGATAGTCCACCTTTGTGCAAAGGGATGACAGTGGCTGTCCTCCAGTTGGCTGGGATGAAGCCGGTATTCAGGCTTTGGTTGAATAGGGTGCTTAATGGTGTTGCAAGCTCCTGCCTGAGTTCATGAGATGTTATCAGGTCCCATGCTGGCTGTATTTTTTGACTTTGAGAGGGCAGTGATGACTTGCTCCCTAGAGATAAGGGAAGGAAGGCAGGTGCTGGGGATGTCCTGATTTACTGATGGGGGTACAGAGGGGTGAAGTTTTCACTGAACCTGCCTGCCAGCAGGATGGTTATACCTATATTATTTGTGCATGTGGTGTCCTTGACCACTAGTTCTGAGCAGATCAGAGTTCCTTTGAGACTGTGGACATATGTGAAGAAGGCTTATGATTGCTTTAGTAGATGTGGCTAGTTTGGACTCAAAATTGTCTTTGGAGGATTTCACTAGTGCTCTTATTTGCTTGTTCAGGCTACGGAGAGATTGCTTCCAATTAGGCACCTGCTCCTTCTTGGGCCTGGACAGTAATTTTTTCCCTTTTATTATAGAGTTTATTTATTGCAGATGTCCACCAGACAGGTTTACTCTTCCTTGAGGAGGAGGATTTTGTCCTGTCTGGTATTCTGTTTCCATGCAGCTATATAAATGCTCATATAGTACTTTGGTGTAGGTTTGGGCATATGTGCCAGTTCCTATGGAGGGTAGGGGGCTGTGAAGATGTTTATACTTTCCCACAGGAAGTTGTAATTAGTTTTGAAGAAGTGTTTTTGCTTGACCCTAGCTGGGGGGGGGGGGGGGAGTGAGATGGTGACTTTGAAAGTGACTGCTTTGTGGTCAGATCTTATCAGGGAGGATGACACTGTAGGGACGCTGGAGTGGTTACTCATGTTGGTTAATACCAAGTCCAAGATATTATCACCTTTAGTGGGGGTGTCAATCAGCTGGTCCAAGGCATTTGCACTGACGAAATCAAGGAATCTCTGGGCATTTGTGTTTTGGCATGTGTAGTTCTTCCAGTCTATGGTTGGATAGTTAAAGTCACCTAGGATTAGGGTAAAGGGTTGAATCTTGATAGATTCGAAGAGGTCCAGATAGGTGAAGTGGGCATCTTGAGTCAAAGTTGAGGGCCTGTAGCTAGCTATGATTTGAATAAAGGTCTTGTCAATGGTTAACTGTACCTGGAGTGTCTCCTGTGCATCATACTGTTTGTCCAGCCTGGAGGTGTGTATGTCTTTAATATACATTGCAGCTCCACCTCCTTTTGCTTTGCTGACCAGGATGAGTAACCTGGTATGACTGGGGTGCTCTCCACAGGTTTGAACCAGGTTTCTGTGACTGCACAAATGTCAGCATCTTCCAGGGTTAAGAAAGCTTGCTATGAGTGCAGTTTCATGTAGTACTAACCTGTACAGCACAACCACAAATGCATAATAGTATTGCAAACACTTATCATTACACTATCATCTTATGCTGTTTCCATCAGACTTGAACTCCTTCCCTTACCATGTTTCTATATTTATTCTGCAATGATTTTTCATTCATGAGTGACAAATCCAGTTCCACAGTACAGCAGCATGCATCATAACAACATAATACATTGATATAAGTGGAGTTTATCACACTTCACTGATTTAAAATTATGGACTAATATCCTGCTTTGCATAATCTTAAATGCAGCCCTTCCCTATACCTTTCCAGCAATATACTGTCATGAATTCCCATTATAAATGACACTCATGCAATCAATAGTAACATGAATCAACTGTATCGGACAGTCACATCAATGAAAAATACATTTCTTCTAGCAGTAATTGTATAAATTGAATATGTACTGCTTGCCAATAATTTATAGCTATACTGCTATTTTTATCTGACTTGAGAAACTTCAAGATTTTCCAAAACAATTGCACTTGGCTGAACAGTTATTCCTGTAAAATCAGAATTCCTTACAATCTCTGTATGCAAATTAAGCTGTGTTCCGCTTATCTCTATAAATCATAGTAACACATGAGTTTGCATGTCAACAGATTCATGTAAATAGGCCTAGGATAGCTGTGGATGAGCTGCACTGACCAGCATTGAGCCAAGTTGGCCTCATGAACATGCAGACATGCCTAATATATTTCAAATTTCCCTGTGCATAAAAAAGGAAAAATGGAGTTAACAACATTTAGGTTGCATAATTATGAAGCCTAATCCATGTCCATCTTGTATACTCTGAAACAATGTATCACCTCAAAACACTCAGCAGTTTCTATCACAACAAAGTGATATCAGTTGGACAGGTTATTTATAAACCTAAATGAAAGGAAAACAACTGATGTACTATTTAAAAAGCAAATAAAGTTTAAAACATTACTGTGCAGAAGCAAAACAAGTATAAACAAATGACAAAGTAATGATTTAATAACTGATTTTCATTTGCCATAGCACAAAAATGTATAAATATCCCTTGAAAAATGTCTATATCTATGTGATGATGCAGTTTGGTAAACAAAACTTGCCATCAATAGCAGTTTCAAGTCTAATGACCCTACATGGTAGATGGGTTTAGTATGGATGTAACACTGCAGCGGGTGTGGTTCCAAACCTCTGATCCATAGCCCTGTAGTTACATTCCTCACTTTGGTAATGACACTTTGAATGATGGAAGCACCTGTGAAGCCATAAGGATGAGCTTCAGGTTGGTTAAATAAGAAGATGAAAATAATGGTTTACTCTTGCAGAAGTCATACTTGGACAAAATTGAAAAAAGCAGTACCTGGCACTGAATGGAAAAAGGTTGACATCTGGCAGGAGTAGATTGAGCACCTGTCATGCCTGACAGGGATCACCTGCTATGGGGCTCAGTGCCAGCACAGGTACGATGACCTGTAGAGGTGTAGACCTGACCGGCTTGCCAAGCATGTAGATCAGGATAATGTGAGAAGGCCAGAGTCCTACAGTAAGTATTTTAAAATGCTATCTTTAAATTTTAACTAAAATAGGTTTAAAAAATACTAAAAAACATATTGCATAAATGCTGCTAAATGCAAGAAGAAATGTATGTGTAAGTGCAAATATGCATCTATATCTAATCAGAAAGGTATAAGGAATCATAAAGATAACTATAAATGGAAATACATCTGTATACACGTATGGTATGATTAAGTGCAGCCATGTTTGTGTGTATAAATACACATATATGTATGAGCAAAAAATTATAAGTAAGTAGTAAATATACATATATAAAAGTGCAAATTGCAGAACTATACCTATAAATATATATTTATGTATATGTATATATATTATATATATACATATATATATATATATATATATATATATATATATATATATATATATATACATATATTTTATATATATATATATATATATATATATGTGTGTGTGTGTGTATGTGTGTCTGTATTTGTATTCGAGGCAGACAGCTTTTAAAAATGCTTTGCTTTGTGTAGGCCACAAAATACTTACTAATATAATAATTGTATAAGATATTCATTTTTCTTCCAAAATAGCAACTGCACATACAAGACGGATGACTTCAGTTAGTTAGGCAAGGTGGGAGTTAAAATAGCAACTCGGTGACCAGCACAGAGGTTAATGAGAAATGCACTGCTTGGTTTCTTACTTTCAGAATTTAAAAGTGTGTTGCTTACAGCAACTTTACATGTCAGGACTTAAAAATTCAATTAAGGTATGCAATTCATAGTGCAAAGCAGTAAATTCAATGGAAATATAAGCAAAAGCTGAAGTACCCAAACATTAAAAAGGCAAGCAGTACACAGACAACAATATGCAATAATTTGGGGGACATGATGATTTCCTTCTACTTCAACTTGCAGTAAACAAAAAATATTCACTAATACTAATGGATTCAGTACAAATACTTTATGAAATTCTGTGCTTTGCTGATTAATAAATATAAGCATATATGGGAGATATCATCAGTACAAATGTATACAGAAAAGATGTGCTGTGCTGATT
Organism: Protopterus annectens; assembly: GCF_019279795.1. Classification (NCBI taxonomy): domain Eukaryota; kingdom Metazoa; phylum Chordata; order Ceratodontiformes; family Protopteridae; genus Protopterus; species Protopterus annectens. The sequence goes on along the minus strand of NC_056725.1, from coordinate 1,680,965,615 downwards.
AAAACGTAAGCATATAAGCAAATAGATTCAGTGAAAATACAAGAAGAAATTCTGTGCTTTGTTGATTAAGCGTGAGCTTGTAAGACAGATTTGAACATGCATCTATAATACATAAGAAACTATGCCCCATTTTATTTCTTCTTTATTCATCTAAAGAGGAAATTGCCTACAATTCCTCCCTTCAGCAGACACCTAAAATGACTTACATAAGTCACTTGCGAGCATGCAAATATGATTCTGAAGTACAAAATATTTTCCAAAGAAATGTGTATTGAATACATGCATTTTTCTATTTATTTTGTAGGTAGAAATCCAGAAGTAATTCATACACAAATTTAATAGAAGTAGTAATGTGGTTCCAGTGCACTGCTGCAGCACAAACAATATAAGCAAGATATTTCAAATGTGTTACCATTTCATAAGTTACACCAGCTTAATCTGCTATTATCAGCAGACTGCAAATGTACAAATCTTAACCATTCCATGCCCTTGTACTGACTGTTCACAGGTTTCCAGTACCATTTCCCAGAATATTTATCTCTGAATATTTAATAAAAATAAGAAATCAATATTAATAAGGGAAGTACTATTATATTAAATCGAGTCAATTTATTATCTATATGTCTTGTTTTTTTCTCTCTCTCTCTGTATATCTTCCCTCCCTCTTTTTTGTTTTAATTAGGCATCATTTTGTTTTTTGTTTTTTTTTTTCTCTCTCATTTATGTTAATTTTTCCAAAGGTCAAGAAGCCCTAGGAACAGCCCAACTACATTCCTCCCAGGTCAAGAAATGTCCCTCTACCTCAACTACCCAGGGATATCTTCATAGGGTTCTGGTGATGGCACCAGTCATGTGGCCAGCCTGGCAAGCCATGCCGACCATGAGGCTTGGGACTTGGTTGAGGATATGGTGGAGCAGGTAGTGGAGAGACAGTTTTGGATAGTCTAGGATAATCCTCAGTGGATGCAAGACTCACTGGTCTGGTCAGCTCTGACCAACCAATGGAGACCTGCACTCCCTCAGCATTGGGGTCCTCTACTGCACCACCATCAGGCAATGGAAACAGTTGAGGTCCTGTGTACTAGGGTGTTCCTGAGAGGAACTCCTCTTCACCTACTTCCTTTCTTTCCTCCCTAATATTCTTTCCTACACCCTCTAACCTATTCCTACCCAGACTATGCTCTTATTTAAAAAAATGAAAAATAAGGGGGTCTATCCCCCACCAAAAAAATAGAATCCTTCTTCTCCCACCTCCTCTAGCACAACCTTCTTGATGTGTTCCTTCTGTGTGATCTTCTTTGTTATATGTCCCCTCTATCTTTCCTTTCTTAACTTTTCCATTCTTTTAAAGAACCAGTCAGGGTGTTTACATAAGGACATCCCTACAGAATACATATAAACCCTCTTTATATTAATTGCACTGCATGCTGCTTGTCTTAAAAATGTATCAGCGCTTCTCATGTGCTTGTACATACCCGGCTTCATTCATCATATCTGAGTACTTCCAAAATTATATGAGCATTTATGTTTACTCATAGTATTTTGCACATCTTAAGGATTAATTTCACCAACTTTCCCCATTTCATGAAACGGTGTGTTTCTTTGTGAAAATATTTGTAGTCACAAAGTCATTGCAAATAAAATGCGAATAATGTATTTGCATTTAAATGTAGTGGCTTTCTTCACAAATAACGAGTACAAAAGTGTGAATATTGGGACTATGAATACCATCCTAAATTTTACAGAAGCATGGGTGTTGAAGTTTTAAGCACAAACCAATAAAGAATAAGATACAGATGCAGGGTAATCAAGTAAAAATGAGCCATTGGTGCCTTCCTACTTACTCATTAAAAAGAAATGATTTTAAGGGTAGTGGAAATTATTCAAGAGTTGCTAGGCAATGTACACATTTCTTCAGAAAGGATAGCTGAGGAGTGGGATAAAGTGAAATGGAATTTAAACACATGGCATAAATGAGAGAGAAAAAGATATGGGAGAAAAGTAATATGAATTATTTAGATGGATTATCAAAAGTTGAGTATTGCAGATGAAAGGGGAATCTTATAGAACAAGGGGAGTAATTGTTGAGTGCTAAAGGGAAAATAAGGGAGTATTTGAATGATTGTCACTGTTGAAGTGATGCCCCAAGCCCATGTGTAAAAATGGGAAAAGGGGTTGGGAGTACATGACAAAAAACATAACCAGGGGCCCTATAGAAATATAGGTATTTCAGACATTTTATGGAAATCTGTAGAGAACAAAGGAACTGTGTTACCAAAAAACACAAATGGAGATATTTATGGAAAACTTCAATATGCCGAGGTTAGAGGAAAATCAGGCTAAATAAATAATAGCTAAAATGGGAGGGGATTTGATAAAAATGATGTATAATCAAATAAGGAAGTCTCCAAGAACAGATAGTATTCCTGTGGAAGTTTTGAAGTTGGGAGAGAAAAAGTGATAAAGATATGGACTTTTTAAAACATTTTAAAATGAGGGACAATACCAGCATCTTGGAAGAAAGTTATGGTGGCTGTAAAGACCCATTAAATACAAATTCATACTGACTGATTTCCATTCTGAACCATAATTATAAAGCCTTTATAACTGAGAGAAAGGCTAGGATGATGCCAAAACTGATATAGATTGATGTTGTTTTGTGGAAGGGAGGTAAACATTAACAGAATGATAATTATTCCAATGGAAGCAGAGTAAGAGAAGACCATGTTATTGTTGGGGGGGTGGGGCTTAATGCAGAGAAGGTATTCAATAGAGTTAGAGTGGATTTTATGAACTGGGCAATGGCAGCATTTGTATTTCCTGATAGAATAAAGGGGATAATTAGGAAGCTATATGAACAGTCAGAGACAAGAATCAAAGTGAGTGAGTTACTTTCTGTCAAGCTGTGTGATCAGAAGTATGAGTCAGGGTTGTCCTCTTTATCCTTTATTTACCTTATACTTAGAGGCATTGGCAAAGCAAATAAGGGACTCACAAACTCAACGGTATAACTGGTATAGAACTCACGGAAACCTAAGTCTTATTTTCAGATATTATTTTGTATTTTATAAATCCAGCAAAGGAAATTTCAGTGTTGTGGACCGTTTTGAAAGAAGCTTGTGAGAATGCAGTCAGCTCCTCTAAAATTGCATCATCAAACAAGGGTAGCAAAATTTGAATAGGGGAGAAAAATGGGACCAAATTGTGACCATAATTCAGGGATACCAGCACCATGGGAAATGGCTGTGAAAGCTTCAGCATAAGATGAAAACCTGACTGCAATTGTAGATCTGTGGAATGGCAGCAATGAAGATAACCGATAGCTGGAACATATTTAGGGAATTTACTGGCAAGTTTCATTGAGAAGGAGGGTTTCTGGTGTCTGGTGGACTTCCATTGACATTACTAGACCTCTATCTATCTATCTATCTATCTATCTATCTATCTATCTATCTATCTATCTATCTATCTATCTCTTCCAGAAAGTGAAAGGTGACGTGGAAGTAAAAAGAAAAAAACAACTTAACAGTGAGTGTGGCTAAGACCTTTACTCTGTTCTTGCTATTCTTTTGAGGCTAGTTAAAAAGATAATCTCACCCTAAAGACAGGCATCAAGAATCTTCAGAATAAACTACTCATGAAAAGAGTGCATATGGAAGCAGACAACCTGTCACAGTCAGATATCTGCCAAAGCAGCCATAACTACTACAAGCATGGTGTCAAAATTAAATAATAGCACATATGGATTCCAGTGATTGAAGACATGTAGCAACTTCTCTGCAGCTGACAATTTACTGGACTTGGGCAAGGAAGAATTCTGCTTTATGTTTGGCTCATCCATATAAGAAAACAGATAATGCAACGAGAATGGCAGAAGAGTTGACAAATTTGCTTAACAGTCCATCATCTTCAGCTTTCTTGCAGGCAGAAGGATAGTCATGTGATGTGGTATCTTTGAAATGAATGGGATTCTGAAGAAAAGACAAAGGAATCCGCATCTGGGTCTCTCTCTCTCTCTCTGGCTGATCTACCACTTGGAATGCTGAGACAGTAGCACTGATCTGCCTTCTTCTAAGAACACGAAAAAAATAAGGTCAGATCCCTGTTCTAGGGGGTTAATTATAGTGGAGGTAGTAGTTGGGTGGGGCTTGTTTCATTTTTTTTCTTTTAGCAGCACTGGGGCTGATACTGATTCCAATTAGTTGGAGAATTGATGACATGCACAAAATGTGGATAAATGTGTGGATGACAAGCAAAGACTATGCATCAGTAAAAGATATGCAAATCTTGACACTGGCTACATGAATTTATTACACCCCTGATATCTAGGGGTGTCATTAAGAGAAATGGAATTAACTTTAGTCTTCGTTAATGTATTAGTCTTTTTAGTTCAATAAGTAGTGTGCAGTGTATACATACATATACATATGTAAAGGGACTATGAGAAGCCAGATTGCTAAAGTACAGCAATTTTAAATAGCAGGCAGAAGAGGTACCCCATGAATGTAGAGACGGCACTGTAATATCAGGACAGGGGAGTACTGTAAGCTAGGTAGAAATAGGCTAGCAATAACAGGGTGAAATATGGGAATAATGAAAACCAATAAACTTTACAGTGGTCACAATTTTATTGAAATATTACCACTTAGCTCCTTGGCTCATGCCTTCAAAAGTAAAAAAAAAAAAGATACCCTAGCATAAACTCATTAAATGGCCAAATCAATTAACACCAATTGTACAGTAATATTAACAACTAATTACAACAAATTAAATTACTCTGGCTGTGTTCAACATTAAACCCATAAGGGGCTAATGTAACACATTTCAAAATAAACATAGCTTCCTTCTTTAATAACTATTGTCTAACTTTTTTTTTTACTACTTTACTATTAATATTAAAATGCTGTTCTAAACTAGATTAAAGTTGTTCAGATATAAATATGGGAATAGTAGCAGTCTCCACATATTGGTGAAAGCTTGACTGCTGAGTGGATAATGGGGGGCTAGTACGGTGCTGAGTATTTTCGTAGTGATTTAATTTCAGTATAGAAGGTCTTGGATTACATTTTGGATGCAGAGGTATGTATAAAGGTAATGCCTTCCTAGAAGTTAATGTCTGGAAAAGGAGCAGGATTGGGCTCCAAAAGGTGTAAATAGATTTACTAGGTGACAGTGCTACTAGATGCATGTGTACTATGGGGTCTGCAATTTATACTTTTTGAATGGCAGAAAACAGCCCAAGTCCTACAGTTACATTGTCTGGAGAGATAATTTCTCTTTTTTTTTGAATATTTGAATTGGCAGAAATTGAGTAAACCATTTAAGAAACGTGGCTTTCCCTGTACAAAGTCACAGGAGAAAAGCAAACATTATTTTGTGAAAAATAAAGCATCTGACTTTTACTGGTCTAATGGCAACCTCAGAGGTGATTATAAGCAGCATCGCGGATGGATACAAGGAGGCTTGACCATCCAAGCATACAACACTAATTTCAGACAATTATCTGTTAATGACTTTCTGATCATTATGTACATGTATGAGTATGTCCACAGTTTCTTAGGAGACTCATTGTAGGAAAGTACAGAAAGTCTGACCTCAAACTTAAGAGGTGAGCTTGAACAAAGAACTCACTTTTTATGAGTTATTTGGTAATGCTGGGATTAGACCAGATAGATATCAGATATGAGGCATACAGTGCCAGAAGGAGTAAACCTTACCTATCAGTACTTTATAAAATGGTTCAGAACCACTGGATGACTGCAGCCACTACAGGGAAAAAATGAGTGTCTATACAGCATGCAAGGATATGGGACTATCTGAGGAGTCAAGAATCTGATGAAAAACAGCACAAAGTGTATAAAGTATAGGGATACAAATGTGCGTAATATAAAGGTGGATTATCAAGAGAAAGTATGTGTTTGAGACATAAATTTATTAATGTTTTGTCTGCTAGTAATTATACCTTGTGTGGAGCTCTCAACATTCTCCCAGGGATTCAATAAACTCTGTTCAGACTTTGCATGAAGCCTACACAGAGTTTACATGTGTGCGTGATGAGCAGCAGTGCTAATCGCATATGCATGCCACGCACTGCACTTACACAAATATAAGCGGTGTTTCATGGCAAACCATGCAGAGCAGCATGAATGCAGAAAGATTTTGCATACAAGTTTGCCTATATGCAAACCTGCTCTGCAAGACTGCGCAGAAAGCCACAATGACTACCAGGGTGAAAATACCGCAAAGACTGCAGTATTAACACATTATAGAAAAGTGTACTCAGTGCAATGTACACTACAAGTATTTGAAGACTGAGATAAAAGATGATGGGGAGATTAGCAAGGGCAAAAACAATGTGGCATAAATACACTAGGCAGGGAAAGTGTGCTGATTAAAATGGCCACAGGCATGAATGATAGGAATGAAGAAAGAGGAAGCAGGTATGTACAATATGGCAGTGTACACAAGATAGGATATGTCAAGTTATGTACACTTTCAAAACAGTAGCATAACATTAAGCACATATGGGGACAGCATAATACATACTGCTGTTTACACCTCCTGTGTGAGTATATCACCATATATATGACTGTCACACAAGATTACACATCAATGGAGATGAGTGGTTGTGATATAAAGATCACTGATCTGCCCACTGGAGAGGACATTTAGCAGGGATGTTGCATACAATAGCGAGTATGTGCATGTTGTGAAGATCTATAACTGGAATGTCAGCATACCTCACAACCAATCACAGAGAAATAAGCAACAGACTCATGGATAACTGCTGTCAGAAACAGGCACAATCAGAAACAATTTAAAAATATCAACATTAATCTGTGACATTGCCAGAATATGTGAGTTTAAGTTATTATACATGTTCTGTAGGAACAGACATATACAACTATATTGATTGCCAGTATTCTATAAGGGGAAGTCACTACCCCTTTTCCAAAAATAAACTGCCTTTGGAGGGGTTAAGTGGGACAGTGTTAAACCTGGAGATAAATTCAGGGGCAATCCTGGCCATTTGAGAGGTTTGCATGACACATAAGCCACAAGTCACACATGCAAGAATCAAATCCATGCCATCAATGTTGTCAGTCATCTCTGTATTTACTGGGTGCAACATAGAAAGACATATCCCACATACATCCTGTACAACAATTTGAAGGGAATCTGCACTGTCAGTTCCTAATAGGTATACATACCAAAGAATACTTCTGTATGGGTGACAATATGAACGCAAACTCACTATGTCAAATGTAATACACTTGACTAAAACATCCCTGGTTGACATAGGTATTGGCCATTAGGATAACACCACTTACCAGCAACACACTGTTATGAGTTCATTCCCTACACACAGCTGTGTATTGCATGCATCTGCCACATTTAATAGCAATAGGTAAAGAGTTTGGAGCATCTGCAATTGACGTTTGAATTAAGAACTGGTGTGTTATAATGAATGGTACAACAGTATGCGAGACTGATGACAATGCATCAACTATGCCCATTGTGCATAGAAACTACAGCAGTGCAAAGTCTAGCATTAATGAGCAAGGAAGTTCTCACTGTGATATTTTGTTCACATACCAAACAGCGCATGGAGCACACTCTATAAGCACGTCAGATCTTAAGATGTGCCACACAATCACTGTCCTTCTGACACCGTGAGTGAAAATGTTATACTGGCATGAAATCCTGACATGTATGCATATGTGTTCGTGCAAACTCTCAACTGGTAATACTGATGTGATGTACTGTTATGTCAGTGACACTGTACAGTCATACTATAGCTGTACCTAGGCTACAACTGAAGTTTATAGGTTTACAGGGGAGTACTAGGCTAATGTTCCAAGATGACATAAAAGCCTAGCCATATTTAACATGAGTTTCACAATTTTAAATAGCTATGTGAACAAAGTTCACACAGTTATGAGCCTATGCTATGTTATCTAAGACCAACCACCTCTATCCGTGAGGGACATGGGTGCAACACCAGGACTACAGTTACCTTTGACCATCCATTGATGTAGGTTGCACAATAAGTACAAATATGACACTGTTATTGTCCATGTTGGTGTGAACGACCTGAGACATACCTCCCTGGACTACATGAAAAGAGACATGGAGGAGCTCTCCGATATTGTAGCACAGGCAGGTATGACCCTAGACCTGAGTAGCATCCTGCCATCACCCAGACTGATACCACAATACAAGGACAAATGATTGACTTCAACAATTGGCTAAGCTTCTGGTGTCATTCTAAGGGGATCCAGTATTTGTCTGCTTGGGATGACATGATCGACAGACCACGATTATTTGCTAGAGATGGCCTGCACCTGTCGCCCTTGGGATTCCAGATACTGGCTAAGGCTCTTGCCACCCCTATAATGCCTTTTTTAGGCAAGGTTCAAATGACAAATTCACCACTGTAGCAGGTACAAGCAAGCAAAATCTGAGGGTAATGCTACTCAATGCTAGAAGTCTAAACCTCAAAATGCACTCACTTGAGGCACTCCTTAAAATGGAGAACATCGACATCTGTGCAGTGACAGAGACCTGGTTCAAAGCTCAAGAGAGCACCCCTGCATTACCAGGCTATAATTCATACCACACCTTTTGGCCACCTAACCCGGAACGAAGCATTAAAGGTGGAAGCGTGTCCATATTCATTAAGGATATCCACACCTCCAGGTTAGTTACACAGCATAATGCATCCAAGATTATCCAAGTGCAACTAACTCTGGGCAAGACCGCAATCCAAATTGTAGCTTGCCACAGACCCCCCACCATGCCCCAGGATTCCCACTCCTCATTTCTTGATACACTGGAAAGTATTAGGGTACAACCCAACACCCTAATAATGGGCAATTTCAACTACCCCACCTTTAACTGGGGAAACTACTCATGTGCCAACTCTTTTGCTCAATGTTTTCTGGAATTCATAAATTCCAACACTTGGATCAACTTATTCACACCCCCACCAGGGGCAGCAATATCCTAGACCTGGTCATTACCAACATGGGCAACCAGTGTTCCACACCAGAGGTCAATTCCTCGTTGGTCAGATCTGACCACAAGCTAATCACCCTAGACATCCACATCCTGCCCCCACTCCCAATTAGGGAAACCACCATACAAAACTGCAAAGCCAACTTCACACTTCTTAAGACAGAAGTGGCAAACTTCATGACACCCATGCAGACAGACAATAGAGGTACGACTGCTGAATACTACACAAATGCACTTTATAACCACTTACACGAGTGCATGGATCATGCTATCCCTAAAAGAACCAAGATTCTATCCACCAAAAAAAGGAAGCCAATCTGTACCACCAAACTCTACAACAGAAGAAAGAAACTGTTGCAAAAAAGTGTAAAATCCCATGAATGGAAGAACTCCCTGGTCAACCTCAGTAAAAAGCTGAGATCCCTCATAAAATCCTCCAAAGCTAGTTACGAAAACAAAATTGCCACTGACTCTAAAGACAACCACAAAGCATTCTATAGCTATGTCAAGAATCTCAATGGCAACACTCAGATCTGCTCTGAGTTACAGCACAATGGCACTAAATATACAGAAGCAACTGATATTGCCAAAATCCTGGCAGATAGGTTCAGTGCTAACTTTACCCCCTCTCACCCCCTAGAGAGCCCATCTCTATACCGGAAGAATGCAAAGTTCCTGTAATCACGGCTGCACTGGTAAAAAAACACACTCTCCAAAGCCAAGAACACAGCATCCATGGGACCTGACAATATCCCAGGCTGCATTCTACAAGAACTACAGAATGAACTGGCACCCTACCTAAGTACCATGTTCAATCACAGCCTCACCTCAGGCTTTGTGCCCACTGAATGGTGCACCACAATGGTTATCCCACTCCACAAAGGGGGAGTCACGACGGACCCTGGGAACTACCGCCCCATTAGCCTGACGAGCCTGGTCTGCAAGGCCATGAAACTCATCATCATGGAACTCATAAACAAAGACATTGGTAATCTCCAAACTCTGGACCCTACCCAGTTCGGATTTGTAAAAGGCAGATCATGTCTCCTAAACCTGCTTGACTTCTTTGAAGCAGTCACCAAAGCCATAGATGAGGGTAAAGTGGTTCACACAGCTTATCTAGATCTCGCCAAGGCTTTCAACACCATCTACCACTCTGGAATTATAGATAAGCTCACTAAACTAGGTATAACTCCCTATGTCACAAGATGGGTTGCCAACTGGCTCACGGACAGAACCCACACTGTGAAAGTAGCGGACTCCAAATCCGACTTCAGACCAGTGACAAGTGGAGTACCACAGGGTTCAGTCCTGGGTCATCTTCTGTTTGGTATCTACTTCTCTGAAGTACAGGCTAACACAGAAGGTCTTTGGCTAACAAAGTTTGCAGATGACTGCAAGCTAGGAGCCATAATCGAAACTCCTAATGATGTGGACATACTACAAAAGGGCCTCACTGAGACAGATACCTGGTGTCAAAGCCATGGCCTGAAGCTCAATGCCAAAAAGTGTATTGTCATCCCCTTTGGTAAAAACTCTGTACCCATGAACTACCACATAGCTGGTAGTCTACTTAACATTGAAAATGTGATGAGACATTGGGACACAGGTGGACAGTAGTCTCTCCTTTGATAATCACATCGCCACAGTGGTCAGGAAATCCTTCTACATGGCTCACCTCATCACAAAAGGTTTCTCATCCAGAAAAAAAGAGGCCATTGTTCCCCTCTACTCATCACTCATTAGACCCATTATAGAGTACAATGCCCCTTTTGGTATGTACCTCAAGACATCTACAACAACTGGAAAGGCCACAGAAAGACCTCACAAAGAGGATTACTGGCCTCAAACAGATGCCCTACACAGACCGTCTCAAAAAACTTCAACTTTACTCCGTCGCATATCGCCTCCTCAGAGGTGATCTCTGCCTAACATACAAAGCTATGTCAAACCCAGAGCTGCTGGACATGCTCCACTTAAAGAAATCCCAATTCCTCCGTGCTACACGCTCTAGGGACCTAAACCTTGTCTCCACAATAAACAGAACATGCTGGAGGGATAGATTCCTATCCCAGAGACTTCCCATACTCTGGAACAGACTACCTATCTATGTCAAACTGAGCTCCTCATTAGCACTCTTCAAGAAAAATCTTGATGATTGGATGGGAAATAGAAAATTCACTCCAGGGATCACTTCTGTGGCTCTGCTCGACAGGGGCACAGGAAAATAATTTTCCTGGGTGGCAAAAGCCAGGGAACATTTTTGGCTAGGCTTATATAGGCCCTAGGGCCAACTGCCTAGTACCTACCTATGAACCTTTGAAAAAAGGACTGCAACAGTGAATACACTCAAACATCTACATTTATGGTAAGTGTACACAACTGTACTATGTTCTTCGTGTTTCACTGTTGCAGTCATTACATTTGGGTAGATTCCCAAAGCTAAGGTTGGGAGGAGGAATTTAAATAGAATTAGGACCAGCTATAAGGCCCTGCAAGACTGCAGTGGCAAAACCAGCTCTGGATTTAGAGAAAATGGGCAAATGATAACGCTTGGTGAAAGTATGTACAGAACTCCAGGTAGCAGCTTCTAGGATGTCCCTGGTAGGGATGCCCCTGAGAAAGACTGTGAAGGTAGATGCAGCCCTGATTGAATGGGGTCTGATGCCCTGTGGGATAGGTTTTCCATGATGTTTATCGCAGAAATGAATGCAGTGGCCTATCCATTTTGAAATGGTTTGCTTTGAAATAGCTTCCCCTCTGTCCCTGCAGCAAATGCCACCAGCAGTTGTTCAGATTTCCTTTGAGGTTTGGTCCTGTCCAAGTAAAATCTAAGTTGTCTGTGCACATCTAAGGAGTGCAGTATCCATTCCCCTTTGTTCTGTGGGTTAGGAAAGAAGGTAGGCAAATAAATGGACTGATTAAGGCCACATTGGAAACCACCTTGGGCATGAAGGAGGGATTGGTTCTGAGGGACACCCTGTCCGCATGAAAGATGATGAAAGGCTCCACTGCCATAAGGGCCTGTAATTCAGATACCCTTCTTGCAGATGTGATTGCTAAAAGGAAAGCTGTTTTCCAGGAAAGGAATTTTAAATCTGCAGTAGCAGCTGGCTCGAAAGGAGGAAGAGTGAGTTTCTCCAAGACAAAGTTAAGGTCCCAGGCTGGAGTTGGAGCTCTCCTGGGTGGCCTTAAAATTTTGGCCCCTCTGAGGAACTGCTTGAGCAGTGGGTGAGAGAAGAGTGGAGGTTCTGTGCTGTAATGAGCTGAAATGGCTGAGGCATGAATTTTGATGGAGGAAAAGGACAAGCCCTTATGAAGCATCACAGTCAAGTATTGTAGAATCTGAGGTAAATTGGGCACTGCTGCGCTCATCCCTTGAGACTGATTCCAGGCACAAAATCTTTTCCATTTTGCAGCATAAGAATTTCTAGTACTAGGCCTCCTTGCCTCTAAAATGATATCCATCACTGATTTACTGAGGGGTGGTAAAGGAGAGATTAGGTAATTAGTCAGGCTGCTAGGTTCAGGGTTTGCAGCTGAGGGTACAAAATCTGGTTCTCCTGCTGAGACAACAGGGAAGGCATCTGAGGGAGGTGCCATGGGGCCAAGCATGACACGCTGCACAAGAGGGGATACTAGCGGTTGTGTGGCCAATCTGGTAAAATTAAAATCGTCCTTGGCTTGTCCTGTTTGATCTTTAGTAGTACTTTGGAGAGCAGAGGGAGAGGGGGAAAGGCATAAACTGGTAGGTTTTTCCAACAGAACCACTTTCCAAGCTAGCTTGTGGGGAATCCTTGTGCAAAATTTGTCCAATTGATGGTTCTTGGGGGAGGCAAACAGGTCTATATCTGGGCTCCCCCATTTGCTTGTCAACATATTGAAAAGCCTTGGTTCCAGTTTCCACTCATGTGGGTCCATGAGGTTTCTGCTTAGTCTGTCTGCCAGTGTATTTAGTTTTCCTGGCAGGAATTGAGTTTGTAGATTCACTTGGTAGCTCAAGGCTGTGTAACACAATGCCATGGCTAGTCTGCAGGGGGGGTAAGAATGTGTACCCCCCCTGCTTGTTTATGTACCACATGACAGTGGTGTTTGTCCATCTTTACCATTAGTTGTCCTGGAAGAATGTGGTCCCTGAAGGTGGTCAGAGCATTCTGTACAGCTAATATTTCCTTTTGATTTATGTGCGGGTGCATTTGACTTGGGTTTCATTTTCCCTGAATGCACTTCCCTGCCAGGTGAGCCCCCCATGCATAGTCTGATGTGTCTGTTGTTAAGGTTTGGGCGGCAGGGGGTAGTGTAAATGGTAGGCCCCTGTTTTGGTGGCAGGCCTCTGCTCACCAAAGGAACTCTAGGCATAGGCAAGGTATGATAGGAATCATTGCTTCTAGATCCTGTGAATGTTGACACCATAGGCTTTTGAGATACCATTGTAGTTTCCTCATATGCAGCCTTGCATATGGAATTAGAAGAATGCAGGAGGCCATGAAACCCAAGGTTTGCAGTATTTGCCTTGCAGATAACTGGGTTTTTTGTGGCCACTTGTTTGGAGTAGGTTGTCAAATGAATCCGTTTCTCTGGTGTGAGGAAAGCCATCTGGGAGGTTGTATTCAAGCTTGCTCCCAGGAATATAATTTGTTGACAGGGTACCAGGTGTGATTTCTTTTCATTTATGGTGTACCCCAGACAAGTCATCACCCTTTGAACAAAGGCCAGATGATTCAAAAGTATGTCCTGGCTTTCTGCCTGAATTAGACAATCAATAAAAATTGAAAAGTAACGTTTCCCCAACTACAACCTGGAATACGAAATCACTGGCAAATGTTCTAGCCTGGGTTCCAAGGAAATATAACTTAGGCAATCCATAAAACAAATTTTATTTTATATACTTTTAAAACATACAAAAATAAAATTAAAATAAAATAATTTATAATAGTGCTGCAGGTTAAGCGCTTCATCCACTTTAACTGTGGACTTCATCAGAACGTGCAGCACTGAACCTTAATTGATTAAATATCTCTTTTGGCACCACTGGGTTTAATCAAAGACTTCACGTAGCTGTATGCAACCAATCTACTAATTGTGCAAAATGTACTACTATATGAAATATCTAGACCATACGTGTTCATAACCACTGATGACAATGCACATACATTAAAATACACCCCCCATGTATAACTAAATGTGCATTACAAGAATAGAACAATAATATGTACTACACATTTGATTTCATTAGCTCATGATCTTGCCTCTAATATGGGTTTAATAGGAATGTTATCATTTAATCCTGTGGGTGTTGTGACATCAAACAACAATTACCACTTTATTTCCTTATGTCCTAATGTACCTTTCATGTTACCACCTCTAGGGTTTTCGCGCTTTTTTTGAACCTCTGATGAAGCTACCTATTGAGAGTGGCGAAAACGCTGTTTGCATTTGTGAATAAAATTGTGCGTTAAGGTTTTATCTGGGAGCAGTTCTTTCATTACACTACGGAACCTTTGTTTACCTCTAGGGTTTATCTTTACCTGCTCCAAAATACCAAATTTAAAACTGATTATTCCCACACTTCTCTATATGTCTATGTAGGGCACTGTTCATATCTTTCTTCTTAATCCCGTATAAGTGGTCATAAATCCTATTTTTAAGACATCTATCTGTCTTTCCCACGTAGTATCCGGAACATACTGTGCATTTAGCCAAATATATTATATGTTTGGTGTTGCGGTTCCCTGTTTTAAATGTTACCTTAGTATTATTGAAATTTCCCAACACTATATGATCATCCACCAATATTGCATGGCATTGTCTACATATCCCACATTTATTTGTGTGACCTTTTTTGTTATAATTGTAATTCAATCCCCTATTTTCTAAGCTGTACTTCAAATTTCGTCCAGTTTTATGTACAAAAATTGGTGCTTGTCCAACCACTTGAGTAATAGTGTCATCTGCTGTTAGAATATTCCAGTTATGTGAAATGACCTTTTTAACTTGATTAATATAAGGGCTGTATTCTAATATGCAGGCACGGTTATAGGACATATCACTGTGATCGGATGTACTGTTGTGTATCATACTTTGTGACAACCCTACACCCAGTAGGGGTTTGTATTTCTTACCCCATTCATCTATGATATATCTCGTTGTATCATGTATTAATTCTTTGGGAAATCCCTTTTCCTTAAACCTTTGTCCTATATAGTTAACCTCCCGTACCATATCATCATATTGTGATGTCATTCTTGCAGCTCCAATACATTGACCTTTTAATATGTTCTTCACTTGACCTCTTGGATGGTTACTTGAATATTCTAAATAGGCATTACTAAATGTTTCTTTCCTATTTATACATGACATAAACCCAGTAGTAGTGTGACTAATTAAAATATCCAAATAAGCTATACTATTAGGATCATAAGTGTATGTAAATTTTAAATATGTACTAGAATTGTTCAAATAGTCCATAAATTGCATAAATATGTCTAATGTATCATCCCACAAGATGAAAATGCCATCCAAAAAGCGTGTGTGATATCTTATACTGTTCATATATTCACTTTTCAATACATGTGTGTCCTCCCAGTCCAGCATCGCCACTCCTCTGGTCTGCCTGTAGTATTCCCCTTCAAAGTATATATAATTATGGTCTAATACTATAGACATGCATTCAAGAATAAGACTAACATTGTCCCATTCCATACCAGCATATTTTCTAATACTATTACAGAAGGCTTCTAGGCCCTATACAGACATATAGAGAAGTGTGGGAATAATCACAATTTTAAATTTGGTATTTTGGAGCAGGTAAAGATAAACCCTAGAGGTGGTAACATGAAAGGTATATTAGGACATAAGGACATAAGGAAATAAAGTGGCAATTGTTGCTATATGCCACAACACCCACAGTATTAAATGATAACATTCCTACTAAACCCATATTAGAGGCAAGATCACGAGGTAATGAAATTAAATGTGTAGTACATATTATTGTTCTATTCTTGTAATGTACATTTAGTTATACATGGGGGTGTATTTTAATGTATGTGCATTGTCATCAGTGGTTATGAACACGTATGGTCTAGATATTTCATATAGTAGTACATTTTTCACAATTAGATAGGTTGCATCAGCTTTAAATATGTGAAGTCTTTGACTAAACCCAATGGCGCCAAAAGAGATATTTAATCAATTAAGGTTCAGTGCTGTACATTCTGATGAAGTCCACAGTTAAAGTGGATGAAAGCGTTTAACCTGCAGCACTATTATAAATGATTTTATTCTAATTTTATTTTTGTATGTTTTAAGAGTATATAGAATAAAATCTGTTTTACAGATTGCCCGAGTTATATTTCCTTGGAACCCAGACTACAACATTTGCCAGTGATTTTGTATTCCAGGTTGCATTAGACAATCGTCCAGGTATGGGTATATTTGAATATTTCTTTGCCTGCAAAATGCAATGACTGGAGCTAGGCACTTTGTGAATACCCTGGGTGCAGTAGATAAGCCAAAGGGCAGTGCAAAGAACTGATAGCGCATGTAGCCTGCTTTGAAGCATAGGTATCTTCTGCAAGACTCCCTGATAGGGATGTGCAGGTATGCTTCTTTTAAGTCTAATGTTGCCAACCATGCATCTTTGTCTAGCATAGGCAGCAGCATTTTGAATTTTGGAATCAGCAGAAAAGTGTTTAGAGAAGAAAGGTCCAAGATAGGACACCATGTATTGCATTTTCTGGTTATCAGGAAAAGTCTGGAATAGAAACCTTGTCCCTTTTCCTCTTCTGTTACCAACTGAATAGCCTCCATGCTTAAGAGAGAGAGAACTTGATTTTGGGCCTCTGCCGACTGATTTGGGGGTAAATCTGGCCACCCATTTGGTGTTGGTAACGTGTGGAAGTGAAATCTGTATCCTTGGGACACTATATTTAAAACCCATTTGTCCTGGGTAATGAATGCCCAGTTTTTGGATTGCAGACCAATCTTTCCGACTAAAGGAGCATTCAGTTGGGAAGTGCTTGGAAGTTTTAAAGGCAAAACATTGAGACAGTTTTCCATAGGGGGAGTCTTACTACTCCCAGATTTGGGTGCGGAAACCCCCACTGCTTAGTCTTGTGTGTCCCCTGGGACTGAAATCTGGGGTCTCTGCTGTGTCTGAGTTTGGCTTGAGAAGACCTGGAAGGGGCTGGAAAGGACCAATTCTTAGAGGGCCAGTGCTTACTAAATCCAGGAGGCTGAACTTGCAAGAAATCTTTAACAGTTTGCATAGATTTAGCTTTATCTTCCATCTTTTTAAGAACTTCATCAGCTTTGTTGCCAAACAGGCAGTCCTGATTTAAGGGAGGACTCAACAGTTTAGCTTTAACATGATCAGGCAAAGATTGCTCCTTAAGCCAAGCATGTCTTCTGAGCACAGACCCAGTAACAGCAGCCCTGCAAGAGGCCTCTAATGAATCAAATCCACATTGCAAAGTATGTTTACCAACCTGTTCAGCAGAATGCATTAAATCTTGTAATTCTTTATTTTCAGCACAGTCAGAAATCAACCTCATTTTCTGTTTAAGCAACCCAATAACATGTTGTTGATATTTTAACATACAAAACTGGCAGTTTAAAGCCCTAGTGGCCAAGGTTGCAGAAGTGTAAACCTTTTTACCCCATCTATCCAGCGCCCTGGAGTCTCTATCAGAAGGGAGTAGGATTTTTAGCAGTAGAAGCCTTAATGCCCTTGGGGCCCAGTGAAATAGACTCTGGATCGGCAATAGGATTTTTAAAAAGAAACCTGTGTGAGTCAGGAACCCTGTAATATCTGTCAGGTTTTCTGGAAGCAGGAGGCAAAGAATCAGGGACCAAAATAGATTCCGAAAAGGCATCATAAACAATGCCTAGTACAGGAGGAATAGCTAAAGGCCTGTGCTGAGGCAGGAGTAAAAAATACCTAAGCCTCTTTTTTGAATCAGAAAAATCCAGACTTTCCCAGTGGAAATGCTCCCTTAGAGTATGTAAGGTTTCACCAAAAGAAAAATCCTCTGGAGGGGAAGCAGAGGGAATACAGTCCTCTGCATCAGAATCCTCATGAGTAGATAGGGGCAAATTCAAATCATCAAAAGAATCAGAAAAATCAGAATCCTGGTCAGAAGATTCATAAACAACTTCAGTCCTAGCTCTCTTAGAAGGGGGAGGTTGGCTTCCCCTGATTAAAGTTATAAGATCTTCAGCCATTCTTATCATTTGTTTTTTAGGCATAGAGGCCTGAGCATGCGGCCTGGGCATCGGTTTCTTAGGCATGATTCGAGATTTAGGCCTAAATGAAGAAGGAGGCATCGATTTAATATGCAAGTCTGTAAGCCTGAATACACCCTCAGAAGCCAGTGCCTGCACAGCGTCTCCAGACCCATCCAAGGTAGAGACATCTGCAGGTTCCACAGTTGAAGCATCTTGCGGCATATGGGACTCTGAATGGGTCTCAGTAGAGGCCTGCGAATCAGAAGTAGTGAGCATCAGGGGCTGCAAAAGTGCCTCACTGAGTACCATCGAACTAGTGACTGGCTTAGGAGAAGCGTCGTTGGCAGCTTTGGACCTAGGCGGCCTGTCTCTGCCTTTATCTTTTTGTTTTTTCAGAATCCCGGTAGTCGGATGGCTAACTGACGACATTTCTGGATAATTAAACCGAGAACCAAAATATTTAGAGGTGAAAATATACCGACGATGGATAGTGCACTGATTAAATAAAGCACAAAACTGACAGCAAAGTACGTTGTGGTCAGGGCCCAGGCAAGGAATACAGTACAAATGAAAATCTTTGTGAGGTATTTGCTTTCTACAAGTAATGCAATTATTAACTTTTACTGACATCACTAAGGAGCAAGAAAACGTTTCCCCAATGAGGTACTTAGCTTTAGTTGAAGACTTTGGTTCTGAAACTCGAAAACAAAAATTTCAGGAGTCGGCCGACTGGCATTTGCAAACTGCTTCTGCTATGGGCACCGCACGGCAGGAAAGACTGATGTAATGGCATCGGCTGCATGTTTTATACCCCTGACAACCTGACATCATAGAAGAAGGGACAGCATCTGACGCAGGACCCAAGACTTTGTTAATCAGGCTGACTGATGGCTACTGCAAGCGGATAACCCAAATGTAATGACTGCAACAGTGAAACACGAAGAACAACTGCTCCTATTGTTTTCCCTGTTTGTGTGGAGTTAAGCAATAAATAAATGCAGTTCTTTGCTTAAATGGGAAAAAAAAGTAATTTTTCTATTGGTTCACCTTCCTTCATGCAAACAGGCTAAATGGCGATGCATGCTAGTGAGCACTCTTGACAGTACTGAGTGTAAAAACTACACCTGCTGCCTAGCTTTCCCTGTGGCACCAGGTATAAGAGCAGTAAGCTCCTGGTTAGACCACAGATAAGAACCAACTCCAAGACTGCTCAAAACATACAAAAGACTTATTTTATTACAAGCAAAGCTTTGCTTGTAATAAAAGAAGTCTTCTGTATGTTTTGAACGGTCTTGGAGTTTGTTCTTTTTATGGTTTTGGATCTTCCTAGCTTTTTGTTTGTCACTGCATTTACTTTTTATTGGTACGGCACAGATATCACAGGCTTCAAATCCAGATCATTCACTCTTTTTACAGATGGTGTCAGGATGGGGTTACCTAAGTAAATGTAATCATTATTGCAAATGTGACAAACAATGACTACAGTAAAGTACGCATCTTACGCAATTTTTATCATTAATGCCTATTTCTATACAGTAGGACAACTATTAGCTGCTTTGCAGGCCTCACTGCAAATCACAACTTGTGCGCACAGCTTTCTAGAAATGACAAGGGGTGGTACATATTTTGAAATGATTATTCTGACTCAGCAGATATGCTAACTATTTGTGTATGGCCATATATCCTGTAAAGTGTGTACAGTATGCTTTGTCACATTAAGGACAGTTTGCACATCCCATTAGATGAAGATTTGATCCATCATCACCTGAACATCACAAACAGATGATTTTAAAACATCCCTCAGTACAAGATCAGTTCTAAACTATTTAATAAAGTTAACATGTTAGTATTATCCATCAACACAGTCAAGTCAGACTGCAGACACCATCCATCAACCTAATAGATACACACACACACACACACACATACAGAAGATTTGGAGTGATGGGGTGAATACAATGAGAGCTGAACATACACATAGCAGTGTTTTTTTAATGGGACATTAATGGTCATGTTTTTGGTCTGTTGTCATTATTAACATTACCTGCTGTGTAGCATGAAGTAAATGACATTAGAGAAGAGAAGGCTTAGGAAAGAGACAACAGGCTTATGACAAGCAGAACAAGGTTAGCTAAATATGTGATAGTGGTGGGGATGAATGTCACTTCAGATGCTCATTTTTGGGCACTAATCAATATATCTCCATGAAAAATCATAACTTTTGCAAATTTTAATATGTGGGTGATTAAATATATCATAATCATACATCACTACACTAAGAAATGATGAGAGATGCATCTGGAATCAAACCATTGATGATATTGTCAAAAAAATCTTCAGCTCAGTGATTTATATCAACATTCTACAGAGTAATTTTTATTTTGTTACATTCAGCAGTCTAAACAACTGCCAGAGTAAATATTTCAAAGTACTGCATTTACTCTGGTTTAGCTCTATATTCTTTTAGTCCAGCAGGTTTAAGCAGCATTTCACTGAGACAACCGTACTAGTGTGGCTGATAGCAAAAATATATCAGGTTTTGCCATAGAACATGAAGAGCCATTCACTGCCACTCAGCATTGGTGTGTGATGCCAAACTCCACACAAATGCAGAGGACAAAAAAATGAAGGCTTTATTATGGGGTCATTTCTGGCCATGTTTGTGGTGTGTTATTCTATTTTTGACCAGATTAAAGGTATGAAAATGGGGTAGATAGGAAAAATGGTAAAATGGGGGGCAAGCAGGGGGAAGAGCAAAGGGGAACCAATAAAGGAATTTGCATTAGGGAATTAGGACAGAACCACAGATATCCACTTCTTTAACACTCTAATGTGAACACGGTTAGACAACTGATTGAATTTGGACTGTCACCACAACACAGATGGGTGACAAGAATGCAATCATGTTGTATAGCTAATTTGACTAAATCAAGTGTGTTGAGAAGACACATATGTGAAGTGGAGAGCTATGTATGAGATAAATCTTTTTTATGGGACAGGTGCCCTTTTTTTGGATTTCAAGGAAAGAGAAATGCTGGGGAAGAGAAATAGAAATGTCAGGGTCAGGTAACTAGCGTACGTGAGGAAGCAGGTGCAGACAAACAAGAGAGACATAAGGATGGTGATAGACACAAACGTGTGGGGGACACCATTATAGGAGACATGCCCTTCAAGCATGAGGACAGTGAGATTCTAGTCCTCACCCCCAGAACTGTCATCACTGTTTCCTTCCTCAGCTTCCTGTAGTATTGCTTATCTTTTTTTGCATTCTAAGGAGCAACCTCTCCGGATGGCTGTGGCATAAACTAATGCCTTTTTTTAATACCTTATGCACCATCCCTACCAGCTCCTGGTAGGTGATGTAATCCCCATCTCCACCAATACCCCTGAAGGGAACCAATGCACCAGCAGTCAGGGTAATATTACCTGATGTGGATGGACCAGATAGTGCAGGTTCTGTGGAGGCACTACTGCAGGTTGCATTCCAGGTGTGCTGGATGTTGGTATGGCAGCTGTTGGAGTGTTGGCAGACTGAACCACAGAATATATATATATATATATATATATATATATATATATATATATATATATATATATATATATTACTTATGTGGTATTCCTTGGTTTGTACAAACCTTTGTTTGTCTGTTGAGGGGGGCAACCACCTAATCTGTTTAATTCTAACAGAAGGTTTAAAGTATATGTTATTAGATATTATTTGTATATGCTGATATATTCTGATAAAGTTTTTTGTTTAGTCTTACTATAGTAGCATTGTAGAGGAGCTTTTCTCCCCGGGCCTCCACTGAAAATGGACATGTATCCAGTTGGACTAGCCCGGTTAACAAATGTAAAATAAAAATAAAATGTAAAATAAATAAAATAAAATGAATACACTAAATGAAAAGTGTGTCAAGTGCAGACAAAAGGGTACACAGACTGATTATTTTTTCTAAGTAATACATTAGTTATGTGATATTTATCTGTTTTATCTTTTTCTGTTTTATCAAGAAAAATATGTGCACCAAAACCAAAAAAGACAAGCCAAAAACAGGCAAAGGTTGCTGATGGTCAATAAAACTCGGAGTTAAACTTTAGCGTACACAAAATTTTATTCCACGCTTTTGTCACAAATGACTTCTTCAGAATACAAAATATCACATAAAATCTCTCATTCCTATATATAAGCTGACCAATTAATCAATTAAAATAAAAAATAAAATAATTAAATTAATTAATTAAATCTACACTACATTATTTTTTAAAAAAATATATGTATATATGCATTTAACAAAAAATAATTTCATTTATTTAAAATACATTATACAAATAGATATGTGAAACAAAATAAAATGCAAGAATTAAATCAATCCTTTCTCAATTTCAATTTTCTATATTTCAAGAAACACTTTATATTAATACTTTCATTCAGACCTGGCTTTTTATTTGCTTCCAACTTCACCTGCCATAATGTTTCCCTCTGTTCTAAGTAATTCTTATAATCACTCCCCTCAAGTCACCATCTACCACCTCCAATATAGAGAATACAAATCTACTATATTAGGGTAAAAGATGAAAAAAGTGCCTTGTATAAACATTCTGCAGAATGTAAAAAATACAAAAAATGTTTTGTCTCAATGGCTATTTGATAATTAGCTACATTTTTTCCTGCCTGTCTTTCTTACTCATACAGACTCACTACTTTTGTCTCAGGTTTGGGCTCCTACCCCTCCAACCCCACCCTTTGCAAATGTTAACTGTGCCATCACCTTCTTTCTATCTTTTGGATTCAAGGATATGTGTGTGTATATGTGTGTGTGTGTGTGTGTGTGTGTGTGTATATATATATATATATATATATATATATATATATATATATATATATATTTTTTTTTTTTTTTTTTTTTTAATGTACAGGGTGCATAGCTGAGTGCTTAGCATGTCTATTGGTGATGATATTTTGAAACTTGTACTGATTTCTTACAACCTTTTTACTGTTGTGATTACTACTTTAAAATTGTTGATATGTCAGTGAGGCTTATTAATCCACTTGTGAGAATGTAAGAGCAATTAGACTTTGGATTGCTTTTTCTATCATATGTATTTTCAATACATGAGACATGATAGCTGATTAATTACAGAAATCTATCAATATAAGTCAGTCCTGTCAGATATTGATGTAATTGCTGGACAACTCACACACATTCTACGTTTCAAGTAAGAGCATGCAAGTGTCTGCCATTCATTTGTTTTCCTACCCATTTATTTTCCTGTTCTAGGTTCAACACTTATCTTGATAGTCATAAATTTACAACTGTTGTAATTCAGGTCTGACTCTGATGCTAGCAGTACACAGACATTACATGGGTAAGTAAAAGTTGTGAGTGTGAATGTTGTACCTCTTAGGTGGTCACCATGTGTGCTATCAATTATTTGTTGGCCAGGGCAAAGGCATACTGTGCACTCCTACGTCTACCTACACCGACAGCAACTGGTGGTTTCCACTTTGAGCCCTCACCTGCATGTGGCTGTGGTGACCTTGCCAATGATGGTAGAATGTGTGCACCGTTGCCTTGGTGTTTCTGTTGCAGTTGTTTTACTAGGATAATAATGCATAGGACAGCACACACAGTGATACTTTTGGCACAAGTACTGGAATCTTACTGCAGGGCCACCTCCTGATATAGCTAGGCACCAAAACTGTGACTTTGGCAGCCCAAACTGTTGAATACTGACTTGTCAAGGGCTGTGAATGAAATAGGCCCACTTTGGATTAATTTATGATCCTGTCAATAAATGAACAAATCAGCCTACTGTCTATACAGACAAGAGCATTACTCCCAGTGGAGATTTGCAGCTGAAAAGAGCATTCTACATTTACTGAAAGCTTGAGATCACTTGTGATAAAAAGTATTCAAAACCTTGTTCCCTACTCTCATTGTTCTTTATATCATAGATGGGGGTCTGTCTTTGAATATTAGTGTCTTGTAGCTGAAAAGAGCACCACACACTTAATAAACATTTGTCTCACACTATAAAATATTAACAGGCTTGCTCACTGCTCCCTCCTTTTGTGGTTGCGCAGAGGAAGGGGTATGATGGAGTGAAGTTTTAAAATTAGAAAAGGCACTTGCATTTGCTGAAAGCTCCTAACTACCAATAAAAATGTACAAAAAATCTTTTCAAAACCATCTTTACTGCTCCAACTATTCCTGGTTGAATAGAGAAAGGTAATTCTGGATGTATGGAACTGGAATTTATTTATTTTGCAATCAAACAGGTATCTTACAGTAACTAAAAGCAAATTACTTATAAAAATGTTCACAACCTGCACAACGGCCTCAGGAATCTAATACTGTTGTCTCAATGCTCATCTTTATCGTAGCCTACTGCACACAGGCACTAAAATATTTCTTTAGTGAAGGATATGGGAAAGTAGGTCAAATCCAAGGTGAAGTCCAGTTTTGATGGAGGAAATTAATCTCAAGTTCTCAGAGCAGTAATGCAGAAGTAAATAATCTCTTCCCATCTTTGAATGCTTAGGGACTAACCCTCACTCAACAAAAAGAGTGGGCTTGAAAATAAAAGACCTGTAGCCACCCAATGCAGGATCTAACTTCACACTGTTGAGAGATTCAGATGTGTCTACAATAAACAGTGAATTATTTAGTAGATCCAAAGCTACATGCAATGCTAATGCATGCAACTACTGCACAACTTGCTGGAAAGTGCCACCATGCACAACAAAGGGGCTATGGTGAAAGAGAAGTGGGCTTTCAGCAATGATTAAAAATCAACCTCTCAGTAAAAAACAAATGATAATAATCCCTCAAGAGCAGGCCCAAGCCTGGCAGCTTTTACAGGCGATTCAGCCTCTAGACATTGGTGCTTCACTTATCAGATTCATTGTCAAGGGTGCAGATTGAGATTAAGCAATGGCAACAATAAAAACAAGGGTCTCAGGCTCAATTTCCTAGTTATCTAAAGATGTCAAGTTTGTGAATGAGCTCCAAACAGATGACAACAAACCAGTATGGGAAGCACGAGTTACTGTGAACACAATGAAATTCAAAAAGGTGCTAGGTCTATCTACACATTTTGGCTTGGTTTCCAGGTCTCTTAGCTTGCCTGCCTTCATGGGGTCTTATTACAGTTTTGGCAACCTAAATACTCTGTTATAGTGAAACAATCTAAGGTGAGGTCAGCCTAAAGCTAGTGGTGAAACATATGGATTCTGTACTTTTAACCAAGACAGCACACTTGGTATATGCTGTCATTCTGAATGAAGATCTGGACACCACAGTAGTACTTAGGAATTGGTTCTGTCAATAGTACCTGACCTGCCTATGCACATTCACAGTATGTACAGACCTTCCCTCTTTGGTTCTGAGGGTCAGGATAGAACACTGCGAGGTTGATGGCCTAATTCACAGTAAACTCTGTTACAACCTTAGGCATGAATGAGGGATTTGATCTTAATGACACCTTATCCCTATGGAAGACCAGACAGGGTTCACCCAACATGATGTCTTACAACTCAGGTGCTCTTCTTGCAGATTAAGAGACTCAAAAACCAGGAAATGAACACACAAAGAGGATCCAAATGGAGCAAAACCAACGCCAAATAAACCAAAACGTGCTGAAACACAGGACAACTTTATTGCAGTAAAGCGCTTTTCGTCTGTGTGGTACACAGACTTCTTCAGACAAAAATACATTAGTTACTCACAGCTGATCATACTTTCTTATGTATTATGTAATATGCAATGCTTGCTTGTGGGAATGTGTCTGCATTCATTGTTATTTTAGGTAGCAGTTTCTTATTGTATTTTTTACTGTATATTTCTTTGATATATATACTTATATTTTTACATTCTTATATTTTATTTTACTTCCAAGTGTAGTCATTTTTACTAAGACTATTTTTAAACACACATTACCTTACAATGGTTTGAACTTAGCAGGCAATGTGTAGGTAACATTGACTTCATTACTTCACCAATTCAGTTTAACCTAATTGTGCTTGGTCTTAGTCAATTAGGCAATTTAGGGATGTATATAAGCTGTGAGTAACTAATGAGTGACAAAGGTTAAAGTATTACAGAAAAAAGGTGAATCTCACAGATCAAGAGGCACACTTGATTAGAAAAGCAATTCACAAAGAAACAATGGGGGATATATGTACATCTCCCAAATAAGCAACAAAATCTAGAAGATTTAGAATCTTTGCTTGGAAGTGTAGCAATTGCCGCTTGTAGACAGACAACCCTCTCCGCCTACCACCCACCACCACAACCTGTGAGAGATGCACTTATCTAGCCAAACTGGAGGTAAAGCTCTCTCCAACCAAGACTGAACTTAACAGTCAAGAGGAGAAGGTAAACACTTGCACCACACCACAATCATCACATAGTACCACTAAACCTATACCACAAAAATCCACACATAGAAACACAAAAACATTCGCAGAGGCTCTCAATAATAATCTGCTCAAACAACAGAGACCTCCAAAGCAGAAACGCAAGCAACCTCCACCCCCCAACACAACCCAAATGACACACAGCCCACAGACTCTGTGAGCCAATAAACCATAGACCATAAGGCAAACCAATGTACCCAACACACTAGTCATAGGTGACTCTATAGTCAGGCACACTGATATCCCACTCACCAGGCTAAACAAGGAGAAGGTTACTGTCAGCTGCCAGGATCCACCACATAACCCACGCACTCAGGTCACTCCACAAGTACAAATATGACTCTCTCATTGTCCATGTTGGTGTGAATGACCTGAGACGTACCTCCCTGGACTACATGAAGAGAGACATGGAAGAGCTCTCCGATCTTGTAAGCCCAAGCAGGTATGACCCTAGCCCTGAGTAGCATCCTGCCATTGCCCAGAATGATACCACAGTACAAGGACAAAATGACTGACTTCAACAATTGGCTAACCTTCTGGTGTCATTCTAAGGGGATCCAGTATCTGTCTGCCTGGGATGACATGGTCGACAGACCATGATGCTTTGCCAGAGATGGCCTGCACCTGTCGCCCCTGGGATTCTGGATACTGGCTAAGGCTCTTGGCACCGCTATAGTGCCTTTTTTAGGCAAGGTTCAAATGACAAATTCACCACCATAACAGGAAGAGGCAAGCAAAAACTGAGGGTAATGCTACTCAATGCTAGAAGTCTAAATCTCAAAATGCACTCACTCAAGGCAGTCCTTAAAATGGAGAACATTGATAACTGTACAGTGACTGAGACCTGGTTTAAGGCTCTAGAGAGCACCCCTGCATTACCAGGCTATAACTCATACCACACTTTTCGGCCATCTAACCTGGATCAGAACATCAAAGGTGGACGTGTGTCCATATTCATTAAGGATATCCACACCTGCAGGCTAGTTGCACAGTATAATGCATCTAAGGTTATCCAAGTGCAACTAACTCTGGGCAAAACTGCAATCCAAATTGTGGCTTGCTACAGATCCCCCACCATGCCCCAGGATTCCAACTCCTCTTTTCTTGATATACTGAAAAATATTAGGGTTCAACCAAAAATGCTAATAATGGGCGATTTCAACTACCCCACCATTAACTGGGAAAACTATTCATGTACCAACTCCTTCGCGCAACACTTTCTGTAATTGATAAATTCCAATGCTCTGGATCAAGCTTATCCACACCCCCACCAGGGGCAACAATATCCTAGACCAGGTCATTACCAACATGAGTGACCGGTGTTGCACACCTGAAGTCAACTCCTCGTTGGTCAGATCCGACTATAAGCTAATCACCCTAGATATCCACATCCCGCCCCCACTCCCCATTAAGGAAACCATGGTAAAATATTTCTCCAAAGCCAACTTCATGCTTCTTAAGACAGAAGTGGAGAACTTCATGACACCCATGCAGATGGACAACACAGTTACGACTGCTGAATCCTACACAAATGCACTCTATAAGCACTTACACAAGTGCATGGATCATGCTATCCCAAGCAGAACCAAGACACTATCCTCCAAAAAAAAGGAAGTCAATCTGGTAGTCCCCTGACATAAATAAACTCTACAACAGAAGGAAGAAACTGTTGCAAAACAGTAAAATCCCATGAGTGGAGGAGCTCCCTGGTCAGCCTCAGTAAGAAGCTGAGATCCCTTATAAGATCCTCCAAAGCTAGCTACGAAAACAAAATCGCCACTGATTCTAAGGGCAACCACAAAGCATTTTATAGCTATGTCAAGAATCTCAATGGCAACACCTAGATTTGCTCTGAGTTACAGCACAGCAGCATGAAAATTACAGAACCAACTGATATTGCCAACATCCTGGCAGATAGGTTCAGTGCTAACTTTACCCCCTCTCACCCTCTAAAGGGCCCATATCTATAAAGGAAGAATGCAGAGTCCCTGTAATCACATCTATGCAGGTAAAAGCTGCACTCTCTAAAACCAAAAACACAGCATCCATGAGACCGGACAACATTCCAGGCTGCGTTTTACATGAACTTCAGAATGAACTGGCTCCCCACCTAAGCACCATGTTCAATCATAGTCTCACGTGAGGCTTTGTGCCCACTGAATGGCGCACAGCAACAGTTATCCCACTCCACAAAGGGGGAGCCACCATTGATCCTGGGAACTATCGCCCTATTAGCCTGACGAGCCTGGTCTGCAAGGCCATGGAATGCATCATCATGTAATTTATAAAGAAAGATATTGGTAACCTCCAAACTCTGGACCCTACCCAGTTCGGGTTTGTGAAAGGCAGATCATGCCTTCTGAACCTGATCGACTTCTTTGAGGCAGTCACCAAAGCTGTAGACGAGGGTAAGGTGGTTCACACAGCCTATCTTGACCTCGCCAAGGCTTCGACACCATCCCCCATTCTGGAATTATAGCTAAACTCACTAAACTAGGTATAAATCCCTACGTCACAAGATGGGTTGCCAACTGGCTCACTGACCGAACTCACACTGTAAAAGTTACAGACTTCAAATCTGACTTTAAACCAATGACAAGTGGAGTACCACAGGGTTCAGTCCTAGGACCTCTCCTGTTTAGTACCTACCTCTCTGAAGTACATGCTAACACAGAAGGCCTCTGGCTAACGAAGTTCACAAATGACTGCAGACTAGGAGTCATATTCGAGTCCCCAAATGATGTGGAGATCCTACAGAAGGGCCTCACTGAGACAGATGTCTGGTGTTAGAGGCATGGCCTCAAGCTCATTGCCAAAAAGTGCATTGTCATCCCCTTTGGTAAAAACTCTGTACCCATGAACTACCACATAAAAGGCAGTCGACTTAACGCTGAATGTGTGATAAGAGACCTTGGGACCCAGGTGGACAGTAGTCTCTCCTTTGATAATCACATCGCCACAGCAGTCAGAAAATCCTTCTATGTGGCACACCTCATCACAAAAGGGTTCTCATCCAGGAAAAAAAGAGGTCATTGTTCCCCTCTACTTGGCACTCATTAGACCCATTATAGAGTACAACTCCCCTTATGGAATGTACCTCACAAAACATCTGCAGCAGCTGGAAAGACCACAGAAGTACCTCACAAACAGGATTAATTACTGGCCTCAAACAGATGCCCTACACTGACCGTCTCAAAAAACACCAGCTTTACTCTGTAGCATATTGCCTACTCAGAGGAGATCTCTGCCTAACATATAAAGCTATGTTAAACCCAGAGCTGTTGAACATGCTACACCTAAAGAAATCCCAATCCCTCTGAGCTACACGGTCTAGGGACCTAAACCTGGTCACCACAATAAACAGGACATGCTGGAGGGCTAGATTCCTGTCCCACAGACTTTCTATACTCTGGAACAAGCTACCCATCTATGTCAAGCAAAGTTCCTCATTAGCACTCCAAGAAAAATCTTGATGAGTGGATGGGAAATAGGAAATACACCCCGGGGATCACTTCTGTGGCTCTGCTCGACAGGGGCACAGGAAATTAACTTTCTTGGGTGGCGTAAGCCAGGGAACTTTGTTGGCTAGGCTTACTTAGGCCCTTGGTCCAATAGCCTAGTGTTTACATTGGTATTTCTGCACCCCAAATAGACTCCACATAATTTTTCCTCAGGTAGACAGCAAATGTTGGAGGTGTGACAGGGAAGAAAGAGGTAATTGGGAACAAATTTTCTGGGTGTAATGAGATGTAAACTTTAAAGATCCCCTGCAGACTGCTCTGTCAAAGATACTGGGTGAGAAAATTGGTGAAAACTAAATAAATAACTTTTTTGAGCTATGAAACAGAATTGGAATTGCCCAGACATAGTAAGGCCTTGCTGACTAATTATGGTGGCTGCCAAAACCGCAATTACTAGAAAATGGAAATCAAAGTCTAAACCAACTTTACTAGAAGTAGTGAGCATAGTAACAGAGAGAAAACGACTGGAATTGGGATCTTTAGAAATGAGTAGGAGCAAATTACGTAGGAAAAAATGGGAATTGTGAGAACAATACATGCAGAGGGGGAACAAAGTTTAAAAGAAGGCAGGATTTGAATGAGATATGCAAGGTTTGATTGGCAATGACTGGATATATTAGAAGTGATATATAATGTTTGCAACTAAAATTATGTCAATATGGTTTACCATTTATAAAAATGCATGATTGCCTACATCATATGTGATAATTTAATAAAGATGTTTCTTGTTTAAAAAAAAAGAAGAGGCGCACTTGTAGTGTGCTAAAGAGAAAATAAAGGAGTAATATGCATGAGTTCAGAAAGACTGCTGTTAAGCAACTGTTTTTCTGTAATAACTCCAGCACACAAAAACTTCTGGCGCAACGACTAGGCAACAGAAAGTAGGAAGGGCTGTTGCCAAACTTATGCAGTCTATAACAATAAAAATAACCAGAGATCCTGTAAAGGTATTAGAGGTATTTTTCACTAATTTTATGAAAAATTGTATAAAACAGTGAAGTGGGGAAATCAAGAAAAAGCATAAAAGGAAATATTTAAGGAAGACAAATAAGTCAAAATTAGAGGTAGATGAGATTCAACAATTAACAATTAAACAGGAGGAGATGAGAAAAAAATAGTGCCATATATAACCAATCTGTAAGAAAGTCTCCATGAAGAGATGGTATTCTGGTGGAAGTTTGGAAGACAGGAGGAAAAAGTGATAAAGATCTTGAAGGTTTTGTTTAACAGTATTTTAAAAGGAAGGGAAGCACCAACATACTGAAAAAAACTGTGGTGGTTGAAATACCTAAAGACAGTAAAGACCCATCAGATCTAGCTTCATATAGGCCCATTACAACTTTAAACTAGGATTATAAACTCAATGTTGTTAAAGAATGGAAAAGGTGTTGCAAAAATTGATAGATATGGATCAATGTGGTTTTGTGGCAGGAGGCAAACATTTAAAAATGTTAATAGAACAACGGATATCCAGAGGGAAGCAGAATGTAAGAAAATGTTGTTGGTTTGTCTTGATGTAGAGAAAGCATTCGACCGATTGGATTTATAAGGACAATGGAAGCATTTGCATTTCCTCATACAATAAGGTCAGCGAGGAGGATATATGAGGCATTGGAGGCAAACATCAAAGTGGGAGTGTTCCTCTCTGATAGGTTGTACCTGAACAGAGGAACCAGGCAGGGGTGTTTTCTTTCCCCATTGCTATTTGTTATATTTAGAACCACTGGCAAAGAAAATAAGGGACTCACAAATTCAGGATACCATTGGAATGGTGTCCAAGAAAAGTCTGCATTATTTTCAGATTATATTATTTTGCACCTGCTAGAATCAGAAAAGGACATCTCAGTATTGTGGAACATTCTGAGAAAGTTCTGGGTTTTATGGAGTTAAAATTAATGAAGATAAAAAGTACAGTTTTGTACCTACCATAAATGTAGATGTTCGAAGATCCACATTGCTGCAGTCATAACCTGTGGGTAGTCCGCTGTCCTCGGTGAGCCCGAATACCAAAGTGTTAGGCTGGCGTCGGTCATGGTCGCTCAGATCTGACGTCAGAACGCCGTGGTACTAAAGCGCATGACTGACGCCATATCCTCAGTCTTTCTTGCCCCAGATGTCAGAAGGCCTTAAAAAGAAAGGCCATAGCCAAAAATAGAAAAATACCCAATCACCAAAATAGTAACAATAGGTACACCACAAACCACACAGTCACCCCAAACTACAGAGGGGAAGGAGGGAGGGCAAATTGGACTGCAGCAATGTGGATCTTCGAACATCTACATTTATGGTAGGTACAAAACTGTACTATGTTCTTCATCTCACATTGCTGCAGTCATAACCTGTGGGTAGAATCCCAAAGCAAAGGTAAAGGGAGGTTGGTAAAATCATATAGCATTAGGAGCTGCTAACATGCCCTGTAAAACTGCAGTGGCAAACCCAGCCCTAGATTTGGAATAAAGAGGGAGATGGTAATGCGTAGAAAAAGTGTGCACTGAACTCCAAGTAGCTGCCTCCAAAATATCCTTAGTAGCTACTCCCCTTAAAAAAGCAGTAGAAGTGGCAGTCGCTCTAGTGGAATGAGGTCTGATTCCAGCCGGAACCTCCTTACCATGATGAGAATAACAAAAAGCAATACAATGGCCAATCCACTTAGAAATAGTTTGTTTTGAAACAGGTTTTCCTTGTGAACCCAAGACAAAAGAAATGAATAACTGTTGAGACTGCCTGAACCCTTTAGTTCTGCTCAAATAATAACGTAACTGCCTGTGAATATCCAAAGAGTGCAAATTTTTTCCCCTTTATTTTGGGGATCAGCATAAAATGTAGGCAAATGAATAGATTGGTTTAAGGCCACATTTGAAACAACTTTAGGCATAAAAGTAGGGTTAATGCTTGGGGATACCCTATCCTTATGAAATATCAGGAAAGGTTCAACTGCCATTAGAGCCTGTAATTCAGATACCCTTCTAGCAGGCGTAATGGCCAACAAAAGCAGTCTTCCAAGACAAAAACTTCAACTCAGATGTAGCTGCAGGTTCAAAAGGAGGTAAAGTGAGTTTTTCCAACACAAAATTGAGATCCCAGGAAGGAGTAGGAGCTCTACGTGGGGGTCTTATGTTCTTTGCCCCTCTAAGAAATTGCTTAAACAAAGGATGAGAGAATAATGGTGGGTCACATTCATAGTGAGCAGAAATGGCTGCAGCATGAACTTTTACAGAGGAGAAAGACAAACCCTTGTCTAATAATTCTGTAAGATACTGAAGTGAAACACTCAAATTAGGCACTGAAACATCAAAGCTCTTTGCTTTGCTCCAAAGAAAAAATCTCCTCCATTTATCAGCATAAACATTCCTTGTACTAGGCCGTCTGGCCTCCAAAATGACATTCAAAACTTGTTGAGGAAGCTGCGACCCCCCAGGGTCTAGAACAGAATACACCAGGCTGTCAGATGCAGGGACTGTATCCTGACATTGAGGAAATGACTGCTTGCCTGGGACAAAAGGTGTGGAATTGGTGGCAAAGGCCAAGGAGGCTCCCGTACTAAACTCCTCAGTAGAGGGTACCAGTGCTGACGTGGCCAATCTGGAGCTATTAGAATCATGCAGGGCTTGTCCTGTCTGACCTTCAAGAGCACCTTGGGAAGGAGAGGCAGAGGAGGAAAGGCATAGACGTGAAGGTTGTTCCAACTGAATGATAGAGCATCCACTTTCCAAGCTTTTGGATGAAACATCTTTGTGCAAAACTTTGGCAATTGGAAATTTAGTGGAGAAGCAAACAGATCTATGTCTGGAGTCCCCCAAGACACTGTCAACTGTTGAAATACATGAGGATCCAATTTCCAATCGTGGGGATCCACCATCTGTCTGCTCAAAACATCTGCTAAGGAGTTCTGTGCTCCTGGCAGAAACCTTGCCTGAAGAGTGAGGTGCAAACTGAGAGCAGTCTCCCACAAAATCATAGCTTGTCTGCAAAGAGGGTACGAATGGGTTCCCCCTTGCTTGTTGATGTACCACATGACTGTTGTGTTGTCTGTTTGAATCAACACTTGTCCTGGGTGAAGTAGATCCTTGAAAGCCATCAATGCAAATTGGACTGCTAACATCTCCTTCATGTTGATATGCAAATGTTGAAGTCTGGCAAGCCACGTGTCTTGAACCCATTTTCCGTTGAAGTGTGCTCCCCAAGCCATGTCTGAGGCATCTGTCGTTAAGATCTGACTCACCTCTGGTCGGATCACAGAGAGTCCCTTGTTTAGGTGACATTCCTGAGCCCACCACAAAAATTCCCTTTGAATGCAAGGTATTATCTGAATGACAGTGTCCAAATCGTGGCAGTGTTGAGTCCATACGCTTTTGAGATACCATTGTAGCTTCCTCATATGCAGTTTGGCATTGGGAAGCACCAGAATACAAGATGCCATGAACCCCAAGGCTTGAAGGACTGTCCTTGCAGTCAGCCTGGACCGTAGGGACAATTGTTGGAAGTAAAGGGTAAGATTTCTTTGTTTGTCCGGGGTCAAAAACGCCATCTGAGAAGCTGTATTCAGTCTCACACCCAGAAAGCACATGTCCTGAGAGGGTACTAGACTGGACTTTGTTTCGTTCACAGAATACCCTAGGCACCTTAACACTGCCATAACATACTGTAGATGGTGAAGTAACTTGACTTTGTCTTGAGCAAGAATCAGGCAATCGTCCAAATAAGGATAAATTTGTATTCCCCTTAACCTTAAGAAGGCTATCACTGGAGCCAGGACCTTTGTGAACACCCTGGGCGCAGTAGATAAGCCAAAGGGCAATGCAGAGAACTGATAATGTAAAGTCCCAGCCCGAAAACGCAGGAACCTCCTGCAGCTGGGCCTGATAGGAATGTGAAGATAAGCCTCTTTGAGATCCAAAGTTACCATCCAGTGATCTTTGCCTAGCAGAGGCAGAAGTTGTTGCAAAGTTAACATCTTGAATTTTGGAATGTCCAGGTATGTGTTGAGAATAGACAAATCCAGAATTGGCCTCCAAGTGTTTCCTTTCTTTGGTACAAGAAACAGGTGAGAATAAAATCCTAGGCCCACTTCTGACGGAGGGACCTCCTGGATAGCCCCCATTTTTAGAAGTAAAGAAATCAGTTTGTAAGCCTCCACCTTTTGCTGAGGAGGAACGTCTGGCATGCCTTTGAAAGGAGGCAAGGTGTGAAAATAAAACTTGTAGCCTCGATCTATAATGTCCAACACCCATTTGTCCTGGGTGACTAAAAGCCAATTTTGCCTGAAAAGTGCCAACTTTCCTCCCAGAGGAGCTGCCAGACAGGAGGGATCTGGCAGCTGAAGATACAGGTCATTGGGTCTGTTTACGAAAAGGCTGACCCCTGCCCTCACCTGAAGATTGTGCAGGGAAACTCCACGTCCTCGGTCTGAAAGAACCCTGAGCATAAGCTCTGCCCCTACCACGTCTAGATCTGCCCCTAGACTGTAAATCAGAAGAAGGATAAGCCCATCCCTTAGCAGGCCAATTTCTGCTAAACTTAGGGGGCTGCACCTGTAAAAATTCCTTAACTGTCTGCATGGACTTAGCTTTGTCTTCCATTTTCTTCAAAACTGACTCCACAGGAGAACCAAACAGAACTTCAGATTGAAGGGGAGCATCCAAAATTCGAGCTTTAACATGCTCTGACAAATTCTGATCCTTAAGCCAGGCGTGCCTACGAATAACTGATCCAGTGGCAGCCACCCTGGAGGAAGCCTGAAGAGCATCAAAACCACACTGCAAAGAATGCTTACCCACCTGATCAGAGGCATGAACTAAATCTTGCAATTCTTTACACTCAATACCCTCTGCCAAAGCATCTACCTTAGATTTTAACTGACTTAAGAGAAAATTCTGGTACTTCAGCATATGAAACTGGCAATTCAAAGCCCTCATCGCTAGAGTGGAAGAGGTATACACTTTTTTACCCCACCTATCCAAAGCTCTAGAATCTTTATCCAGAGGAACTGGATTCTTTACAATAGAAGCCCTGACACCCTTAGGTCCCTGGCTAATAGTCTCCGGGTCAGCTCTTGGGCTCTTATACAAATATTTATGGGCCTCTGGCACTCTGTAATACCTGTCTGGTTTAACAGGGGCAGGAGGTAAAGAATCAGGAATAAGGGAAGCTTCAGAGAAAACATCCTGTACAACTTCCAAAACAGGGGGAATAGCCAAGGGCCTATGCTGTGGTAAAAACAAAAATTCCCTAAGCCTCTTACGAGAATCTGAGAAATCCTGACCTTCCCACTTAAAATGCTCCCTCATGGAATGCAGGGTTTCAGAAAAAGAAAAATCCTCTGGAGGGGAAGCAGAAGGACATGAATCCTCTGCATCAGAATCAGAATAAGGAGGAAAATCCTGAATGTCCTCAGCCGAAGACTCAGAGTAATCTGAGGAATGCTCCAATCCTTCCACCTCTGGCTCCACCCTAGGCCTCTTATCCGGGGGGGGGCATAGAACCCCTGATTAAAGTAATCAAATCCTCTGCCATCCTCAGCATATGCTTTTTAGGTACAGAACTAGGGCTGACACCAGTGGAAGACAAACCAGGCCTGACCTTGGAAGGTGCTTTAGAGACAGAAGTAGAAGGCCTAACCACCTTATGCAAAGAAGGAACTACAGAGACCTGAGAGGCCCCCTCAGCCTGACCCGACTCCTGAGAGGCCACATCTTAGCGGTAGCGGGCGTCGGGGGATCCAACGGCATATTGTAATTACACCGCTTACCGAAGACAAGTCTAGCACAACCTAACCTGCGTTTAATGGTGCGCTTATTAAATTTAGCACAAAAGCGACACCCGACTACGTCGTGCTCAGGCCCCAAGCAAGGAATACAGAGAGAGTGGTAATCCCTATGAGGTATCCGTTTCCCACAAGAAATACAATTATTTACTTTTTCTGACATCCGGATTAAACTGAGGCAAGAAAAGACAAAAATATTCCCCAACGGGGTACTTAGCCCAACTTGGTCTTCGGTCTGAAACTCAGAATACGAAAATTTCAGGACACCGAACGGCACTTGCAAACGCTGCTTCTGCTTTGGACCATGCGGCAAGAAAGACTGAGGATATGGCGTCAGTCATGCGCTTTAGTACCATGGCGTACTGACGTCAGATCTGAGCGACCATGACCGACGCCAGCCTAACACTTTGGTATTCGGGCCGACCGAGGACAGCGGACTACCCACAGGTTATGACTGCAGCAATGTGAGATGAAGAACATCAAAGGTTTTAGCTGTAAACTATGTACCTACAAATGAACTGGTTCAGCAATACCCATATTTATGGGGACATGATAAAAATGAAGTATTTAGAAGCATGGGTTAAAAAGGATTCTGTTATGGCAGTTAAGGATATGTGGGAAGAAACTAAACAAAAAGATAATATAAAAACTGAGAAACTGGAATCTCTTGCCTATGGACATGGATAGCAAGATACAAGCAGTGGAAATGTTTTAGTCACTTTAGTTTTATACAGAGGTCAGGCATATGTTTATCAACAAGAGGAGAAATTGTGGATAGTAATTTCTAAAGAGTTGACAGATTTTATCTGGCAGGGGAAAAGGGCAAGAGTCAATGGGATAAGCTGATCATTCTAATAGGACAAGATGATTTAGGATTAGCCTATCTGAAAGGATATTTTAGGGCTACACAGTTAGGCTCTTATACATAACACAAGCAGAAAGCTACAATTCAAAGTGGAAAGGGATGATGATGAAGGTGGGAGTAATCCAAGAAATAAGGACAGAGTAGGATAACAACAGTCATACAATATATAATATTCATAAAGTAGCAGAAAACATACTATGAACTAAGCCAACATGAGAATGGAGAAAGGAGATTCTGCCAACAGGGATGCCTGCAAGTAGGGATACGGATAATAGTCAAGGAGGGGGTGACATTTATTGGAGGAAGCTGGTAAAGAAACCGCAGTATTGGGAACAATTAGAGGGACATGTAATAGAATGGGAAGAGGTCATGAAGACATTTGGACTGAAGGCTAGAGATTGCTTGCCCTACCAGGGAATTAATATCAGACAATAGGCAAATAGAAAAGAATAGGAGAATCATAAATGAAACACCTGCATGAGATGAGTTTTTAGTTGAATCTAAAACAGAAGCTACTGTATAAAAAGAGATAATTAGTACGGCATATAAAATAATGTACTATAACAATATGAATCAATCAGAAAAGGTCAGAAAAGATTGGGAAGAGAGATTAGACAGGCAATTCACAAAGCAACAATGGGAGGAAATAAGTATGGCTCTTAAATATGCAACAAAATCTAGAAGATTTGGGATTTTTGCCTGGAAGTTTTAGCAGAGGTACTTTATACCCCAAGCAGACTCCACAAAGAATTTTTCCTCGGATACATAATTGTTGGAGGTGTAATGGGAAAGAAATAGGTATCTGAGGGCATATGTTCTCGGACTGCAATGAGTCAGTAGACTTTAAAAATTAAGAAAAGGAATGCTTCACTACTGTAGCAAAAAACAATAACCAAATGAAAAACAATAGTTTTTGGTAGCAAACACACTGTGGAATCATAACACAGCCAACACAATTAAAATCTACGATGACTGTAGTTACAGACTGACTTGGAAGTAGAGGAGAAAGGGAGATACCTGTATTTGCATGTACTTGTAGCCTGTACCATAGGTTCATAGGTGTGTACTAGGCTAATGGCACTGGAGCCTTTATAAGCCTAGCCCAAAAAAATTGCCCAGGCACTGTGCCACCCAATGTTAGTTCACAGTGTCCCTATCCAGGAGGGCAACTGCAGTGATACCTGGGGTAAACTTTCTGTTAGCCATCCACTTGTCAAGATTTCTCTTGAAGAAGGCCAGCGAGATGCTCTGCTTGACATGAATGGGAAGCTTATTCCAGAGTATGGGCAGTCTTTGGGAGATGAACCTGTCCCTCCAGCATGTTCTGTTAATTGTGGTAATGAGGTTGTGATCTCTGGAGCGTGTGGCATGGGCAGATTGGGATTACTTTGGGTGTAGCACTTCAAGTCGGACATGGCTTTATAAGTCAAGCACAGATCACCTCTAAGCAGATAAAAGACTGAGAACAGCTGAAGTTTCTTGAGTCTGTCCATGTAGGACATGTGTTTAAGGCCTAGGATCCTTTTTGTGAGGCACTTTTGTGGCCTCTCCAGCTGTTGTAGATATCTGGTCAGGTACATGCCAAACAGGGCATTATAGTCGATAATTGTTCTAATGAGGGATGAGTAGAGAGGGCCTAGGATCCTTTTTGTGAGGTATTTTTGAGGCCTCTCCAGCTGTTGTAGATATCTGGTCAGGTACATGCCAAACAGGGCATTATAGTCGATAATTGGTCTAAAGAGGGATGAGTAGAGAGGGATGATGACCTCTTTCTTCCTGGAATGTGAAACCTTTGGTTATAAGATGTGCCAAATAAAAGGACTTTCTGACCACAGTGGCAATGTGGTGGTCGAAGGTGAGGTGGCTGTCGACCTGGGTGCCCAGATCTCTTATGGCCCCTTCAGTGTTCAGTGAGCTCCCATCAACATGGTAATTCGTGGGAACTGAGTTTTTTCCAAAGGGGATGATAACGCATTTTTTTGGTGTTAAGCTTCAGGCCATGGTTCCGACACCAGTCATTGATCTCAGAGGGCCTTTTGTAGGATGTCTGCATCACTTGGGGAGTTGATAAGGAATTCTACAGTAGCTTGCAGTCATCAGTGAACTTGATCAGCCAGAGTCCTGTGTTGGCCTGGACATCTGAGAAGATGCCAAACAGGAGAGGGCCCAGGACTGAGCCCTGGTGGACTCCACTCGTGACTGGTTGACAGTCTGATTTGGAATCCACAACTTTTACTCTGTGGGTCCTGTCTGTGTTGCAACCCACCTAGTGATGTAAAGATTGATGCTTAGTTTGGTGAGTTTATCAATGATACCTGAGTGGGGAATGGTATTAAAGACCTTGGTCAGGTAAAGGTAGCCTGTATGCACTTGCCTTACCCTCATCCACAGCCTTGGTGACTGCCTTGAAGAAGTCAACCAGGCTCAGCAAGCAGGATCTCCGCTTGACAAAGCCAAACTGTGTGGGTTCAAGAGTTTGGAGATTGCCTATATCTTTGTTAATCCGGTCCACGATGATGCACTCCATAGCTTTGCATACCAGACTTGTCAGGCTAATGAGGCGATAGTTCACAGGGTCTGTAGTTGCTCCCCCTTTATGGAGTGGAATGACTGTAGCAGTGTGCTATTCATTAGGGACATCGGCTGAGGTAAGGCTGTGATTGAGCAGGGCACACTGATGTGGTACCAGTTCATTTTGTAGCTCATATAGGACACAGCCACGGATATTATCAGGTCCCAAGGACACTGTATTCTTAGCTTTTGACAATGCAGCTTTTACCTGTGCCACAGAAATGGTGGGTACCAGGCTGTCTTCTGGTACTGTGATTGGGCCCTTGTGGGTGGAGAGAGATGTAAAGTTGGCACTAAAACTGTCTGCCAGTATGTTGGCTCAGTAGAAGAGGTGCCATTGTGCAAGAACTCAGAGCAAATCTGGGTATTGCCTTGGAGGTTTTTGATATAGCTATAGAAGGCTTTGTGGTTGCTTTTGGTGTCAGCCGCAATTCTGCCTTCATAGCGGCTTTACAGGATTTTATAAGGGATCTCAGCTTACCAATGCAGTTCTGTTTTTTTTTTTTACAAAGCCTAAAACTGAAATCTGAAATATACACAGGATGTAAATGATGAGTTCATGTGATTTTTTAGAGACCACTACATTTTTATCATGTGTAACCCAGTGAGAGGAATCATAAGAATCACAAATGCTATGAACTCCGGGATCCAGATAAACTCTCTGGCTGAGGTCTGACACTGAAATGAGAAGCTAACAAGAAAAATCCACATTTTCCTACATCAAAAGCCCTTTTGCTGCCGAGTGTCTATAAGACATCCTAGAAAGAACATTGTGTGTTATGGGGTCAAGGAGGATTTCTGAATGTTTATCTGGTCAGATTGGTCAGGAGAGATGAAATCCATGTTAAAGATTCTTGACATCTGGGAAAAGATTCTGCAAAGAAGTAAATCATCTAAACAGGGAACAATGTGAGTGCAATTCAGTCTGCAATGACTGGAGTGAGACACTTTGTATACCCTTGGACCAGGAGATAACCCAACAGGTAATCCAGGGAACTGAAAGTCATTGAGACACAGACAATCTGAGAAATTTCCTGAATCTTCTGGCTATGGAAATGTGACATAATGCATCTTTTAGGTCAAATGTTACCACAAAGTTTCCCAGGGGAATGAGAGGTAACAGACTTTGAAGTATCAACATTTTGAATTTTGGAGCTTTCACATTCAGATTTATGAAGCAGAGCTCTAGAACTGGCCTCCAAGAAGACTCTTTCTTTGGTACCAGAAGCATTCTGAAACAGAAGCCATTGCCCCATTTGACTTACTGGAACTGGTTCTATGACTCCTAGTGTAAGCAAGTACTGAAGAAAATGCGGAAAAATTCTGTTTGCTTTGGAGGGTTGGGAGGAACTTCCCAAAAAAGGAAGTTTTGTATCCAGTGCCCTGTATCCTTGCTGAACTATCTTTTAACACCCATAAGTCTGTCACAATCTGTTACCAAAGGGAAACATACAGAGCAACTTTTCAAGACAGGTTTTGAGAGACTAGATCGGAGGGGGTAGAATGCTGGCACAGTATTCTAAAGTTGTAGACTGCTCTTTTTAAGAAAAGGATCCTTGTTTCTCATTGATCCCCTACTGCCATTGCTAACTGACCTGAGAAAGCAGATACTTGCTTGTTTTGTTCCTTATATGTGAAAGATCTGGGATATTTGTAAAGGGGGGCTGAAAAATTATTTTCCCTCTCTCATCAATTTGTCTGAGGAGCTTAGTAGCAGATGGCCCACATAAAACCTCCTTAAATAAAGCTGAATTCAAAATCTGAAACTTTACCTCAGAAAAAGTACAGTTTTGTACCTACCATAAATGTAGATGTTCGAGTGCTAATACAGCTGCAGTAATAACAGATGGGTTCTCTGCCGTCAGGCGGGTCCTCGGTTGGCCGAATTCCAAAGTCTAGGTCCGGCGTCGGTTGTTGTCGCTTCTTTCCTGACGTCAGTGAGGCAGGAGTATACAAGACACAGCCGACGCCATTTTCTTCAGTCTTTCTTGCCCCAGATGTCAGGTGCCCCCAGAAGGAAGGCAATACATAAATTATATTTATATACATGCAATGCAATATAATCAAAAATCAGTAGTTGCAAGCAAATATACCATAGAAGGATAACCCAATCAGGTTGTATGAAGAGGGGTTAGGCCCTAGGCCTTTACCAAGAGGGGAAGGAGGGAGGGAAAACTGTACTGCAGCTGTATTAGCACTCGAACATCTACATTTATGGTAGGTACAAAACTGTACTATGTTCATCATGCATACAGCTGCAGTAATAACAGATGGGTAGAATCCCAAAGCTACGCACAGGGTGGTAGGCACTAGGTGGAACTGGGATGAGCCAGAATGCCCTGCAACACAGCAGTGGCAAAGCCTGCTCTAGTTTTGGAATAGAAAGGCATGTGGTAGTGTTTTGTGAAGGTATGCACAGAACTCCAAGTGGCTGCCTCCAAAATATCTTTGGTAGGAACTCCTCTGAGGAAGGCTGCAGAGGTAGCTGTGGCCCTGGTGGAGTGGGATCTGATGCCTGTAGGGACAGATTTTCCATGATAGGAGTAACAAAACCGTATGCAGTGGCCTATCCATTTTGAAATTGTCTGTTTGGTAACTGGCTTCCCTTGAGCTCCTACAGCATAGGACACAAAAAGTTGTTCTGATTTCCTGAAAGGCTTTGTTCTGTCCAAATAATAACGTAGCTGTCTATGGATGTCTAAGGAGTGTAGCAGCTGTTCCCCTTTGTTTTGAGGATTGGGGTAAAAGGTAGGTAAGTGTATGGCTTGATTTAAAGCTACCCTGGATACCACTTTAGGCATAAATGATGGGTTGGTTCGAAGGGAAACCCTGTCCTGATGGAAGATGAGAAAGGGCTGCACGGCCATGAGGGCTTGTAGTTCCGAAACCCTACGAGCTGAGGTAATGGCCAGAAGGAAGGCTGTTTTCCAGGACAAATATTGCAAATCTGTTGAGGCAGCTGGTTCAAAGGGAGGCAATGTTAATTTTTCTAGAATGTAATTAAGATCCCAGGCTGGCATTGGTTGTTTCCTTGGTGGTCTTATATTCCTAGCCCCTCTGAGGAACTGTCTTAAGAGTGGGTGAGAGAATAAGGGTGGATCAGTGTTGAATTCTGCAGAAATGGCTGAGGCATGGATTTTTATGGAGGAAAATGAAAGTCCACTGTTCAGCAGCTCAGCTAGATACTGTAATACCTGAGGCAAATTCAGTTTTCTAGGGTCCTGGCCTTTTTTCTCATTCAAAGAGCAAAACCGTTTCCATTTTTGGAGTAAGCCTTTCTAGTAGATGGCCTTCTGGCCTCCAAAATGACATCCTGCACCTCTTTGGGAGTAGGGTCTGTTGTGGTGTTAAGGAATTTTCCATGCAGTGAGATTGAGTGTTTTCAGCTGACTGTGAAGAGTTTTGTAGCTGTGCTGAGTCAGCAGAAGAGGCATTAGAGGTAGGGACCAGGGAGGAGTATGTTAGGCTCCTCAGGAGTGGGTACCAGTGTTGTCTTGGCCAGTCTGGAGCAATCAGTATCATCTTCGGTCTGTCTGCTCTTGCTTTCAAGAGTACCTTGGGCAGAAGAGGCAGAGGTGGGAAAGCGTAAACTGTCCATGCTGTCCAACTGAATGAAAGGGTGTCCACTCTCCAGGCCTTTGGATGAAAGGTCCTTGAACAGAACTTTTTCAATTGATGATTCCTGTGGGAGGCGAAGAGATCTATGTCTGGCCTCCCCCACGCTTGGATTATCTTTGTAAACACTTGAGGATGCAACTTCCATTCGTGTGAATCTGTCATATTTCTGCTTAGATTGTCTGCCAGCGTGTTTTCCAAACCTGGCAAGTACTGTGCCTGAAGTTCGATTTGCCATTCCAGAGCCAAGTTCCAAAGTGTCATGGCTAGTCTGCACAGGGGGTATGAATGTGTTCCGCCTTGTTTGTTTATGTACCACATTACTG
This sequence comes from Protopterus annectens, assembly GCF_019279795.1. Lineage (NCBI taxonomy): Eukaryota > Metazoa > Chordata > Ceratodontiformes > Protopteridae > Protopterus > Protopterus annectens. The sequence goes on along the minus strand of NC_056725.1, from coordinate 1,680,921,292 downwards.
TGGTGTTGTCTGTTCTTATCAATAATTGTCCTGGATGCAGGAGGTCCTTGAAAGCTGTAACTGCATTTATCACTGCTAGCATTTCTTTCTGATTGATGTGAAGGTGCTTTTCCTTTTGGGACCATTTGCCCTGAATGCACCTGTCTGTCATGTGCGCCCCCCAGGCGTAATCTGAGGCATCTGTTGTGATGACTTGATTTGCTTGAGGCTTGCAGAATGGTAGACCTGTGTTTGTTTGACATGCTTGGGCCCACCATAGAAATTCCTTTTGCAAACATGGAACTATTGGTACTATTGTTTCCAAACTGTGGCTGTGTTGAGACCATAGGTTTTTTAGGTACCACTGAAGTTTCCTCATATGCAACTTTGCACATGGGATTAAAAGAATGCAAGATGCCATGAAGCCCAGAGCCTGCAGGATTTTCCTTGCAGTAAGCCTGGTACAATTTGCTAGTATTTTGAAGTACTGAGTTAGTTGCCCCTGTTTTTCTGGCGTAAGACAGGCCATCTGGGTGTTTGTGTCCAAGTTGGCACCCAGGAAAGTTATTTTCTGAGATGGTGTTAGCCTGGATTTCTCTTTGTTGACTGTGTATCCCAGGGAATTCAGTAATCGTGTTACATAATCCAGATGTTCCAGAAGTATGTGCTTGCTGTCCGCTTGGATCAGGCAGTCGTCCAAATAAGGGCAAATTTGTATCCCTTGAAGTCTGCAGTAGGCAATTACTGATGCCAGGCATTTCGTGAATACCCTGGGCGCAGTAGATAAGCCAAAGGGCAATGCAGAGAATTGATAGTGAATTGAACCTGCAAGAAATCTGAGGTATCTTCTGCAGCTTTGTCTGATTGGGACATGCAGGTATGCCTCCTTGAGGTCCAATGTTACCAGCCAAAACTCCTTGCCCAGCATGGGAAGAAGCTGCTGTAATGTGAGCATCTTGAATTTTAGTGCAGTAAGAATGTGTTTAGGATGGATAAGTCCAAAATGGGTCTCCAGTCGGTTCCTTTCCTTGGTACCAGAAATAGCCTGGAATAAAAACCATGACCTTGTTGGTGAGTAGGTACCTCTTGAATAGCTTTCATGTCTATGAGCTTTGAAATTTGTAGTTGTGCCTCTGCCCTTTGATTGTGTGGCAGGTTTGGCATGCCTCTCATTTTTGGAAGAGTGTGAAAATGAAATCTGTAGCCTCTGTTTATAACGTCCAGGATCCATTTGTCTGTTGTGACAATATGCCAATTTCTTGTAAATAATGCCAGCTTTCCTCCCAAGGGTGCTGCCAGCTGAGACTTGCTTGGCATGGAAAGGAAGAAGTCATTGGGTTTGTTTCCTGTATTGTTGTGCACTGTCTTCGCCACCTCTTGGTGCTGGAGTTTGCCATTGCCTGCCTCTATATGATCCTTGTGATTGTCCTCTGCCCCTTGTGCGCCTGTATCTACCTCTTTGGGGCTTGTCCGTGGCTGGAAAGGACCAGTTTTTTGAAGGCCAATTTCTCCTAAAACGTGGTGGTTTAACCTGTAGAAAAGCTTTGACAGTTTGCATAGATTTGGCTTTTTCTTCCATTTTCCGTAGTATCTCCTCAGCATTAGTTCCAAATAGCACATCCTTTTGTAAAGGAGCATCTAGTAGTTTAACTTTCACATGATCAGGCAAGATTTGTTCCCTAAGCCAGGCATGTCTATGAATGACTGATCCTGTAACAGCAGCTCTACTTGATGCCTCTAGGGCATCATAGCCACATTGTAAGGTGTGTTTACCCACTTGTTCTGCACTATGCATCATACCCTGCAACTCCTTCAAATCTGGTTGTTCAGGCTGAGACATTTTATTTCTTAATTGTGATAACAGAAACTGCTGATATTTAAGCATATGAAACTGACAATTTAAGGACCTCATGGCTAGGGTGGCCGAGGTATATACCTTTTTTCCCCACCTTTCTAAGGATCTTGACTCTCTTTCGGAAGGTAGTGGATTCTTAGCAGTAGAGGCCTTCATTCCCTTGGGGCCTTGAGAAATGGTTTCAGGGTCAGCATTATGGCTTTTGTAGAGAAAATGGTGGGAGTTAGGAACTCTGTAGTACCTATCAGGCTTGACTGGGGCAGGAGGCAGGGAATCCGGATTAAGGCAAGCCTCCGAATAAACATCATCAAGTATGTCCAAGACAGGAGGTATCGCCAGAGGTCTGTGTTGAGGTAACAAAAGAAATTCCCTAAGTCTTTTCTTGGAATCAGAAAAGTCTTGGCCTTCCCAATGGAAGTGTTCCCTCAAGGTGTGCAAGGTTTCCCCAAAAGAAAAATCCTCTGGAGGAGATACAGAAGGAATGGACTGCTCTGCATCTGAATCTTCAAAAGGGGAGTAAGAGCATTCCTCTACATCAGAATGTTCTGAAAAAATGGAGCCCTGATCAGAAGAGGGAGAATCTTCCTCCACTCTGGGTCTCTTGTCTGGAGGGGGTTGGGAACCCCTGATAAGAGTAATTAAATCCTCAGCCATTTTAAGCATCTGCTTTTTAGGCATGGGGCCTGGAGATGGGCCCTGTGCAACAGGCCTCTTGGGATGCCTGGCTGATTTGGACTTAGTAAAGGCCTTAATGGAAAAGGAAGATGAGGGTCTAAAGACACCATGGGTGGAAGTGGACCTGTCCACATTAGGAGGCTCAGCGCTCACAGTGGCTTCGGTGGTTGTAGTCTGGGTATGGGCCTAGGTACCACCTGTCTCGGTTACAGAAGACACCGCCAAAGAAGTGTCGTCGGTAGTCAGGGACTGCATAGGCGTCTCGCTGAGAACCGGACCACGTGCAGCCGGTTTTGGCATCGTGTCGGTTCTTGTCCTTGCGGTTTTTGGACAAAACGGTAGTCGGAGTCTCCGACGACATTTTATAATCAAAGGCTTTACCAAAAAAGTGTTGGGCGAACTCCGCCCGATGCTTAATAGTGCGTTTATTGAAAGTAGCGCAAAAGCAACAGCCCGAGACGTCGTGGTCTGGGCCTAAACAAGGTATGCAGAGGGAATGGAAATCCTTATGCGGTATTTGCTTCCCACAAGAAATACAATTGTTAACCTTTTCTGACATCGGACTGAGGCAAGAAAAGTTTCCCTAACGGGGTACTTAGCTTTAAAGAAGACTTCGGTTTCCAAATTTTTTGTAAATTCAAGAGCTGGCTGACCGGCACTTGCGAACTGCTTCTGCTTCGGGCACCGCGCGGCAAAAAAGACTGAAGAAAATGGCGTCGGCTGTGTCTTATATACTCCTGCCTCACTGACGTCAGGAAAGAAGCGACAACAACCGACGCCGGACCTAGACTTTGGAATTCGGCCGACCGAGGACCCGCCTGACGGCAGAGAACCCATCTGTTATTACTGCAGCTGTATGCACGATGAACATCATTTGATTACATATCCAGACATACCTCTTCAAAACAGCACAGAAGCAGTGGCCCTACACATAGTATTTGCATAATAAGTGAAAAAAACAACTGCTTGTTAGTTTGAGAAACTCTGTAAAGCTTATCTACTTTTTGGGGACTGACCGTTGTAAATCAGGGTTGTTATAATCAGCATTGTATACATTCTCTAGGTCTGGCACTTGAGGAAGTATAGGCCTAGAATAAGGCACATCCACTTGCAGCACGCCATTATATCTCCTCAATTTAGGGGGGGGGGGCATACATTTATTCCCAGAAAAAACACCTCACTTATGTCAATAATCTGACAACAAGAAATTTCTTCCAAAGGAGGTTGTGAGGACAAGATTTCCTCATTATCAGTTTTGGGCTCGAGAATTTGCAGGAGATGAAGCCCTGTCTCTTATGTCGGTACCATCTGAGATGTCTTTCTCAAGAATATTCTGACTGCCCTGTTTTACATGTACTGAATTCGGTGTATCAGTACTGACTGACTAACATTTTTTCTTTCTTTTGCTGAGGTAATAAAATCATCTTTTCTTATAGATATCATGCCTTCTGATGAACGATGTTTATTTTTTTGTTTTTCTTTAAGGGTATCTTCAGGGACTGACTTGGAGAAGGAATATCTGTCCCATCAAGTGGACTTTTTCCCCAGACACATCCCACAGCATCCCCCAGTATGTCTCTGTGCTAGTAAAAATGGTTCTCCAGTGCTCAGTCCAGATAATGAAACAGCTAAAGAGGATATGAAAGTCTCCTGGTTCAGGGTGGCTGAAAGGACTATACTAGAGGAAGACAGACAAGTAAGTGAGTGGCCTGAGTAATGACTGCTGGGGATTACAGTCACCCATCATCAGCTGAGGCAAAGACTTCAGTCAACAGAATCGGCAATGGCTGTCCGGTAAGTTGTTTTTTTCTTTCTTGGGACTACAGAATTTGGAGCAGCAGGAATGGGGTAAGTATCCATGCAATGACCCAGAAGAATGCTTTAGATGTGGTTAGAAATGCTGGGACAAGTCAGTGGGAAGGTAAGTTGTCATACAGTTTGCATGAACAGCACATCTGCACTTTTACACACATACAATGTCCCCAAAATACTGTAATGTATAAGCAATACACTAAATTCCTGTCAGCAACCCCTTTAGAATAAATTTAATCTGAAAGAAAAAAATGGCAGGAAAGTTGTCACAGCTTGAATGCAAGCACTGCATCATCACATGCAATATTCCCTGCCCAAGTAAAACACTTCCCCATACAAACATTGATTTTAAATGCACAAAAGTTGTACATCAGCAGAAGGATTCCTCAAAGGGGACCTATCTGCCAGAAAGGAGCTGACATGCTGACTGCCGCTCTTGTAAAATCTGTGAGCTGCTACTTCAGGAGGAGGCAAGAAAGTACTGAAGATTTTCCACTCTATTTCTTTTCCCTCCTCATGGCAGTCCAATCAGCAGTCAGAGTTGAGATGAGGGAGTAGGGTTGCCACCTTTTCAAATGCCCAAAGTGGGACAATTTTGGTGCAAGTGTCAGATTTTGCAAAGCAAAACATACCCACGTCCAGTACAAAGGACAGAACTTCACTTTTTTGCCTAAATAAATGCTTATTCTTGTAGCATTTTAGTTCCTCATTCTGTTTCTTATAACATTTAGGTGTTTCAGATACAGAATAACTGTTTTATGCAACTATTACATAAAATATAGGAAATCATTTTGTCCTAAAAATCTCAGGACATTTGCCATTTTTTCAATTTTTTTGCAGGAGACAACTGCCCAAATTGGGACTGTCCCTCACAAAGTGGGACAGGTGGTAACCCTATGTGGGAGGGAGCCACAACTTTTGAAGCTGGCCAGTTGTTGTGTCTTCGGCAATATAGCCAAAGGCTACTGTAGTAGTAGGAATTATGAACATCTGGGAACCGCTGCAGAATTCATGCTCTGCTAATGCAAGTCAAAGGGGACCTTTGACCTTTCTGATCAAGGACCTTGAGAAAACCTGAATAGTCATATGAGGATTCAATGAAGATACTCATAAGTGTTGACCCAATGTACAGGGACCCTTAGAGTATGAACTGCACTGACCAGTCAGTGTTTAGCAATAATGGCTAAATAAAAAGAAAGGGCCTATGTTGTGCAGAGTCCACCTACCTCTAGGGAATACATGTCTGCATGCCTTTACTGAACACAGTTCAATGCCTCTGGCTTCCAGCAATAAATCATTTCTGCATTTAAAATCTCTACAAACATTTGCTGCTGTTCATCAGAACTAGTCTGCAGAAATGGAAACCACCTCCAATAAATTGTAGCCTTAAGTGTTCATTTATTTTGTTTTACAAATACATTGTAATAAACATCATGCATATTACCATTGTTTGTACAACTGCTGATTTTGATATTCTCTGTCAAACATGCATAATATTTCTTTTTCAGTTCACCAACATGACTTACAAGTGCATCTTTTGAGAGGAATTCTTAACAATACACTTACTTGTTTTAGAAGCACTGTTTACATAACCTACAGTCTTCAAGTGTATCTATCCTCCTTAAACTTTGCAGTGTCCCTCTACTTAGAGATGTCTACGGAGCACAGTTTATAAAACAAGATTTTATTTTGAAGTGTTTGTACAATTTTAGACTCTAGTATTAGTGTGTAATGGCTTGAAAGGCCGTTTCAGGCAGAACTATTTTCATTGGCCTTAGACACCACAAGTTATTAATATGTACAAGCAATTGAGCAACTGTCTATGTTTCAGTTTTGTACTACTCTGCCAAAACTAAGTACTGTTAGGCACTAATATTTTCTCACTGATTAAACACCAATCATTATATCATTCCAAAACAGCAATGTTTATAAAAAACAGAACTTGCGTGTATGTGTGTGTGTATGTATATATATATATATATATATATATATATATATATATATATATATATATATATATATATATATATATATATATATATATATATATACACACATATATATATATGTATATATATATATATATATATATATATATATTTGTAAAAAAACACATTAAATAAATCAGTACCACAGGATTAAAAAGGAAACTAGAAAGTGCTAGAACTTGAAACAAAAAGACTAAGGGTATGAGAAATAAATGCTCTGTTCTTATTACATGTGCTACTGTAACTATAAAATGATAAATCGAAGTACAGTGGAACAACTGTCTAGGAAGACCTCTTACATTTTACAGAAAGTACAGTTGTGTACAATTACCATAAATGTAGATGTTCGAGTGTATTCACTGTTGCAGTCATCACACTGGTTATCTGCCTGCAGGTAGCCCTCAGTCAGCCTGAATACCAGAGTCTTGGGATTTCTGTGTTGGATGCTGTCGCTTCTTCCATGACTTCAGGTCGTCAGGGGTATAAACCAGGCAGCCGATGCCATAGATCAGTTTTTCTTGCCCCAGATGTCAGGAGCTCCCCAGATAGGAAGCTAGTATATGGTGTGGAACACCACCAGTAAAAAGTAAATACCCCTGCCATAAAAAATGGCCATAGAGGATAGGTAGAGAGGACAGAGAAAAACAGGGGGCTGGAGGGAGGGAAACCAGGACTGCAACAGTGAAAACACTCAAACCTCTACTTTTATGGTAAGTCTACACAACTGTGCTATGTTCTTCGTGTTTCACTGTTGCAGTCATCACACTTGGGTTGATTCCCAAAGCTGAGGAAGGGTGGAGGCAGTCAAGAGGAGTTAGGGCTGGCTAGCAGGCCTTGTAAGACTGCTGTGGCAAATCCAGCTCTGGATTTAGAAAAAATAGGTAAGTGGTAATGCTTGGTGAAGGTGTGTACAGAACTCCAGGTTGCAGCTTCCAGAATGTCCCTGGTAGTGACTCCCCTGACAAATGCTGTAGAAGTGAAAGTAGCCCTAGTGGAATGTGTTCTGATACCCTGTGGGGTAGGTTTTCCATGGCGCTTGTAGCAGAAATGGATGCAGTGTGCTATCCATTTGGAAACGGTTTGCTTTGAAATGGCCTTGCCCTCTGCCTCTGTAGCAAAGCTGACTAGTAGTTGGTCAGATTTTCTGAAAGGTTTAGTCCCGTCAAGGTAGAACCTGAGCTGTCTGTGCACATCCAAGGAGTGCAGGATCCTCTCCTCTTTATTTTGAGGATTAGCGAAGACGGTTGGCAAATGGATGGCTTGGTTTAGAGGCACACTGGAGACCACCATAGGCATAAAGGACGGGTTAGTCCTGAGGGAAACCCTGTCAGTATGGAAAATAATGAAGGGTTCCACAGCCATTAGTGCCTGTAACTCAGACACATTTCTAGCTGAGGTTATGGCTAAAAGCAAGGCTGTTTTCCAAGAAAGAAATTTTAACTCTGCTGAAGCTGCAGGTTCAAAAGGGGGGAGCGTGAGCTTTTGCACTACAAAGTTAAGGTCCCAGGCAGGTATAGGTACTCTCCTAGGGAGCCTTAAGTTGTTAGCCCCTCTCAGAAACTGTTTGATGAGAAGGTGAGAGAATAGAGGTGGCTCAGTATTATAATGAGCTGGGATGGCAGAGGCATGAATCTTAATGGTGGAGAAGGATAGGCCTCTGTGGAGTAGCTCTGCTAGGTAATCAAGGATTTGAGGTAAGGAGGGCATAGTTGTGTCCTTTCCTTGAGACTGACTCCAAGAGCAATATCTTTTCCACTTTTCAGCATAGGATTTTCTAGTACTAGGCCTTCTGGCCTCAAGAATGACGTCCAGCACCTGCTGGCTGATGGTTGCTGGTGGAGTGTTCAGGGGATAAGCCAGGCTGCAAGGTTTAGGGTTTGCAGCTGTGGATGCAAAATCTGTCCCTCCTGCTGAGACAGCAGGAAAGGAATCTGATGAAGGTGTCAGGGTAGCACTGTTGTCAGACTGCGTAAGAGTGGGTGTACCAGTGCTGGCGTGGCCAATCTGGGGCAATAAGAATTGCCCTTGGGCTGTCCTGTCGGATCTTGAGTAGTACCTTTGAGAGGAGGGGATGAGGGGGAAAACCATAAATTGAGAGGTTTTCCCATTTGAAGGATAAGGCATCCACCTTCCATGCCCTGCTCTGAGGGTTCCTGGTGCAAATGTTGCGCAACTGGTGGTTCTCGGGGAGGCAAAGAGGTCCACCTCCAGTGTCCCCCACCTCTGGATTAGAAGGTTAAAGGTATTGGGCTCCAGTTTTCACTCATGTGGGTCCAAGAAATTTCTGCTTAAGTCATCTGCCAGTGAATTCTGTTTGCCTGGCAGGAACTGAGCTTGCAGATGCACTTGGTTGCGCAAAGCTGTGTTCCACAGGGCCATGGCTAACCTGCAGAGTGGGTAAGAATGGTTTCCCCCCTGCTTGTTTACATACCACATAACTGTGGTGTTGTCTGTTTTTATCAGCAGCTGTCCTGGAAGGATTAGGTATTTGAAGGCTGTCAGAGGATACTGTACAGCTAACATCTCTTTTTGATTGATGTGCAGGAGAATTTGTCCTGGGGTCCACTTTCCCTGAATGCATTTGCCTGCCATGTGAGCCCCCCATACATAGTCTGATGCATCTGTAGTCAGGATCTGGGCGGCGAGGGGTTGAGTGAAAGGCTTCTGCCCACCAAAGGAACTCTGCCCTTAGACAAGGAATGATCAGAATGACTGTTTACAGGTCCTGAGAATGTTGGCACCAAAGACTTTTTAAGTACCACTGAAGTTTCCTCATATGCAGTCTTGCATATGGAACTAGCAGAATGCATGAGGCCATGAACCCTAGGGCTTGAAGTATTTTCCTTGCAGACAGCTGGGTTTTGGTGGCCATGTGTTTGAAGTAGTTGTTCAAACAGATCTGTTTTTCTGGAGTGAGAAAGGCCATCTGGGAAGTTGTGCTCAAGCTTGCTCCCAGGAATACAACTTTTTGACTGGGCACCAGTTGTGATTTCTTTTCGTTGATGGTGTACCCCAATGAAGGCAGGAGTCTTTTTACAAATACCACGTGTTACAGTAGTAATTCCTGACTGTCTGCCTGAATCAGGCAATCGTCCAAGTATGGGAAAATTTGGATATTTCTCTGCCTGTAGTATGCAGTTGCTGGAGCCAGGCACTTTGTGAATACTCTGGGCACAGCAGATAATCCAAGGGGAAGTGCAGAGAACTGGTAGTGCACAGAGACTGCCCTGAAGCAGAGATGCCTCCTGCAAGACTCCCTTATGAGGATGTGCAGATAGGCTTCTTTTAAGTCTAGGGTGACTAGCCAGGCATCCTTGGCTAGCATAGGGAGAATCTGTTGCAGGGTTAGCATTTTGAATTTTGGGACCACCAGAAAGGTGTTGAGAATTGATAGATCCAGGACTGGGCACCAGGAGCCCTCTTTTCTGGGCACCAGGAACTGTCTGGAGTAGAAACCCTGTCCCCTTTGTTCTACTGGAACAGGTTGGATGGCCCTGATATTGTGCAGAGAATGTACTTGCTTTTGAGCCTCTACCCACTGGTTTGGAGGAAGGTCTGGAAACCCACTTGGGGTTGGCAGGGAATGGAGGTAGAATCTGTACCCCTGGGATACAATATTTAGGACCCATCGGTCCTGAGTAATGGACATGCAGTTTTGGGCATGAAGGGCAAGTTTTCCTCCTAGGGGTGCAAGTAGATGGGCAGGGCTGGGAAGGATAATTGACAAAGTCACTGTGAACTTTTACCATAAGGGGTGGTTTGCCACTCCCTGTTTTTGAGGTGGGAGCACTCCATTGTTTAGATCTCTGCATACCCTGAGATTGTAGTCTTGGTGGTCTGGTTCCCCTGGGTTTGGACTGTGAAGGCCTGGAAGGGGCTGGAAAGGATCCGTTTTTTGTAGGCCAATGCCTACTGAATCTAGGTGGCTGCACTTGTAAGAATTATTTAACAGTTTGCATAGATGTAGCTTTTTCTTCCATCTTTTTAAGAACTCTTCTGCTTTGGTGCCAAACAAACGGTCCTGATTTAAAGGAGCGTCTAATAATTTTGATTTGACATGGTCTGGCAAGGTTTGTTCCTTCAGTCAAGCATGCATTCTCAGTACAGATCCAGTGACTGCAGCCCTGCAAGATGCTTCTAGGGCATCAAAGCCACACTGCAAAGTAAGCTTACTAACTTGGTTTGCAGAATGTATTAACTCTTGCAAATCTTTATTTTCTGCATAATCTGGAAGTAACACCATTTTTTCTTTAATTTGTTCCATAATATGTTGCTGGTACTTCAACATATGAAACTGGCTATTTAATGCCCTCATGGCAAGAGTTGCAGAGGTATATACCTTCTTACCCAATCTGTCTAAAGCTCTGGAATCCCTGTCTGAAGGAGTAGGGTTTTTGGCTGCAGTAGCCTTAATACCTTTACGCCCCTGGGAAATGGTCTCTGGATCCGCAGTAGGATTCTTAGAGAGAAATTTGTGAGAATCAGGTACTCTGTAGTACCTGTCAGGTTTTCTAAGGGCTGGTGGTAAGGTGCCTGGAGTAAGACTGGATTCCATAAAGACATAATCTACAACATCCAGGACAGGGGGTATAGTTAGGGGCCTGTGCTGAGGCAACTCTAAAAATTCTCAGAGTCTTTTTTTGGACTGAGGATAATCCTGGCATTCCCAGTGGAAATTCTCTCAAAGTATGCAAGGTTTCACCAAAAGAAAAATCCTCTGGAGGGGAGGCAAAGGGAATGGATTCCTCTGCATCGGAATCCTCAAAGATAGATAAGGGTATGTCCTGGTAATCAGAAGGGCCAGAGTCATCGGACTCTTGGTCTGTAGAATCAGAAAGAAATTCAGTTCTTGGTCTCTTAGCAGGTGAAGGCTGGCTTTCCCTAATTAGGGTGATAAGGTCTTCAGCCATTCTAAGCATTTGTTTTTGAGGCATGGGAGCTTGAGCATGCGCTTTGGTCGTCTGTTTTCTAGGCATAGTGTATACTCTGGGCCTGAGAAATTTGGTAGTTTTAGCTAAAAAAAAGTTGTCGGTTTAATGTGAATATCAGTAGGTCGGAATACACCCTCAGAATCCGGTGCCTGCACAGTGGCTCCGGACCCATTCAAGGTAGAGACATCCGCAGGTTCCATAGTCAAAGAAGCATCTTGCAGCATACTGGACTCCGAATGGGTATCAGCAGAGGCCTGCGAATCTGTAGAAGCGGGCATCAGGTGCTGCAAAGGTGCCTCACTGAGTACCAGCGGACTAGCAACCAGCTTAACGGAAGCGTCGTCGGCAGTTTTTGACCTATGCGGTCTGTCTCTGTCTTTATCTTTGCGCTTTTTTGGAAGATTGGTGGTCGGTTGGCTTACCAAAGCCATTTTGGAAAATGGAGAACGACAGTGAAAGAATTTAGCAACAAAAATAGCCCAATGATGAATGGCTCGGGCATTAAACAAGGCACAAAACCGACAACGAGGGACATCGTTGTCTGGACCTAAACAGGTGACGCAGTAAGAATGAAAATCTCTGTGAGGTATTTGCTTTCCACAGGCAAGACAATTGTTAACTTTTTCGGACATCGATTAGAGCAAGAAAAAAAATCCCCAATGGGGTACTTTGCTTTAGAAGACTTCAGGTTTGAAACTCGAAAAACAAAAATTTCAGGTAGCAGCCGACCAGCACTTGCAAACTGCTTCTGCTTTGGGCTCCTTCTCGGCAAGAAAGACTGATGTAATGGTGTTGGCTGCCTGTTTTACACCCCTGACGACCTAATGTCATGGAAGAAGTGACAGCATCCGACGCAGAAATCCCAAGACTCTGGTATTTGGGCTGACTGAGGGCTATCTGCAGGCAGATAACCCACGTGTGATGACTGCAACAGTGAAACATGAAGAACATCTAAAACTGAAGGTTGTTATTTGAACTGCAGCAGACTTCATGGAAACACTATGACCTCAGAACTGGTGGCTCCATGAAGATGATTATACAGTAAGAAAAGTGCTACTTTGTATATGTTTGCAAATAAACATGCATTTGTTCTTTGGAGAAATAAATAGGCAAATTAGATCGAGTACCCTCTTTAGGTGATAAAACATTTCTAAGTTAATCTTAAGGAAGTCTATGATTAAGTAATAGGAACACATATCATCTACACGTTCTCACAGCTGTAGAAATACAGTTTGCATTTTCTTACTAAAACTTCTGTAATCTTCCATCTTTAATTATGTTCGTATCTTTTCCTTTTACTAAGCTTTAGATTTTGTACTCATGTATGTGTTGTGAATGTGTCATTATCTACAGCTACAGACATTGTGGTTAACATAGTTTATCTCCAATATACACTGATGGATAAGAGAATGCTTGGTAAAGTAGTTAGCATGTAAATGTGGCGAATATTATAGCAGGTTACTTTACAGATACTGGTGATTGTATATCAAACTTAAAACCTTGATTGCTAAAACATATTTTAGCTGGAAAAGCATCTTTGTAATTTTCATTGTAGCCAAGTGCGCCTCCAGGAGTTTCTGCAGTTACCTCCTACTGCACCTCTAGGCATCAAGCATTGCTTGTACATATTTGCATTAGTAATTCCAAAGCCACGCTACATACAAGGTATCAGGAGATTTCATCTTAAATCATACATGACGGCAAATACAATTGTATTGATATTTGACCTCTGTCTAGCATAGCTGAAGTAATAATGACTATTATTTGCATACTGTTTATTTGTACTGTAATAATTTTCATATTTCTCTAAATATCTCAACATTCAGGTAACACAGACAGAAAGTACAGTTTTGTACCTACCATAAATGTAGATGTTCGAGGATCCACATTGCTGCAGTCCTAACCATTGGGGTAGTCCGCTGTCCAGTCGGCCCGAATACCAAAGTATATGGCTGACGTCGGTCAAGGCGCATTAGACTGATGTCAGGACGTCAGGGTACTAATGCGCATGACCGACGTCATATCCTCAGTCTTTTCTTGCCCCAGATGTCAGAAGACCCTAAAAAGACAAGGCCTAAACCAAAAACACCAAAAAAAAACCCTGCACCAAACATATATACAATATATACAAATTTACAAGAATATAGCCTAACCCACACCACCACCCCTAAACACAGAGGGGAAGGAGGGAGGGTAAATTGGACTGCAGCAATGTGGATCCTCGAACATCTACATTTATGGTAGGTACAAAACTGTACTATGTTCTTCATTCCACATTGCTGCAGTCCTAACCATTGGGTAGAATCCCAAAGCAGAGGTAAGGGAGGCTGGCAAATCATAAGGAAGCAGGAGCTGTCAACATGCCTTGCAAAATAGCTGTGGCAAAACCAGCCCTAGATTTAGAGTAGAGAGGAAGGTGGTAATGCTTAGAGAAAGTATGCACTGAACTCCAAGTAGCTGCCTCCAAAATATCCTTAGTTGCCACCCCCCTTAGAAATGCTGCAGAAGTGGCAGTAGCCCTAGTGGAATGAGGCCTAATCCCAGCTGGAATCTCCTTGCCATGATGGGAATAACAAAATGAAATGCAAAACCCAATCCACTTAGAAATAGTTTGCTTAGACACAGGCTTGCCCTGAGAACTCAAAGCAAAAGAAACAAACAACTGCTGAGACTGCCTGAAATCCTTAGTCCTGCTTAAATAATAACGTAACTGCCTATGTACATCCAAAGTGTGCAAAATCTTTTCTCCCTTATTTTGGGGATCTGCATAGAAAGTAGGCAAATGAATAGTTTGGTTTAAAGCCACACTAGAAACCACCTTAGGCATAAAGGAAGGATTAGTACGTAATGATACCCTATCCTTATGGAAAATCAAAAAGGGCTCTACTGCCATAAGGGCCTGCAACTCAGAAACCCTTCTTGCAGAAGTAATAGCCAACAAAAAAGCAGTCTTCCATGACAAGTATTTCAATTCAGCAGTAGCCGCAGGCTCAAAAGGTTGTAGAGTAAGTTTTTCCAACACAAAATTGAGATCCCAAGCAGGAGCTCTACGTGGGGGTCTTATATTCTTTGCCCCTCTAAGAAACTGCTTGAACAAAGGATGCGAAAACAATGGTGGGTCACAATCATAGTGAGCTGAAATTGCTGCAGTATGAATCTTAATGGAAGAGAAGGACAAACCTTTGTCCAATAACTCAGTAAGATATTGAAGAGCCACACTCAAATTAGGCTCAGAAATCTCCAAATTCTTTGCTGCACTCCAAAATAAAAATCTCTTCCATTTTTCTGCGTACACTTTCCTTGTACTAGGTCTTCTGGCTTCCATAATCACATTTAAAACTTGTTGAGGAAGTTGAGACCTGCTGTGTTTCAAAACAGAATATGCCAGGCTGTTAGATGAAGAGAGTGAAGTTTGACATTGAGCAGGTGACCGTCCTTCTGAGATAACAGGTGTGGAATCAAAGGTAAAGGCCATGGAGGCTTCCTTACCAGACTCCTTAGTAGTGGGTACCAGTGTTGCGAGGCCAATCTGGAGCTATTAAAATCATCCTTGGCTTGTCTTGTCTGACCTTTAGGAGCACCTTTGGGAGAAGAGGCAGAGGTGGAAAGGCATACACATGAAGATTTTTCCAACTGAAAGAAAGAGCATCCACTTTCCAAGCTGTGTGATGAAACCCCTTTGTGCAAAACTTTGGCAGCTGGTGGTTTAGTGGAGAAGCGAACAGATCTATGTCTGGAGTTCCCCATGACACTGTCAATTTCTGAAATACATGAAGATCCAGTTTCCACTCGTGGGGATCCATGATTTGTCTGCTTAACACATCTGCTAAGGAGTTCTGTGCTCGGCAGAAACCTTGCCTGAAGAGTTAGTTGCAAGCTGGCGCAGTCTCCCATAAAATCATTGCTTGCCTGCATAGAGGATAAGAATGTGTTCCCCTTGTTTGTTGATGTACCACATGACAGTTGTGTTGTCTGTTAGAATCAACACCTGCCCGGAAGCAGCAACTCCTTGAAAGCCATTAATGCAAACTGGACTGCTAACATCTCCTTCATGTTGATATGTAGATGCAGTAGTCTGGCAGGCCACTTGTCTTGTATCCACTTTCCATTTAGATGAGCTCCCAAGCAATGTCCGAGGCATCTGTCGTTAAAATCTGACTCGCCTCTGGCGGGTCACAGAGAGTCCCTTGTTTAGGTGACATTCCTGAGCCCACCACAAAAATTCTTTTTGGATGCAAGGTATTATTTGAATGACAGTGTCCAAATCCTGGCAGTGCTGTGTCCATACATTTTTGAGATACCATTGCAGCTTCCTCATATGCAGTTTGGCATTGGGAAGCACCAGAATACAAGATGCCATGAACCCTAAGGCTTGAAGGACTGTCCTTGCAGTCAGCCCGGACTGAAGAGATAGTTGGTGGAAATAACTGGAAAGATTATTTTGTTTGTCCGGGGTTAAAAAGGCCATCTGGGCTGCTGTATTCAGTCTCACACCCAGAAAGCACATGTCTTGAGAGGGTACTAGACTGGACTTTATTTCGTTCACAGAATACCCTAGGCATCTTAGCACTGCTATGACATATTCCAGATGCTGTAGAAGGTCTTCCTTTTCTTGAGCCAGAATCAGGCAGTCGTCCAAGTAAGGATAGATTTGAATTCCTTTTAGCCTGAAGTAAGCTATCACTGGAGCCAGAACCTTTGTGAATACTCTGGGCGCAGTAGATAAGCCAAAGGGCAATGCAGAGAACTGATAATGAGAATTTCCAGCTCAGCAGATACTTTCTGCAACTTAGTCTGATAGGCACATGAAGGTAAGCTTCCTTGAGATCTAAAGTTATCATCCAGTGATCTTTGCCCAGCAGAGGTAAAAGCTGTTGTAACGTCAACATTTTGAACTTGGGAATGTCCAGATAAGTGTTGAGGATAGACAAATCCAAAATTGGTCTCCACGTGTTCCCCTTCTTTGGTACTAGGAACAGGCGAGAATAAAATCCTAGGCCTCTTTCTGGTACAGGTACTGGCTGAATGGCCCCTATTTGGAGTAACAGAGAAATTTGCTTGTGAGCCTCTTTTCTTTGTGGAGGAGGAACGTCTGGCATGCCTTTGAAAGGGGGCAAGGTATGGAAATAAAACCTGTAACCGTGGTGAATGATATCCAAAACCCATCTGTCTTGAGTAATTAAATCCCAATTTTCTTTGAAAAGAGACAGCCTTCCTCCCAAAGGAGCTGCCAGGCGAGAATGTACTGGCAGCTGAAAAGGCAGGTCATTGGGTCTGTTCTGAAAGGACTGACCCCTGCCCTCACCAGAAGTCTGAGCAGGAGAACTCCCTGTTCTAGGCCTAAAAGAACCTTGAGCTCTGCCCCTACCCGTCTAGACCTACCCCTAGACTGGGAATCATAAGCAGGATATGTCCATCCCTTAGTAGGCCAATTTCTGCTAAACTTTGGAGGTTGCACCTGCAAAAAATCTTTAACAGTCTGCATAGACTTAGCCTTGTCCTCCATTTTCTTTAAAACTGCTTCCACAGGCGAACCAAACAACACATCAGACTGTAAAGGAGCATCTAAAATCCTTGTCTTAACATGCTCAGCTAAATTCTGATCCCTCAACCAGGCGTGCCTGCGAAGAACAGAACCAGTGGCAGCCACCCTCGAGGAGGCCTGCACAGCATCAAAACCACATTGCAAAGAATGCTTACCCACTTGTTCAGAAACATGAACTAAATCATGCAACTCTTTACATTCAATACCTTCCGCCAGAGCATCCACCTTAGATTTCAATTGTGTAAGGAGATAATTTTGATATTTTAGCATGTGAAACTGACAATTCAACGCCCTCATGGCTAAAGTGGAAGAAGTATACACTTTCTTTCCCCATCTATCCAAAGCCCTTGCCTCTTTATCAGAGGGAACAGGATTTTTAACAACAGAGGCCTTAACACCTTTAGGCCCCTGAGAAACAGTTTCGGGTCTGCCCTAGGACTCTTAAAAGATACTTATGAGCTTCAGGCACCCTATAGTACCTATCAGGTTTAACAGGGGCAGGAGGCAAAGAATCAGGGTTCAGAAAACCTCTGCAAAAACATCTTCCACCACATTCAACACAGGAGGTATAGCTAAGGGCCTATGCTGGGGTAAAAACAAGAATTCCCTAAGCCTCTTCCTGGAATCAGAGAAATCTTGGCCTTCCCATTTAAAATGCTCCCTCATGGAATGCAGAGTCTCTGAAAATGAGAAATCCTCAGGAGGAGAAGCTGAAGGAGTGGAATCATCCACATCAGAATCAGAATAAGGAGGATACTCCTGCACGTCTTCAACCGAAGACTCAGAAGCCTCAGAACACTGTTCAAAACTCTCAAACTCAGGCTCCACCCTAGGCCTCTTATCAGGAGGGGGCATAGAACCTCTAATCATAGTAATCAAATCCTCTGCCATTTTAAGCATATGTTTCTTAGGCACAGAACCTGAAGTGCTAGGAGAAGCCCCCACTGAAGCTAAACTTGGCCTACCCCTCAAAGAAGTCTTGGAAACAGAAGGAGAGGCTCTAACCACCTTAGGAATAGAGGGAAGAACAGCTACCTGAGAAGCCCCCTCAGCCTGGCCTACCTCCTGAGAGGGCACGTCCTGTAACAGTAAAGTCTCTGCCTGAGACTCCAAAGAAACTCCTGGCAAAACCTCTGGCTCCACTGAGCCTTCGAAAGAACCGACGTCCGGGACTGCCGGTTCTTCAACTCTAGGCTTAGCTGCTTTGTCCTTGCGCTTTTGGGCCGAAGCAGGCGGAGCATCCGACGGCATTTTATAGTTACAACGCTTCCCAAACACTAACCTGGCACAGTCTAACCTTCTCTTAATAGTGCGTTTGTTAAATCTAGCACAAGAGCGGCATCCAACAACGTCGTGCTCAGGCCCTAAGCAAGGTATACACAAAGTATGATAATCCCTATGAGGTATCTGTTTCCCACAAAATACAGTTATTCACTTTTTCTGACATCCGTTTAAATACTGAGGCAAGAAAAACCAAAATGTTCTAGCGGTACTTAGCCAACTTTGATTCGGTCTGAAACTCCGACTTCAGAAAATTTCAGAACGCCAACCTGCACTCGCAAAACTGCTTCTGCATCGGACCATGCAGCAAAAAAGACTGAGGATATGACGTCGGTCATGCGCATTAGTACCCTGACGTCCTGACATCAGTCTAATGCGCCTTGACCGATGTCAGCCATATACTTTGGTATTCGGGCCGACTGGACAGCGGACTACCCCAATGGTTAGGACTGCAGCAATGTGGAATGAAGAACATCTGCATAACCTCATATGAAAGCTCACAACTGTGTGAAGAAAATCCTGCTGGCAGTATGTGCCGTGCTTCAATAGTTACTGAGATATCATAATCTGTTTGTGCAACACAACAAAATTAATATTCACTGCCTTTATTATTTTAAATCATTTAACTGAATGAATGCCACTAATGTAAAGATTAATTTATCCTGAAAAGTTTGCAATTTACAGTTTTCTTTTAACATGGATGGACTTATGGTTCCAGCGATATGAATATTTCTTTGAACTGTAAGGTGATAACTTTTTTTTTTAAAGGCTCAAGCCACACCTACTGGGTGTTAAAGGTACACACTCAAAAGAGCTGTACTGGAAGGAAAACTTTCAAACTGCATTCAGGGATTAAAGCTCAAACAGTATATTGTAAAGAAAAGTACTCCTTGTTTCAAGAAACACACTGACAATATGGCCTACCACATCCTGAAACCATGGACACCAAAAACACAAAACATATTTTGTATAAAACTGGCCTGGCTCTTGAAGAATAATTAAGCATGATGTTTCAGTATAATAATGCTTACTACTGTCAGAGTGACTGCTGAAGTTCAAGTTTAGCCGTGTAAATCAAAATGGAGGAAAAGCAAGATAAGGAATGTTATTCTTCATTTAGACACGGAGCACTATCATGGAATTAAACTGGCTGTACCTGAAATGTAAATCTTCCTGGTGTGGAGGAAGCAAATCCAACAGCTGTCAGAATACTCTGATACACTCATCGAGAAAATTTAAATGGAGCAGCAACATTTCTTCAATATCAGAATAAACTGCATCTGTGACATACAATATTTATATACATTAGGCCAAACATGATGGAACAGTTTCTGAATCTAAAGTTTCACTTATACTGCTTCTTACATCATCCAAAAATATAAAATCATGCCGCCATATTCATAATCACTGTATGCAGTAAACAGGACTTGTTCTCTGGTGGCTGCACGTGATAATCAATGAATTTGTGGTCTGCTGCTGTTTAACTGTGTAATTGTACACCAACAGCTATGTACATTACTGCAACTAACCCTCATATCCTTAATATAGATGCCTTTAGCAACCATGGTTGCCATCATAATTCCAGATCTAAAGAACTACATCTGGTTCTGCAGAAGACATTGAGAAAGTTCAGATTAATTTTCAGTAATCCTAAAATATAGGTCTAGAAGAAGCTTTTATGTCAAAATGAAATATCATTAACTGGTTCAGCTGGCTTCAACCATGAACTAGTACTGCCCACATAATTCATAACTATGTGTATTTGTACATAGGCTCTCTCCAACCAGGGTCAGAGATGTGATCTAGTTTTACAGCCACTGAAGAATGGAGTTTCCTGACACCCCCTGCTTCATCCAACTCTACTTCAGAGAAATGGACAGAGGGGTTTCCTAACTATTCTACATTCCCTGGCCATGTCTACAGAACATCCCGAATAATGCATCTTATGCCAATGCAGAGATCTGCTGCTGAGTCCACTCCAACTGGTGGAAGTGCAATGTCACTGAGGTGGGGGAGAACGAAGGGTGATTGTAGTATATTGCTAGTCTACTCTGTACACTGCTATGGGATGCTTCCTTGCACCCTGGTGTGCAGGGGCACTGACAGGCTGGCTAGTGTTATAGAATCTTTAGGTCCACTGTTGCATGTACATAAATGACAGACTCCCCCTCTACAAAATACTAGATGCAACTGTGACTAATTTGCATGCCTACTCCTTACATGGACTCTTCATGTGCCGCAGTATCTGTCCCTACACAAGGGAGCAGGCATGCCGCAATATCTGTCCCTACACAAGGGAGCAAGCATGCTTCATGAATTGTGTATAGCTTTGGAATGAGGTTTATACTGTGTACCAGCCCTATACACTTGTATACATTGTTTATGAATATTGCAAATAGTTAGGAGTCATACAGAAAGACCTACACCTGTCAAAACTGCACGGTTCAAATTGGATGGGATTTACAGATTCTAATAAAATACATCAATCTTCTTTTTATATAAGCTGACAAGAGTCTATGACTGCTACAAACAAAACTTACTAGGTTTTGAAACCAAGGTAAAAAGTTAGAAAGAAACATATCTTGTTCATTATAAACTAAAACAGATAACATTGTAGAGATGGATACATTTTCTGTGATGAAAAACCCACATGTATCAAGCTATCTGGAACAGGTTTGAAAAGCAGAAGTTCATGACAAAGAAAACAAAAAAAATTAACAATACCATCACTACACTCAAGTTTTTCCACACCAGCTATTTTCCTGGTAAAGTGGGTTTGGATCCCTTGAAAATATTTACAGTATTTAACACGACTAAGGAAATTAGGAAAACATTCACATTAACCACTGTTCCTTTTCTTTGCGATATTTTGCTGCCCACTTGTGTGTCAACTCCAGATAAATATCAGGCTTGTGAGGTAGATAGTCCTGGTAAACTAAATGGCCTGCTCTCTTTGGAACTGCCTTCTCAATCTGAGTTCCTTCATGCCACTCATTAAATGAAGTAACTGAGATGATATCAGGCCGTGCCAGCAATGCTGCACTGAAAGCTGTCTCATAGTACTTTCCATTAACACGGTTTCTTGTGTTACGGCTGTTCCAGGGTCGAATGCTGGTATCAATATATCCTGGACCCACACTTGGAATGAACAATAGGTTATTGCTATCACAAAAAGCTTTAATCGCTGGCCAGTTGTGATGGGAGGAACCATAAGAAAATCCATTAGTTGCAAAGTATGTATAAATTCCATCAAATCCACTCCTAACAATTTCATTTTTGTGGTTTTCTTGGACAAGAAGTGCAATAAATATGCTGTCATAAGGTGTGTTCCGAATGCTTTGAGAGCCAGAAATAGTTAAGAGTTGGGCCCAGGTTTCTGGGTTTGTTATATAAGAGTCATATATATAAAACATTGGCAGTACCCTTCCTGTACTCATCTTGTATCGATAGAAAGCTGGATGTTCACTATATCTGCAAAGGGCGAAAAAAGAAAAAAGATCTTATAATTATACTCAGAATATACTGCTATTTCTAATTACTCTGGCAATCTATCTGGTAACATGAATAAGAAGAAATGTAGACTACTGTAGTCTTTTATAAATCATATTTAAAATTAATTTGAAGCAGTTCCAGCCAATGGAAATTCGTTCTTATGTTGTTCTATTCCAAATGGAAAACATTCACTCCTCACATTCACATTCACAGAACTCATTATCCTATGGTCATCAACAATGTCTCCTGTAACTGAATTAACACTGCTTGCTCAGTAGCACCATCCTTAAGTCCCCCCCAAATCAGATGATGAGAAAAATTAAAAAAAAAATGAAATAAAACATTAGTAAAGGGAGTTCTAGTGAGATAAATCTTCTTATGAACTCTAACTTACGGATTTTATTTTTCAAAAATGCTCTCCCACTCCACCATATTCTCTATTTGTTATCCAAACTTATAAATGGCTGTATCTCTGTCATGGTTTAACATACTGCTGTAAATGTTCTTGGGCAATATATATGAAATTTATTCTACAAACTGTACTCATGACAATCTTTTATCTGCAAAAGCAAGGGGGTGGCTGCATCCTGAACAGTCTAAATTTTTACTTATTTTATAGTTAAAACACTTGCAAGGATAAATGCTGTCTTAATTACAACATACTTATAATCCTAATGAAAAGTACACTTGCCAATCTGAAGAAAAAGTAATAAATATGTTTGTTGTGATCCAAATCAGATGGACAACTGGAAGTTGACAGATTTTTATGACAATCTTTATTTTTTTCATCTTTATAGACTTTAATAATAAAAAATATATAAAAGTTCATATTAAAAAAAAATCCTGTCTCTATTCCCATATTTTCCACAAAATATAAAAACAATAAGTAACATATTTAAATTTCTCTTCCTCCCTTATATCTAGGGAACAGGTCATCACTGCTCTCTCAAAGGCAAAAAATACAGCTCTATGGGACCCGATAACATCCCAGGCTGCATCCTATGTGAACTCAGGTAGGAACTTGCAGCATCATTAGGCACCCTATTCAACTAAAGCCTGAGTACTGGCTTTGTCCCAGCTGAGTGGAGGGCAGCCACTGTCATCCCTTTACACAAAGGTGGAGCATCCACCGATCTGGGAAATGATAGACCTAACAGCCTAACTAGCCTGATCTGCAAGGCCATGGAACGATTATCATGGACCTCATTAACAAGGACATTGGCAACCTCCAAACACTTGATCCCACACAGTTTGGGTTCATCAAGGGGAGGTCATGTCTGCTAAATTTGGTGGACTTCTTTCAAACAGTTACCAAAGCCATGGACAAGGGGAGGACGGTGCACACAGTCTACCTTGACCTGGCCAAAGCCTTTGATACTATTCCCCACTTGAGCATAACAGATAAACTCTCAACTAGGTATCAATCCATAGGTTACCAGATGTACAGCAAACTGGCTCACTGATAGAACCCTCATAGTCAAAATAGGGGAAGCCACTTCAAGCAGTAGACCCGTAACGGCATACCTTAGGGTTCGGTCTTGGGGCCTCTGTTATTTGGGATATATTTTTCTGAGGTGCAAGCCAAAACCAATGGGCTATGGCTGACCAAGTTTGCAGATGACTGCAAGCTGGGTGTGATCATCAATTCCCCTAGTGATGTGGACATCCGCCAAGAGGGTCTCACTCAGACAAATGACTGGTGCCAGAAACATGGCCTCAAGCCGAATATCAAAAAATGCATCCTCATCCCCTTTAGGGAGAGTGATGTCCTCACAAATTATCACATTAATAACAATGTCCTAAGCACCCAATCAGTTTTGAGGGATTTGGGCACCCAGGTTGATAGCAACCTGACCTTTGACCACCATGTTGCTTCCGTTGTACAGAAAGCCTTCTAAGTGGCCCACCTCATAAGTAAAGGTATCTCATCCAGGGACAAGGAGGTCATAACATCCCTGTATTCTTCCCTTAAAAGGCCCATTACTGAGTACAATGCCCCTTTCGGCATGTACCTCGCAAACCACATGCAGCAGCTGGAGAGACCACAGAGGTTCCACACAAGGTTAATCCAGGGCCTCAAACATCTACTATACAGAGATAGACTAAAAGCCCTATCCGTCTACTTAGTTTCATACAGACTCCTCAGAGGTGACCTCTGTCTGGCATACAAGGTGATCACAGACCCCAACACTGATGGGACTGCTGCATATCCGCAAGTCAAGCTCCACTCGAGTAACCAGCACACGCGGCCTCAACTTTCTCTGTGGCATCAACAAGACTTGTTGGTGGGAGAGATTTGTGTCCCAGAGACTCCCCCATCTATGGAATGCACTCCCTCTCCACAACAAGCAAAGTACCGCTTTACCCCTTTATAAGCACAACCTGGATAACTGGATGGGAAACAGAAAATATACCCCTGAAAATCCACCCATGTCCCTGCTGGACGGGGGCATCGGGTGCTGGCTTGTCTAAACATGGGCTAAACTCTTGGCTAGGCTTATAAGGGCCTCAAGGCCAATAGCCTAGTAACCTCCTATGCTCCTATGCTATGCTCTTCCTTTCTCTGAATGGTTAGCCACTGTAAAACTCAATACTCTCTTCTTTTCATTGAGTCCCTACTGCCCTGTCACCATGGCTTAATAACTAACCACCATTCTTGTCTTGCCATCCTTTAATCCTTGTCAGTTACACACTCATAGACCATACCTCCTCTCTCAAGGAGGGGTAAGCCTTGGATGGAATTTTGGTGCATTGAAGATTGTGTGCTGGCTGATGATGTGTTTTTGCTAAGTTGAGTTTTACAGCCATACACCTTGCCATACTTGAGTGAATTGGTTGAAAAAGGATGAATTTGTGAATTCCCATTCAACCATCCAGATCTTGTTTGAAGGAAGCTATTGTATTACACTACTTAATTCAACAGTTTGGGGAGGTGATGGGTAATGAACCTATTTCTGTGCCATGCTTTATTAATTTGCTGGAATTTATGGGAATTATTTGATCTTTGAAAATACACAGAGCTAGAAACACTGGGTCCCTAATAGCAAGGAAATCAAAGCAGACATTCAATAAAGGGACAGTGCTTCCTCCAATCCTTTCTGGTTTCTTAGGGTTTTTAAGGCAGAAATATTATTACTTAGGAACCTATGGGGTCTTTCTAGTTATTTGCTATGTCTAGTAAAGTACATCCCAAAGGGGCCATTGTTTTCAGTAATTGCTTAATCACTGTAGAATATAAGAAGACAATGCCTACTTTTAGATTTGGATGATATTCCTTTGGCAATTAGCTGTACTAAGTAGAAGGACTTTCTGACTACTGTCATTATATAATGATAAAGAGAGACAGAATTATCAACTCAAGTTCCAAGATCCCCAACAACCTTATCAGGTATTTATGAGTGTAAGTTCTTGCAGAAGTGTTTGGAGGGAGATGTGGACTTATGGCTCCCAGTTTGCAGTCATCTGCAAACATGTTAAGCTAGAGGTCTTGGTTCATGATTTGGTGATCAAACAAATAAATGTCAAACAAAAAAGGTAATGAGCCCGGTGGGACACCACTGTTCACCTTCATACTCTCTAATGAGGCATCTGACACAGTCACCATGTGGGTTCTGTCTTTTAGCCAGTGGACCATCCATTTTACCACATACGGATCTATTTGTAATGTAATAAGCATACTAGCTATGCCAGCATGAGGACATTGTGTCAGCAGTGTGAACAGCATGACCACTGTCTGCATTACCCTCACCAAAAATTTAATCAGATTCATTAGACAGAATATACCCTTGACAAAGCCAAAAGTACAGTTTTGTACCTACCATAAATGTAGATATCCGATAGGTATGCATCTGCAGTCATCACATATGGGTTGTCCTGCCTCAGGCAGCCCTTCGGTCGGCTGGATTCCAAAGACTGGGTCCGGCGTCGGCTGATGTCGCCCTTTCCCTGACGTCAGAGCGCCTGGGGTATAAAAGCGTCAGCCGACGCCATCTTCCTCAGTGTTTCTTGCCCCAGATGCCAGGTGCCCTCAAAGGAAGGCTAAATTTGGAGAAATGCAATAAATTCCAAACATGCACAGAAATATATATGTATATATATATATATATATATATATATATATATATATATATATATATATATAAAACAAATACACCATAATAGATAACCCCAGCTAGCTAAGAGAGGGAAAAGTACCTAATAAATACCAAAGAGGGGAAGGAGGGAGGGTAAACCTGACTGCAGATGCATACCTATCGGACATCTACATTTATGGTAGGTACAAAACTGTACTATGTCCTTCAAGGATGCATCTGCAGTCATCACATATGGGTAGAATACCATAGCCAATCTGGGGGTGGAGGATCTATGTAAAGGATGGCGTAGCTAAAATGCCCTGCAGGACTGCCGTAACAAAGCCTGCTCTGGATCTGGAATATAAAGGTAAATTGTAATGCTTGGAAAATGTATGGATGGAGCTCCATGTAGCAGCTTCTAGAATGTCCTTGGTAGCCACCCCTCTTAAGAAGGCTGTGGAGGTGGCTGTGGCTCTGGTGGAATGAGGTCTAATGTTAGCTGGCACAGTTTTTCCATGAAAGGAATAACAAAAACGAATGCAATTCCCTATCCATTTTGAAATTGTCTGTTTGGAAATTGCTTTTCCTTGTGCACCAGCAGCATATGCTACCAACAGCTGGTCAGTTTTTCTGTAGCTTTTAGTTCTGTCCAAGTAGTAGCGCAACTGTCTGTGTATGTCCAGGGTGTGCAGAAGTTTCTCCCCTTTGTTTTGTGGATTTGGAAAGAAGGTTGGCAGGTGAATAGCTTGGTTTAATGAGACCCTGGATACCACCTTTGGCATAAATGAAGGATTGGTTCTCAATGAGACTCTGTCCTGATGAAAAATAAGAAAAGGCTGTACTGCCATGAGGGCCTGTAACTCAGATACTCTTCTTGCTGAGGTTATGGCCAGAAGGAAGGCGGTCTTCAAGACAGGAACTGTAGTTCCGCATGATGCTGCTGGTTCAAAGGGAGGCAGAGTTAGTTTTTCCAACACGAAGTTAAGGTCCCAAGTAGGCACTGGAGGTTTCCTTGGAGGATTGATGTTTTTAATTCCTCTTAGAAACTGTCTTAGGAGAGGATGAGAAAAGACAGGTGGATCAGTATTGTACTCTGCTGAAATTGCTGAAGCATGAATTTTAATGGAAGTGTAAGACAGGCCATTGTGGAGCATTTCTGCCAAGTATTCCAGGATATGTGCCATGTTCAACACTGTCGCATCTAGGCCCTTTGTGGTGCTCCAAGTGTGAAATCTTTTCCATTTTGCTGAATATGCCTTTCTTGTGGAAGGTCGGCGAGCTTCCATGATGATATCCTTCACTCTCTTGGATAGCTTATCCTGAGGAGGAGTCAAGGTATTTTCCAGGCTGTTAGTTGCAAGGTTTTCAGGTTGGAATGCAGAGTTTTGTAATTGTGCTGTGTCAGGAGAAGTGGCCATTGAGGAAGAGGCCATGGTTTCGTGCATGACATGCTCTTTAACAGTGGGTACCAGTGCTGTCTTGGCCAGTCCGGAGCTATCAGAATCACTTTTGGCTGCTCTGTCCTGATCTTTAGTAAGACCTTGGTCATTAATGGAAGAGGTGGAAATGCATACACTGTTAGATTTCTCCAGCTGAAAGAGAGAGCGTCCACTTTCCATGCTTGTGGGTGGTATGTTCTTGAGCAGAATTTCTTCAGCTGATGATTGTGGGGGGGAGGCAAAAAGATCTATGTCCGGCCTTCCCCATGATAGTGTTATCTCTGTAGGAAGATGTCTGGGTGCAGCATCCATTCGTGTGCATCCATGATATTTCTGCTTAAGCTGTCTGCCAGTATATTGTCTTTTCCTGGCACAAACTGGGATTGCAGCTCTATATTGAGTTTCAAGGAAAGTTCCCATAGATTCATTGCCAGTCTGCAAAGAGGGTAGGAATGGCTGCCTCCTTGCTTGTTTATGTACCACATAACTGTGGTG
Source organism: Protopterus annectens (assembly GCF_019279795.1). Classification (NCBI taxonomy): domain Eukaryota; kingdom Metazoa; phylum Chordata; order Ceratodontiformes; family Protopteridae; genus Protopterus; species Protopterus annectens. The sequence continues at coordinate 1,680,893,727 of NC_056725.1, read as the reverse complement.
TTGTCTGTCCTTAGCAGGTGGCCTTGATGCAGAAAGAGTTTGAAGGCCTCGATTGCATGTATCACTGCCAGCATTTCCTTTTGGTTTATGTGCATGCGCAGCTCTCTTTGTGACCATAGCCCTTGGATACATCTGCCCTCCATGTGCGCTCCCCAACCTTGGTCTGAAGCGTCCGTAGTGATGGTTTGGTTGGCTCTTGGCTTGCTGAAGGGCAACCCGCTGTTCGACTGGCAGGCTTGAGCCCACCACAGAAATTCCTTTTGGAGGCATGGAATGAGTGGGATCAAAGTTTCTAAGCTGTGACTGCGCTGAGTCCATAAACTCCTTAGGTACCATTGTAGTTTCCTCATATGCAGCCTTGCTTGTGGAATCAGAAGAATGCAAGATGCCATGTAACCCAGGGCCTACAGAATTTTCCTTGCAGTCAGCTGAGTTTGTCTTGTCAGATTCTTGAAGTAATCCGGTAGTTGTCTTTGTTTTTCTTCTGTGAGAAAAGCCATTTGGGTGGTTATGTCTAGATCTGCACCCAGAAAAGTTATTCTTTGGGATGGAACAAGTCTTGATTTGTGAATGTTGACTGTATATCCTAAGGCCTGCAGTAGGTGGATGGCATAACTCAAGTCCTTTACCAAAGTTTGTTGGCTGTCTGCTTGTATAAGGCAGTCGTCCAGATATGGGTATATTTGAATCCCCTGAAGTCTGCAGTGTGCAATTACTGATGCCAGGCATTTCGTGAATACTCTGGGTGCAGTAGATAAGCCAAAGGGCAATGCTGAGAATTGATAATCCTCTGAACCTGCAAGAAATCTGAGGTGTCTTCTGCAACTTTGTCTGATAGGGACATGCAGGTATGCCTCCTTGAGGTCTAGAGTCACCAGCCAAGACCCCTTGCCCAGCATGGGAAGGAGTTGCTGTAGAGTCAGCATTTTGAATTTTGGCACAATGAGATAAGTATTCAGTGCGGACAAGTCGAGAATAGGCCTCCATTGATTTTCTTTTCTTGGAACAAGGAATAGTCTGGAATAAAATCCTTGGCCTTGTTCTGAAAGAGGAACCTTTTCTATAGCTTTCATTTGCATTAAGTTGGAGATTTGTTTCAAAGCCTCTGCCCTTTGATTTGGTGGCAGGTCTGGCATGCCTTTTCTTTTTGGCAATGTGTGAAAATGGAACCTGTATCCTTTGTCTATTACTTGCAGTGTCCATTTGTCTCTTGTAATACTGTGCCAATTTTCTGAGAATAAAGAAAGCTTTCCGCCCAAAGGTGCTTCTAATTGAGCCCTGGTTGGTGGAGTCAAAGCAAAGTCATTGACTCTGTCCTTGTGCAGCAGTTGTAGGTCCTGCACTACCTCTCTGGTTGGGAGGCTGCCATTGACGTCCTCTGTAGGAGCCTCTAGCTTGCCCTCTACCTCTGGCACGCCTGTTCTTGCCTCTCTGAAATCTTTCTGTGTCCGGAAAGGACCAATTCTTGGTAGGCCAATTTCTGCTGAATCTTGGTGGTTGGACTTGTAGAAAATCTTTGACTGTTTGTACAGATTTTGCCTTTTCCTCAAATTTCTTTAAGACCTCCTGAGCAGTGGAGCCAAATAACTTTTGCTTCTCCAGTGGAGCATCCAGAAGCTTAGCTTTAACATGGTCTGGCAGAGATTGTTCCTTCAGCCAAGCATGCCTACGTATGACTGCACCTGTCATAGCTGACCTACATGAAGCTTCCAATGCATCATAACCACACTGCAAGAAATGGTTGCTAACCTGCTGGGAGTTATGTACCAGATCCTGAAGTGATTTGCGATGTAGGGGTTCAGGTGAAGACAGTTTCTTATGCAATTCATCTAACAAATACTCTTGGTACTGTATCATATGAAATTGACAATTTAATGCCCTCATAGAAAGAGTAGCAGAAGTATACACTTTTTTACCCCATCTCTCTAAAACCCTGGACTCCCTTTCAGAGGGGAGTGGATTTTTAGTAGTGGCAGCTGCAACCCCTTTAGGGCCCTGGGAAATAGTTTCTGGATCAGCAGAGTGGGCCTTGTAAAGAAAATGATGCGAGTCCGGGACCCTGTAGTACCTATCGGGTTTGACAGGGGCCGGAGGAAGAGTCTCAGGGGTTATGCTAGACTCAGAGTACACATCATCAATGACATTCAAAACAGGAGGAATAGCCAAAGGTCTATGCTGAGGTAAATGCAGAAAAGTTCTTAATCTTTTCCTGGAATCAGAGAATTCCTGGCCCTGCCATTTGAAATGCTCTCTCATAGTGTGAAGGGTCTCCCCGAAGGATAGTTCTTTAGGAGGGGAGGCCGAGAGGATAGACTCCTCTGCATCAGAATCCTTGTAGGCCGAAAAAATCTCCTCCTGGTAGTCCGAGAGAGCAGAGCCATCAGAGGCCTCCTCTGTGGAGTGGGGATCAGAGGGCTCAACCCTGGGCCTTTTGTCTACAGGAGGGTGAGAGCCCCTGTCCGGATGGGGTTGAGAGCCCCTAATTAAGGAAATAAGGTCCTCTGCTAAAGTTAGAATCTGTGAACTTGTAGTGGGTCCCTGAGGAATAACCCTGGGAGGCATAGCTTTTGTATGTTTAGCAGCTTTAGCCCTGGTGAATGTCTTTATGGACATGGATGCAGGAGGCCTGGCTGCACCACATGCTGGTGCAGTTTTGTCTAGAGGAATGGTGTCGGAAGTTTCCAAGACACCAGTTTCAGAAGGAAATTCAATAACCGACTCAGCAGGGGCCTCCGGGGCAGAGGTTGTCGGTTGAGTGGTTTCGGGGGTCGGAAGTACCAAAGACTCGGTTTCAGCAGAGACCGAGACACTTGCGGTAGGCCTGGCCGTGGTATCAGCCGAAACCGCGGCCCACGTGTCAGTCCTTGTCCTTCCGTTTCTTTGTTAAATGTGAAGTCGGAGTCTCCGACGGCATACTGTACGAAAAACTAGCCCCAAAAAATTCCTCTGCAAACTCCGCCCGACGTCTAAGAGTGCGTCGGTTGAAGGAAGCACAGGCTGAACAGGCCAAGACGTCGTGGTCTGGGCCTAGGCAGGGGAGGCAGTAAGAGTGGAAATCCTTATGAGGTATTTGTTTCCCACAAGTTAAGCAATTATTAACTTTATCTGACATCGGCTGAGGCAAGAAAGAGTCCCCAACGGGTACTTAGCTTTGAAGTCTTGGTAGCTGAATTACAGGAGCTGGCCGACCGGCACTTGCGAACTGCTTCTGCTTCGGGCACCACGCGGCAAGAAAGACTGAGGAAGATGGCGTCGGCTGACGCTTTTATACCCCAGGCGCTCTGACGTCGGGGAAAGGGTGACATCAGCCGACGCCGGACCCAGACTTTGGAATCCGGCCGACCGAAGGGCTGCCTGAGGCAGGACAACCCATATGTGATGACTGCAGATGCATCCTTGAAGGACATCTGCTGCAGTCTAGCCTGGTGTGATTGTTAATATCACAATTTATCAGGTTAGTTATTTGTTCCAATGGCTTTGTATTATATGTAGAATTAAAATATAATACTTACCTCTGCTTTTACGGAGGTGGGTGTCTGATTAATCTCCTTAATTTGAGTTATAAACAAGATTTTAAGCATATATGCTTGAAATACAAAAAGTAGTGATCAGAAACATGAAAAATGGAAATTCTTTCTTGCATTTGCAAAGTTACTAGCTGTTTTTTTTTTTTCATTAACACCTGCTTTTAGCTGGAGACAATGAGCCTGCAGGTGTAAGCAACTAATCATGAGAAGACTGAACAGTGTGTTCGGACTGAAGTCTACAAGATACAATTTACCTTTTAAAGAAATATTGGCATGCTGTACAGTGGAAATAAATTAAGTTTGAAACTATGGGAAGTGCACAGTTAAATAAAGTAGTGATCTCCCAGCAGCCATAGTATTTTAATATATTAAATAACAGCACACAGTTCAGTTTAAGTACAGCCAGTGCACTTTTCTTAAGGCTAAAAGATAATGCTTACTGAAAAGTATGCATTCTGTTTTTCACATATGGGACAGGATGAGATAGGAACAGATAGTAACCTGTATGTAAGTGGGAATGTGCTATTTCACTGTTAACTAACTTTACAATAGGTAATATCTGTGGGTGCGATTGTAGACTTGGGGAAACCATTCCTATTCAGAAGGGGTAAGCTTCCTTTCTGAAAGTATATACAATTCTAGGAGTTTGTTGTAAGTTAGAAGGAGATGGGAGTTTTGAAAATGCACTTAGATTGGTTCTTAAGTGTGAGCATGTAATATGAGGAAGTAAAAGCTTTTTATCACAAATGGCTGCTTTGCCAATATTAGCCTAGGCTGTACACAGTCTTAAAGGTATGTGAAAAAAACACTTTTTATATCAAGAAGTATAAATTACAAATAGCAATGTTACAAGAGGTGCACTTGGATAGGAACGCGCATGAACATTTGACAGAGGATTTCAGGGTAGCTACTCAGGAAACTAGCAAGGGAAATGCAAAAGGGTGTAATAATACTGGCTCGGAGTGGAATTTTAAAAGTGATAGAAAAGGAAAAAAGACAATAATGGTAGATATGTGGTAGTAATAGGTTACTCACAGGGAAGGAAGTCTAATCTGACATACTTAGGAGCTCAGGAGAAGCGTTGTAGAAATAGTAAGCTTTCAGTGGGGAATATTAATGGGTGTGGACTGGAACCTGATTTGCAAAAGTGAGGATGTATTAGATGGCCCTAGAAGAGAAAATATAACAACACAGAGAAGATTTCTGAAGAAATATATGATAATATTTGGTATGGAAAATATGAATTCAGTAGCAGGAACTCAAGACAGTATTTACATATTAATCCACAACATACAATAACTGGACAGACAGGATATACATTATATTGCAAAGGAGCATCTGTATCTAAAAGAAAACTTTGACAGCCGTTCAATAACTGCATCAGACCATGTACCAATAAAAAACTAAAATAAAAATGTTGTATTAAAAATGAGACACTGGCACTTTCCTATGTGTAAAATAGAAATTTAAGGAATGGGTAGTGGATGTAATACTCAAGTTGTAAGGCAATACAGAAATTACTTCAGAAGGGACAGCTAGAACAATAACAACAGGACAGGAGGAACTGCAGAGTACTAAAGTCAGACTATGGGAGTATTTGCATAATATACATGAGTTTGGAAAGGTTACTGTTAAGCAACTATTATTTGACATGTCTACCATGAAAAACTTTTAGGACAATGACTTGGGAAATAGAAAGTTGAAAGAACTGCTGAGAAGCTTAGGCAGCCTATCACAAGATAAATAACCAGAAATCATACACAGGTGTTGCAAGTATTTCTAAATTTTATGATTATTTCTATAAAGAAGAGGAATGGGTAACTGAAGAAAACATACAAATTTAATATTTTGAGAAACTCTTACTTATGCCAATGCTAGAAGAAAAAGAACTCAACAACTATTAGTTGGGGAGAGATGAAACAAATATGGTAATGTAAAATAAGTCAACAAGGAAGTCACCAGCAGCAAATAGGGGTTACCACCTGTCCCACTTTGCAAGGGACAGTCCCTCTTTGGGCAGTTGTGTCCTGCAAAAAAAATTAAAAATGACAAATGTCCTGAGATTTTAGGACAAAATTATTTCCTATATTTTATGTAATAATTGCATAAAACTGTTATTCTGTACCAGAAACACCTAAATGTTATAAGAAACAGAAATAAAATGCTATAAGAATAAGCATTTATTTAGGGAAAAAAGTGAAGTTCTTTCCTTTGTACTGGCCATGGGTATGTTTCGCCCTGCAAAATCTGGCGTTTGTACCAAAAATGTCCCACTTTGGGCATTTGAAAAGGTGGCAACCCTAGGAGCAAATGGCATTCTATGGAAATTTGGAAGTTAGGAGTGAAGAAAATGATCAAGATCTGGAAGGTTTTGTTTAACAATACTTTAAATGGGAGAGGGGAGTACTAGCATCAAGAAAGAAAGCTGAGCTAAAGAGGGTAAAGACCCTTCAGATCTGACTTCATATAGAATAACTTCAATTTTAAAGCATGATTACAGAATGCTTACATCTTTACTAAGAAAATGGCAAATATGTCACCAATGTTTATAGACATGGATCAGTGTGGTTTTCTGGAATAGAGGCGAACAGCTGACAACAGTAACAAAAAAACAATGATCCAGAAGTAAGCAAAAGTGCAAGAAAAGTACCACTACCGTTGGTGAGTCATGATTCAGAGAAGGCACTGGTGTATGAAATTTCATAGGCAAGAATTAAGTTGAAGGGTCCTCCATAACAAGCTGTATTTGAAAAAAAGAAACCAGAAAGGAATGTCCTCTTATCCATTTATTTGCTTTGGATATAGAGCCATATCCAAACAAAACAAGGGGTTCACAAATTCAAGAAGGTAACTGGTATGATAATTAAGAAACAAGAAGTTATGTACTCACCATAACGTTTGATGTATGTAGTTCATCTCGCCTCACTTTCTTACCCGTGGTTCGGAGCCGAATATCGGCTCCGACTCAGCCAAACTTTTCTAGCTCGAAGTTGTCTATTGGCTGGGCTAAGCAGGTATCCCATAGTGCACTGCTCCATATCCCCAGATCTAGTTTGCTGCGAATACTCATTCATACCCCATGCATACACAACATCCAGGTAAAAAAGAATAAGCTAAAGGTGAAGGGAACTCTGTAAATAGAAACCTAACCTCTAGATCCTCCAGGAAGGGGGAAGGTGGGAGGGTAAGTAAGAATGTGAGGCGAGATGGACTACATACATCGAACGTTATGGTGAGTACATAACTTCTTGATGTTATGTAGTCCAATCTCGCCTACATTCTTACCCGTGGCACAGCGTCCCTAGCATCTACATCCTGGGTGGCTCATAGGAAAATACTCCTAAGTACTGTGGAACCAAAGGACGACCTGCCCCTAGATACCACATCCAATTTGTAATGAGAAACAAATGTGTGAGGAGAAGCCCAAGTAGCTGCAGCACATATATCATCCACCGACAATCTGGCTTGATAGGCTGTAGATGTAGAAACAGCCCGAGTAGAGTGAGCCTTGACCGGAAACGGCAGGTCTTTTCCTCCTGCGGAGTAGGCAAAAGAGATGCAACTAGATATCCATCTGGATTGGGTGATTTTGGAGACAGGTGACCCAATTTTGTTTTCCGAAAAGGAGACAAATAGTTGATCAGACTTTCGGATATCTTTTGTTCGGTGCAGATAGAAACATAACTGTCTGTGTACATCCAGCTGATGAAATTTAAATTCTGCCTTGTTTGAAAAATGAGGAAAGAATACAGGCAACTCAATAGATTGATTAAGATTGGATACACTTTAGGAAGGAAAGAAGGGTTTGGTCTAAGAGAAACCCTGTCCTTATGGAAGATCAAGTATGGAGGTTTGATAGAAAGGGCTTGAATTTCTGAAACTCGCCTGGCTGAAGTGATTGCTATTAAAAAGGCTGTTTTCCAGGTCAAGAATTTCAAATCACAGGTAGATGCAGGCTCGAAAGGTGGTGAAGTGAGGGCTTGTAGAACAAAATTGAGATCCCAGGGCCTGATAGGTTCGGAGACCGGAGGACGGAGTAATAGAGTACCCTTCAGGAAAGCCTTACAGAGTCTGTGAGCCATGAGACTAGGCTCATTCGCAACATGAAAATTAGATATCACTGCCAACTGAACTTTTATGGTAGCTGATGCGGAACCCTGATGGAAAAACATAGACAAAAACTCCAAGACTGAAGCAATCGGGGCTGTGTAAGGATAAATTTCTTGGGTATGCGCCCAAATAGAAAACCTCTTCCATTTGCTAGAATAAATCTTCCTAGTAGAGGGCTTTTGAGAGGAAGATAAAATGTGAACTACTTCCAGTGAAAACTGCTGAAGCCTAACTAACGAAGGAAGTGGAGTAGCCAGGCTGTCAACTGGAGGGTCATCAGAGAGAGGTGGAACTGTCCCGACATGTGTGTCAGTGGTCCAGAATACAAGGAGTGTCCACAATGTAGGGTTGGAGAAAGGGGAACCAGACTTGACGAGGCCAGTGTGGAGCAATCAGAATCATTCTGCTTCCCAAGGATTGCGCTTTCTGAATCACTTTTGACAGCAAGGGAAACGGAGGGAAAGCATAAATCAGACTGGAGGGCCAATCGTGAACTAGAGCGTCCCTGGTTGACTCCCCCTGTGGGGGGATCAGCGTGAAGTAGCTGCTGCATTTGACATTGAGGGGGCTGGCAAAAAGGTTGCAGCAAGGCTGACCCCATCTGCTGAAGATTCGTTCTGCAACTAGAGGATTCAGGGACCACTCGTAAAGCATCAGAATAGCTCTGCTTAGCCTGTCCGCTATCACGTTGGACTTCCCCGGAATGTGCGTTGCCACCAGAAACCATTGGGAAGATACTGCCCACTGCCACACTCGCATGGCCTCTCTGCACAGGGGATAAGATCTGGTTCCCCCTTGTTTGTTTAGATACCACACTACTGACATGTTGTCTGAGTGTATTGCAATTGTCCCTACAGGCAGAAAGCTCTGAAGTGCCTGCAATGCAAGTAGTACCGCTCTCATCTCTAGGATGTTGATATGCAGATGTATCTCCTGATCTTGCCAAGTGCCTTGGACTGTCCTGCCAAGACAACCCCCCCCCCACCCCATCTGGGAGGCGTTCGTGGTCACTGTGGCAACCGGGATGGGTGGAACAAAGGGTTTTCCCCTGTCCAAATTGTTGGTGCAAAGCCACCAACTGAGATCCTGTTTGCATCTGTCCGTGAGCAAAATGGGGTGAGAAAGTGGAAATTTTTGGAGAGACCACTGAACAAAGAGGAGCCATTGAAGAAGTCTCATGTGCAATCTCACTAGAGGGACCAACATAATTGTTGCTGCCATGGTCCCCAGGAGTTGAAGAACCCAGCTTGCCTTTACTTTCCTCAGGGGCATCAGGTTGTGTATCTGTTGCTGTAAGACTGATCCTTTCCTGCGGTAAAAATGCTCGCATTCGAATGGTGTCTAATTCTGCACCTATAAAGGTGACACGCTGTGAGGGCAACAAGGCAGATTTTTCCCAATTTAGTGTTATGCCCAACTGTTGACATAGAGCGATGGTAGCGTCCCTGGTTTGGACTAGTAGATGCCTGGTGGGGGCGGTAAGGAGCCAGTCGTCCAGATACGGAAACACTTGGAATCCCTGACATCTCAAGTGAGCAGTCACCATCGCCATACATTTGGTGAACACCCTGGGGACTGTGGTGAGACCAAAGGGCAGGGCTTGAAACTGGAAATGACTGGCTCCCAGCCGGAAGCGTAGGTGACTCCTGGATGCCCTGTCCATTTTGACATGGTAGTAAGCATCCTTTAGGTCGATGGAGCACATTCATACCTCTTCTCCCAACAATGGGTGAATCGATTGTAGTGTGACCATATGGACCTTGGACTTCTGTACATAGTTGTTCAGTCGGCTAAGATCTAATATGGGTCTCAGGTCCCCTGTTCTTTTCGGCACCAAAAAGAATCTTGAGTAAGTCCCTAATCCAACTTGGTCTGAGGGGACACACTGGATGGCTCCTTTTCCTAGCAGCTTTGAAACCTCTGAGGCTGCTTGATCCCTTTGACTGGGTGGAACGTCCGGGATTTTTCTGACTGAAGGGGGGTCTGATGTAAACAGGATGACATAACCTCCGGAAATTATTCGTAATACCCATCTATCCTGGGTGATGCTTTTCCAGGCTACTGAATATAACGAAATCCGACCCCCGACTGGCTCCAGATAAGCACAGACGGGCACTCCCTCAGGAACGAGAGTAGGGGGAGCCGCGAAAGGAATCGTGGTCTCCCGAATTGTGGGGGACCCCTCTGCCTCTAGGGCGGTGTCTCCCTGAATAACCTCCCCCTCCTCTGCCTCTGGAGGGGAACTCACCTTGTGCGGCAGGAAAAAACCTCTGTGATTTTTTGAACCACCTGTTCCCACCCCGCTGGGCCTTGGGGTATGGCCTAGAGGGACGGGAAAAACTGACCCCTATGGCAGACAGGGTCTTTCCCTCTTGTTCGCACCTGGTGAGGGTGTTTTTCACTTTGGTTCCAAACAAAGAAGAACCATCAAAGGGGGCATCAGTGATAGAAGACTTGAAGGCCTCCGCGAAGTGACAAAGGCGCAACCAGGCTTGCCTTCTAAGGGCGACTCCTGAACTTGCTGCCCTACTCGCAACATGAAAATTAGATATTGCTGCATATGAGATGAGCCGCATGGAGGAGTTGACTATGGAACTGAGGGTAGACACATGGGTGTTAACCGTCTGGGCCACCGCCTCAGGAACGTTACCTGCAAGAGTATCTCCTAACTCCTTGAGGAGATCTCTCTGGAGCCGAGTGAAATGAGACAGATAGCTCAGCGACAGTAAAGTAAAGGTTGCTGACGAGAGGGTACGCTTCCCGTACCGCTCCATGGTCCTAGACTCCTTGTTAGGAGGATGGACAGAGGAAGAAGTCTCTGCTACTTCCTTCTGAGTGGCCGCCGCCACCACCATGGCATCCACAGGGATTCCTTTGGACAGAAACTCCTTACCCGGGGGAGCAGAAAGAAACTTGTTGGGACGCCTGGGTACGGGCTCCAAAGAATCAGGGTTTTCCCACACCTTTCGACAAATTAAATCTAGGAGCTCGAAGGGTGGGGACACCCAGGAGGTGGAGGGCTGAGCACCAAAGGCCTTAAGGAAGACTGACTCCTCCTCGGAGGGGGCTTTGGACAGCCAGTCACCTCTTTGTTTCAGTATCTCCAGGATGTCGGAGAAGGAAACATCATCAGAGGATGACTTGGGGGACCCCTCCGATTCCTCGAGGTCAGTATCAGAGGTGAGAGACTCACCCTGGGAGTCTATGTGCTTCTTCTTGCACGTTTTCCTTCTAGGGGGCTCCTCAGGCACGAATTCTGAAGGGCGCTCAGAAACTTGGGGACCACTCGTGGGGGTATCCCTAGGCCTTGGTGCTCCGCTGTCTACAGATAGGAGGTGATCAGAGGCTCTCACCGGAGTGGTGGGGGACAGAATGACCGACCCGCATGATGTAGCTGACGATTTGGCCAGCGCAGTCCACATGGCCTCAAAGGCAGGCCCACCCAAGTCTGAGGACCAGCCAGCCTCTGAGACCAAGACAGGAGTTGGGGTCCCTCGAGCCAACGCACCGAGCGGAAGACTCGGAACCGAAATATGTCCCGAGATGTCCCCCTTGGGCCCAACTGAAGAATCTCAAGTCCTGAACCTCGTGGATGGAGCCGATGGGGTCAGAGCCGATGTCAGTACCGATAAGCCCAGAGGGGCCATCGGAACCGACCTAGGAACATCACACGGCACGGAACACTCTGGCTCCGAAGACAGAGATGCGCTCGGAGGAGGAATGATCGAAGATTAGGTCGGGACGGGCTCCAGAGCCAACTGGGCCGGAGCCAAAAACAATTTTGCCAAAACCGGTGACTGGAGGAGCCTCTGCACCACCCTATCAACATCCACATCAGAAAGGGTCCTGGAGGATTTGGAGGACAGGGAGGGAGATCGAAATCTCCTCTCAGGTGAAACTGGTCTAAGACTGGGCGATCGGCTCCGAAGAGGTTCCAATATAATTGGAGCAGACGCCGGTTCCATCAACACCGGCACTTCCTGCGGCCCCGAGGACAGTGGAGCCGAGAAGGTCAAAGCAAGTTTTGTGACTATCTCCGGTGGCTCCAAAGAAACTGAAGGACCCAGAGATCTCTTTTTAGATTTTGAGGACTTAGGTTTAGCACTGGAAGAAGAATCCATGGCCTCTTCGAAAGAGGGTTTCAAGAGTCCCTTTAAAATCAGCTTATTCCTTCTTTCTTGGAGCACTCTGGGACTAAAAGCATGGCAGAAGCTGCAGGACTCCTGCAGATGGATGGCTCCCAGGCAATAAACACAAATGAGTGCCCATCGGTGATGGACATTTTGTAACCACACTTAATGCACTTTTTAAAACTTGAAGGTTTGTGCTCTTTGGAATCCTTGGACATTTTCTAACAAGCAATCACAAAAAACCAACACAGCACTAGTCACTGTCTGACAAGAAAGGACCCAGACACACAACACCACAAAAAGTGGGAACAAGTTAGTAAATTGCACAGCACACACACAAACCCCAGAAGGAACACACACTGAAACAAAAAAGGCCAAACACTTCTAACTAAAACGGTTTTCTGACCACAAACAGCAAGGGGAAACCGACACTAAAACCTCTAACTTAAACAGTTTTAGCGTGAACAACACAGGACAAGAGGACTAGGTCCTCTAACTGAAATGGGCCTAGCCTGAAAGAACAGTTAGCGGGATACCACAAACCACAAACACACTACCTAAACCAAAACAACACTAAATAGACACTATTTTGTTTGTAAGAAATTTTCTCAAACAAGAAAAAAAGGCGAGACCACGTCCGAGCTACACAAGCGGCAAACGATATCTAGGGATATGGAGCAGTGCACCATGGGACACCTGCTTAGCCCAGCCAATAGAAGACTTCGAGCTAGAAAAGTTTGGCCGAGTCGGAGCCGATATTCGGCTCCAAACCACGGGTAAGAATGTAGGCAAGATTGGACTACATAACATAGATAGTTTTGCAGATGATATTTTGTACTTCATAAATCCATAAAAAAGACATTTTGATGTTGTGGAACACTTTGAGGCAGTGTCAAGTCTTCTTGTGATATGAAACAAATGAAGATAAAATAAAGGCTACAATGGTAAACTATGTAACCACACATGAACCGGTGCAGCAATACCCTTACTTTTGGGGGCACAATAACATGAAACATTTAGGTGTACAGATTAAAAAGGATTCTGTTATGACAGCAAGTGTTGAAAGAAACTAAACAAAAGTTAATACAAAAATTGAGAAACTAGAAGCTCTTGCTTATAAACAAGGATAGTAAAATATAAGCAGTGAAATGCTTTCAGTCTCTTTAGTCTTAAATACAGGACGGGTCTACTTCTACAGTCCAAAAAAACACAACACTGAAGACCAGAAGATCGAGGCGAGAAGGACGAAACTCACAATCACAAATTGAGTAAGTATTCCCAGGGCAAGTAAACACTTGTCCACAAGGGGGGGGTTATGCCCTCCCTAGGTGGGTTTTAGCTGGTGTGCTGTGATTTACTGTTGTTTTGGGCAAGTATTCACTTGCCCTGGGAATACTTATGTGATTTGTGATTTTGAATTTCGTCCTTCTCGTCTCTATCTTTGGTCTTCGGTATTGTGACTTTTCAGGATATGGAAGTAGACCCATACAGGGCAGGTGTACTTTTATGACAGTTACCAATGGATTGAAGGAATATGCAAGAGGAAAAGGACAAAAGTTAATTGGGAAAGTTGATTTGCTTCACAAAACAAGGTGGATTAAGGTTACTTGACTTAAAGGAGCACTTTAAAGCTACACAGTTGAGGCTTATATACATACCTCAAGCAGAAGGTTATAAATCAAAGTGGAAAAGAATGAGAATAATATAAGGAGGGAGTTCAAGAGAATTTTAGATGCAAGGCCTTAACAAGAACAACATCGAAACAGAATATTATATTCACAAAGTAGTAGAAAGTGTTCACATGACTAAGCCAGTGCAGAAATGGAGAAAGTAGATCTTACCAATAAGGATGTCTGCAAGCAGGCGTACAGACAATCTGCAAGAAAGGGCTGGAATTTACTGACAAAAGTTAGCAAAGGAACCAAGGTACTGGTTTGCAAATAATTTGAGAAGGAAAGGCAACAAAGTGGGATGAGAATAAGCTGAAGATTGGACTACGTGTTAGAGACTACTTTCCACATCAGGGATTGATAAAGTATAGACAAAAAGGACAGGAGAGTGCTAAGTGAAAGGCTAGCTCTTGTTCAGTTTTTAGCTGAGTCTAAGACTTCAGAAATCTTGTAGAACATCTAAGGTTTAATAAAAGGAGCAGTGGTGACATCCTACTGTCAGCCACTAGCTGCCTATACAGCTAGGACAACTGACAAGCCACCACAAGTACGATGGCTCCCAATCACTCCGCTCCACATGGAATCCCTCACTCCTAAGACTAATCATGAGTACCAGCAATGGACCACATCCAGGATACTTGGAAAGAAGCAATTGGAAGTTTCAAGGAAGGGTGAAAGCAGAAGCCAATGACAATAGTTAAAGGCTAAGGTTTATGAACAAAATATCTGGTAACTAACTGCAAATATACTTAGCCCATCCATCCACATCCTCTTTTTCTTATTTCTGCACATGGGGTGAGGGTGTCACTTCATCAGTGACAATCATCTAGAGCCAAGATTTACACCACCAGGTGGCTAGTCCTGCCACCATGGTTCTTCCACACCACACCCTCTCACATACACTCACACATATGGCCAGTTTAGTGTGTCCAATCCACCTACTACATGTTTTTGGAATGTGGGAGGACACCCACACAAACACAGGGAGGATATGCAGACTCTACACAGAAGACACCCCAGCCAAGAACTGAACCTGGGAACCTCTTACTGTGAGGCAACAACACTATCTGCAGTGCCACCGTGCCGCCTACCATTTACTTTTATTTGCAAACACAAGAAGCATTTGCATCTTGAGCTCTGGTGTGACAATTCAAAATCGTTGTCTTTTTTTATTTCATCTAAAACTTTTAAATGGTACAAACCTAACTTTCAGGGATAAATACTGTTTTTAGTTTTGATGTTAAAACAGCACAGAATTTATGATTTTTACTCATACTGCACACATTCAATATGAACTACATCTTACAGAAATGTGCAATCGCAAAGTCTGTAATAGAACTAAGATAACAAGGTGCTAAGATTCCAAACAATCATAATTCTTAATTTAATGACTAAAAATTCTTCTGTCAGACTTCACAGGAGAATGATTTAAAATGAAACATGAATGCAGGGCACAAGTTTGTGGGGCAAAAATCGATAGGTTTCATATCCCACACAAAAAATATCTCCCAACACAGCAGTCTGTTACAGAAAAAAGGTCTTACGAACTTGAAATAATAGGCATTGTGCATGAAATAATAAAATTAGTAAATATATAAAAACTGCAAACATTTTGTCAGGGGTGTGTACCATCACTTTAAACCTACAACATGCTTCCACAAAGGGTAACCATTTTTATAGCAAGAAAAGATATCTGAACTTGACATTAACTTCATTCCAAAATAAATACCTACATGTGAACAACAGCATTTCTTAATGGACATATCCCAACTCATAACTTAAACAAAATGCTAGCATTGAAAGAGCAAAGTAACTTAATTTATTGGCATCAGTTCTTAAATGGTACTGATATATACACTGTTGAAAATGTAAAATCCAAACACAATCAAGATTCTGAGAATCAGTTAATTTTACAAATAAGTAGAGACTTTGTGAACACAGAAATATACAAGATATTTAACTTGGATAAGAAATTGTACCCCAAATTATTAGAATACTTAATAAATATCAGCAATAATGCAATGAAAAATAAATATTTGTCACAAATTTATAAAATTCTTAAATTTCACATATTTAGACAATTCCTATTGGAACTATTCCTCAAATAATAATGAAGACTTCTCTGAAGAACAGAAGAAAATAATATTAAAATCTACAGATAAAACCACATCTTCATTATACTGGAAAAATTTCACTTGGAAATTCTTACTTAGAGCTTTTGTAACTACTAACAAAATTATAATTATGTATAAATCAAACAGAATTAAATGCCGGAGATGTGATCCTGAAATAACAGCTGACTAAATGCATATGATATATGAATGTGAAGTAATCTTCCCTTTTTCGAAATAAATTAATAGCTTCATTCAAGCTCTATGGTCAAATAGATGCAATATTTCACAATCTTTAGGTTTATTTAATGCCAACGATTCCCAAGATAATTCCAAAAACCTAAAAGCTTCTTCTTTGTTCTATTTCTACTATAGCTAGAAAAGTAACTACTAAAAATTGGAAAATTAAAGCTACCTCCTCCAGTGTTGAATTTATTAGTATGGCAAAGACTATTTGCAGTAGTGAATTGCATACTATAAAGATGAGAACTTCTGATATTACACATTCATATAAATCTTGGCTTAAAAGTAAAGACTGGATTGAAAAAAATTAATTGTTCTTGTTATGTGCAACTTTGATGTATTGATCAGCTTTGGACCTATGTAAATAGTTATTTGTTTGTTTTATAATTGATTTATCTATCTTCTTTTTTCTTTTGGATGTTCCCGTTAGGGGTCACCACAGCGGATCATCTTTTTCCATTTCTTCCTGTCCTCTGCATCTTGCTCTGTCACACAAGCCACCTGCTTCTCCTCTCTCACCATATCCATAAACCTTATCTTAGGCCTTCCTCTCTTCCTCTTACCTGGCATCTCCATCCTTAGCATCCTTCTCCCAATATACCCAACATCCCTCCTAAGCACATGTCCAAACCAAAGCAATCTTGCCTCTCTGGCTTTGTCTCCAAACCGTCCAACCTGAGCTGACCCTCTAATATACTAATTTTTAATCCTGTCCATCCTCGTCACACCCAATGCAAATCTATCTTAACATCTTTAACTCAGCCACCTCCAGCTCTGACTCCTGTATTTTCATCAGTACCACAGTCTCCAACCCATATAACATAGCTGGTCTCACTACCAACTTGTAGACCTTCCCTTTCACTCTTACTGATACCAGTCTGTCACAAATCACTCCTGACCATCTTCTCCACCCACTCCACCCTGCCTGCACTCTCTTGTTCACCTCTCTTCCACACTCACCATTACTCTGAACTGTTGATCCCAAGTATTTAAACGTATCCACCTTCGCCAATTCAACTCCCTGCATCCTTATCATTCCTCTGTCCTCCCTCTAATTCACACACGCATATACTGTCTTAGTCCTGCTGACCTTCATTCTGCTCCTCTCTAGAGCATATCTCCATCTCTCCAGGGTCTCCACAACCTGATCCCTACTCTCACTACAGATTACAATGTCATCCGCAAACATCATAGTCCGTGGGGAATCCGGTCTGATCTTGTCTGTCAACCTGTCCATCACCATTGCAAATAAGAAAGGGCTATCATCTATTATTTTAAAACCAAATATAAAAAAAAAATTAGGCTACGTCCACATTATTTTTGAAAAGATATCCTACGCAGTCTGATTACCTTCTTTGAGAAGGCACCTTAACAGTGGTCATTCTTTTCCAACAGTTTACTTGCATCTGGCCAAAGCATTTGACACTATACCTCATGTTGGCATCATAAACAAGATAAGTGCATTAGAAGTAGCTCAAGATGTGATAAAGTGAATAGCTAAATAGTTACAAGGCAGAATCCACACACTTAAGGTAGCAGAACCTCTTCAGAAAGTAAAATTATAATTAGTGTGTGCCCCAGGGCTTAATATTGTGACTCCTCCTTTCTGGCATCAACCTCTCCAATCTCCAAACCAGGAATCAGGACCTTTGGTTACTTATGTTTGCAGATGACTGCAAACTAAGTGTAATGTCATATCTCCTTCTCATATTCATTACAGCAAGAATTAACCCTTGTAAATAATCGCTTTACAGGAAAAAGGCTAAAATTAAATACAAAAAAAAGTGTAGTATTGCCACATTTAGCAAGCAACTTTCTTCCTCAACCTACAGTATAGCCAACACCTCACTTCAAATTCAAAATAATAATGTAGTTGTGGATCTTGAATATGAGTTGATAATTCCCTCTGTTTCAAGCACCACGTTACAGCAGTAGTCAGACAAACAATCTGTTTAGCACAACTGATATCTTACGAAATATCATTCAAGTGAAAAGACATTATCATCCTTCTTTATATAACTGTAATTAAACTGACGATAAAATATACAACTCCTTATAGGTGCTTGCATGGTGATCTATGTTATGCATTCTTTTCCATTACGGACCCCATTCTCCTAGACCTCCTGAATCTTTGCAACTTATACAGCTCCACTATCTAGACCTCCTAAATCTTTGCAACTCATACAGCTCCACTATCAGCAAAACTTGACCAGCATATAAAAAAAGCATGTTAGGAAGACATTTTTATTAGCCAGCACCTATACCACCAGTGGGACAAATGTCCCCTGCAACTTAAGCAAAATGACAACCTAACATTCCTCAAATTAAATCTTGATAATTGGATGGGAACACAAACATGCGCCTGGACTAACCTACTTTGCCCTTCATGAGAAGGGGGATATAGCATGAGAGTGGGTATTTGCAAAGTGTAAATAGTCTTGTGACACACACACACACACACACACACACACACACACACACACACACACACACACACACACACACAAGCGCACACACACAAGCGCACACACACACAAGCGCACACACACACACGCACACGCACACACACACACGCACACACATACACACACACACACACACACACACACACACATATATATTATAAAAAAAACATGCCTTCACGAGTCTTACTTTTGATAATTTTACACTTTCCTTATTTTTTTCATTATTTTATTCCAGAATTGTTTTACTTCTGTATTTAGTTAACAAGATGAAGCATATCACATGCTTAATGAATGTATGAATTGAGTGAAGCACAGAGTAGGCTGGCATAATATATAAGCAGTATTGCACAGCATGAATTCATGGCACTCGTGAACTACGATATGCAATCTTGCAGTCTGCGCTAAGCACAAACCTTTCTCCATGAGGCATAAGATATTTGTGAAAAGCACCATAGTTTATAAAACCTGACGTTCTGTTAACTCATGCCATTTAGACATCAAGCAATTACACAGTAAGTGGAAAAATACACAAGTGAAAAATACAGTACAAAACACGACTTGAAAAATGGCTTCCACTGTCACTTGAAAGGTTATTAGATTTTTTCAATCTAAATGTACTCTACAGACCTGGACATCGATACTGGAAAGCTGCTGAATGGCATGTACAAAAAAATCCATCCTTTTATCATTTTCCCTTGGCCTTGGGAGCACCACTGTTTTGAAGTGGAAAAAATATCCTTCTACCTTCCAAATATTGTGCCAACTAGCTTACGTTACTTATGAATGAAAACACTGCATAATGACTGGACCAACAGTCAAAATGCTCTCAAAATGAAACAGCAGTGGTCCTTCAAATACCTCCATGGAATCTATCCCTTGCACAATTTGCTTTTAAGAGTCCTGTCTTCTATAAAAGATGTACTATCAGCTTACCCAAGAAGCATCCAAAACCACATTTCAAAACTCAGATGCTAGACTGCTGCAAATTCCTTCATTTCACTGCTACCCTGGGAAACTCCTTACTGCTCTACTAACCCTTGTCCTAGGCACCCACTCACTTTTATTTGAATTGGCCTCTCATCTTGTAGCAGGGCAATATTTCTAAGACAAAATGTAAGCTTCTCCATTCGCCCCTTACTATGTCTACCCACATTGTCTTGACTTACTTAGAATGTCTCCATTTATCTGCAAATCATATCTCTGTACCAATATCAATAATATCTCATCCACCTAATTCTTAACTTCTTTTTACACTCCTCTCCACAAGACATATACACACTTTTACAATCCTACTCCTCTTTCAACTCAATATATGTCTGTTCTTAATTTTTTTATAACAAAGCACATCTAAGATCCAAGAATTCAGTTCCAGTGCCTGAAGAGATAAAGGATTGACACCATCAGCACAGGTAAAGAAACCAAAACAAAAAAATGTAGTAGTATATGGTTAAAGAACTAAAATCCCCAAAAGATCCTGCCACCAAGTTGGCAAGTTAAAATTGTTTAAAATCTGAAAACACCATTACTCATAAGGTGGAAGCGCTAACCTGGATGTTTTATTCTCATTTGTCACTGTTTATTGTTTTTACTCTAACATGCTTATATATTTTATTAGTTGTACAAAATTAACATTATTTTGTTACTCTTGAATAAAACAAAAATATTATCTGGAAGAAAACTCCATGCATTACTTCGCCATATTCTAGTAGTGCCAATATTTTTTTTTAGATTTTGTGTTTATAACCATTCACCAATTCAGTTCTTTGTTTTGTTTGCTTATTTTTGATATCTTGGAATTATATATTTACAAATGAATATCTTTTTTTATAGTAAGTAATATAAAAGTACTCTTTTCATCTCCTTATATAGATAGACGTCAACAGCCTGCATTATATTTATTGTTTTTTTTTCTTATATACAACCTTTTGACATGGTTATTCAGCATGTTTAATACTGTATTAAACTTTATATGTTCATGTTCATGGATAAAAATAGTTCCTAGTTAAGCCCATCACCCTGCTAACAAATAAATATGTTTTCTAGTCTGCCTTTTAATAAGTAAAAAAGGGGGGAGCTATGCCTTTCAATGAAATCTAACTGCCAGATGTAATCTTCTTAGTCACTATTCTCTGAAATGAATGGTATTTTATTATTAGTGTGGCTATTTTATGCTGTACTGCAACATCATAGTATGTACAACTAGCATTTTCATCAGTGCAAGATCTCTCTGTTCCCTACAGTTGGACAGTTTTGGAGTCTGTTTATACACAAAGACATAGGGGGCAAAACCCCATATGGGCTTCCCTCTGCAGAAAAAAATGCTGTTCAGGAGTTTTAACCCCAAGTTCAGCAGGTCAGTCTTCTGAAGATTGAACATTGCGGAGTTTATAGTCAATGGGTCAAGTGTCAATTTCTTGTAGGAGATTCCAGATATAAAGACTGCAGTGCTATAAAATATTAATACACAATACAAGAAGTCATCTGAAGACCATCTACTGAGTAGCACTGCAAGGGCAAGGATTTGCTGGTTTATTTGGTTCTATAGAAATTAGCATTATCTGAAACAGCTGTTGCAAGGGGGTTTTGAAAACATTTAAGAAGCATCACTACTTTCTTTTCTTACAGTCCTTCTGTTGAATTCTAAATAAGAATTTATGGGAAGAGGAAGATAAACAAGGAAAAAATGAAATATCAGAGGTCCTAATTGAGCCATATTTCAAGTTGCTTATGTAACACTTAACTTTCTTTAAGTAAGAACAGCACTAAGGAAAATTAAGTCAGGGAAAGCAGCAGGCTCAGATGAGGTCAGAGCAAATATGATAAAGATGTTGGGTGAGATAGGGGAGAAATGGCTCCTGGGGGTACTCTTAGCAGTGTGGAGAGAAAGGCTTATCCCAGATGACTGGAGAATAAGCATACTAGTGCCAGTGTTCAAGAACAAAGGGGACATTCAGAACTGTAGGCAGTACAGAGGCATCAAATTCCTGTCAAATTGCATAAAAGTTCTGGACAGGGTGATTGATACAGGAATACACAGAGTAGCTGAAAGTAAGATGGGAGACTAGCATTTTGGATTTAGATCGGGATGCAGCAAAACTGACTCAATGTTTGACAGACACCTGAGAAGAAGATTGAGATGAAGTCCAACTGGGCATTCCTAGGCTTGGAGAAAGCATATGACAAGGTCCCAAGAAAGCTAATTTGGGCATTCCTGAAGTGGTTCAAAGTCTCAGAATCATTGGTAGAATTAGCGCATGCTATGTACAAGGACTCATGACTCAAGTATGAATGAGGCTCGGTCTCACAGAGGGATTCCCAGTGGGAGTGTGTGTGCACTAAGGTTCAGCTCTGAGCCCACTACTGTTCATACTGGTGATGGGACTACATTAGGAAACTAGTCAGAGGGAACAGATCAACAAAGGTGCTCTATGCAGATGATGTGGCATTACAGGCAGACTGAGCAGGAACTAGATAGTGGAACGGAATGTGAGACTGAATGCACATGGAATGAAACTAAGTACAGATAAGACAGGTGAAATGGCAGCAAATGGTGGAGTTCAGAAGCAGTTGAGAATTCAGACAGAAGGGAAGATAGTGGAACACATTAACATCTTCAAGTATCTGGGAAGAGTGGCTGATGAGGTTTAAGGAAGTCTGAATGAGAAGGTTAAAGCTAGAATCAGAGGGGCTGCAGCAAATTGGCACAGAGTGTCAGGTGTAGTAAACAACAGAAGAACTCCAAACAAGCTGAAAAGTAAGGTGCACAAACCAGTGGGGTGACCAGTAGTACTGTATGGTACAGACACCTGGGCAGTAAAGGCAGAGTGGTCGAGGTAGCTAGAGGTGATGAAGATAAAGTGCCTGAGATGGGTGGTAGGATGCACACTGTGGGACAGATGAAGAAATGAAGACATAAGAGCAGAAGCCAAAGTAGCTCCAACTGTAGAAAAGGTCAAACAGAACAGACTGCAGTGGTTCAGCAACATATGCAGAAAACCAGAAAATAATCTGGTGAAAAAGATTTGGAACAGACAGGAAGAAGCCAAGAGGAAACAAGGGCATCCAGCAAAGAGGTGGATAGATTGTGTGAAACAAGACCTGTGACCCTATGACAGTCGGGTACAAGTGGTGAAGAACACAGGAGAGTGGCACTGAATTGAGAGAGACAGAGATGGTGACAGTTGACATGACACCCCGACCTCAGGTAGTAAAATGTGAAGAAAAGAAAAAGGGGGGGGGGTTGATGATGATGACTTAACTTTCTTCTAAATCAAACAGTATTTTTTTAATTTTTTTTGCAAATCAAGCACTAGGTTTTCCAGACTACTGAAACAATTAAACTTGGATGCATCAATAGTGACATTAAACGTATAGTCAAGACATATGCCTACACTGTCAAAATATAAGCTAGCTTTGCTGGCATAGAAGGATAAGGCTCTGAATATAAGCAAGGTGAAATGAGTTTGATTAGTAGCTCAAGCACCTGCTAATGCTGGCGTGAGGAGGATGAGTGTATTCACCCTGACGGAAGGGGATTATACTGGGTCATCCTATGCCACTATCCACCAGAGGAGGGGTGGTGACCCTTAGGGCTGTCCTGGGACACATGTTCAGCTCATTAAGCCATGAAGATAGCAGACTTAACGGGCAGGTGCATGGAAGTATGCAGATACTTGAGAAGGTGTAGTGGCCCCTGCAGCGATGCAGGTTGCACACCCACCACCCAATGTGAGTGGTTATGGCCTTAAAGCAGAATCATCCCTTGTTGCTGACTGTGTGGCAGACACACAACAGGCTGCTCTTTGTCCTGGTGATGGAGAATGAATGCACAGTGTCAGCAGCTTGATGGTCAACTGGAAAAGGGAAGGAAAAACAGAAACATTTAAGTAAGAATTCTATAATGTTAGCCTTGCCAGCCAATTACAACTGATATGTTACGCTTTCACAAAATGGATTAAATATTAACTACTTACAGACATCTGGAGTACAATAACTTAAATCAGCAAGAGTTGGATTAGACTCGCATCCAACCTGTTACTGCTTAGGTTACTGGAATAAAACACAAGTTTACTGAATATTGACAAAGTAAGACTGGACTTTTCAGACTGCTCCATGCTGAGACTCAAAGTGCATCAAATAATGCAGTTGTGTATTTACAATCGCAGTGTGTTAATACAGTTGTTTTCTCCAGCATACAAACAAATATTGTGCATTGGTGACAATCATTCAGCAAGAGTTAACAGTATTCATTAACTTCTACATTATAGTGATACATTTTCATGTAGCACCTAATAAAACAATAATAAAACTGCTGCTCTTCATGGATGCAACTAGATATTGCAGCATTAAAAAGAACAGACTGCCTGCTCAGGACAATGTCTTTGTTGAAGAGCTTGTGTAAATTTTGGATGTGAAGTCAGAAATTTTAAAGGGCAGTGCACAAGTAAAAAATGTCAGCCAAACTCAGAGAAAATCTGAGCCAAAGACCCATTTACTTGGTTTAGGACATATCCAGCATAAAGAAATCTAAAAAGTCAATACTTTAGAAAGACGGTCAAATGCTAGGAAGGATTTAAGTAGGAAATCACCATGAAAATATTTTCCTGCAACAAAATGTTTTGCATTCTTTTTGTACACCAGGCAACTGTTTGGATTCCCAGTAAACTGTTGATCATTTTAGTTGTAGTTTCCCCCACAGGAGATTTACTCACTGGGGGAATCAAGGGACAAGGTACCCTCATCATAATAAGCAAGCTGAGCAAAAAAAATTAATTTGTGGAGAGTATACTAAGGAACGATGGCTCCGCCATTTTGGTTTTGGCAATGCGCTTCAGACACTGGGTTTCTAAGTATGCTTTGTAGAGGCTGAAAAGAATTAAATGCATGTGTATGTTAGTAGGATATTGTACAGGATTGCAAAAGTATCCTGAAGTCATATAAAAGTACTGCAAAGAAACTTTTTGCAGTATTTAGTGCCTTAGCCTGAGGCCCTGCTTTTCTTGCAGGCATGTAGCAGAATGGAAAGTTATTCCTTATTAGGACAAAATGTAGATAATATATGAAATGCAATGTCTTCCAACTTGGTATTTTTCTGTTAGATATAGAGTAGTGGTCTGACGGATGAAATGGACTATTTTGTTATATTTCTATTGGATGTTAGCAGTGGTTTCATACATAAAATTTATTATCATGATAAGATTTTCTATATAATGTGTGAATTCTTTGTTCGGGGAGACATGACTTTTTGAGTACCGTCTCCCACACGTGTGTTTTCCTGCTTTAATAAAAGAGTTGTACCTTGAACTGCCGAAAGAGTAAGTGTTTATTTAACAAGTTTTACCTCAACAGTTTTAATGAAGAATGTCAACTATGTAGAGTTTTAGGAACAAATGATTTGCAATCTGACATTTTTGGCAATTGTGTTCAGTCCCTAGACAAAATAAGCACTGGAAGTGGAGGTCTTCATAAGGTATCTGCCTACCACAGTCACAAATCCCTCTCTTAGTTGACATTAACAAATCTTTTACATAAAAATACAGGTAAAAGTAGATTCCCCAATGGGGCACTTATCTGAATAAGTATAGGCAATGTTAGCAGCCAACAACTACAAAGAGAACAGACCAACGGTAGAGAAGATCTTGTGTTTTGACTGGTGGGCAAGATTATCTGAGGTGTGATAGCCCATCAATACTGGAATACTGCAACAGTGATCTAAGGAAAACATCTTTGAGTACTAAACATTATATGCAGCAAGTTGTATTTCTGATTGGTTTATAATTTCATTCAGGTATTTCCTGTTATGGGTATTTTAAGATCTTTAAGAAGACTATCACTATATAGTACCTGAGTTGATAATGTCCACACTGTATTCTTTTTATTGTTAAAAGAAGGTCTGAAATCTTTTCCCTGTGTTGGATGAGCCTGCTCTTTCATAGAACATACTGAATTATGTGACAGCCACAAAACCAGTCTTTAGCTTGGACCTTAAATATTATCTAAATTTGGCCCAAAGATAGAAGTACATTATTTTCTCAACAATCTTATCAAAATCTCAGGACTGTTTCTTTAAAAAAAAAAAAAAAAAAAGTTTTCTGGCATTTAATACACAAAACAGCCAGTGAATAATCACTAAACTTACCTGTGCTAAATCTATAATTGCCTACAGCTGGGACAGTGGTAGACAACCAAATCAGTGATAAATGATGCTCCCAACATGAAAAGTTACAACTGACAATTCCTCTGCACCAATAACATCTCTATTAGAAAACATAATTCCACCTAGTACAGCAAATAAACAAAAAGTACGGTTTTGTACCTACCATAAATGTAGATGTTCGAAGATCCACATTGCTGCAGTCCTTACACTTGGGTAGTCCGCTGTCCTCGGTCGGCCCGAATATCAAAGTATAAGGCTGACGTCGGTCAAGGCGCATTTGACTGACATCAGGACGTCAGGGTACAAATGCGCATGACCGACGTCATATCCTCAGTCTTTTCTTGCCCCAGATGTCAGAAGACCCTAAAAATAAAGGTCAAAACCAAAAGACAGCAAACAAACAACCAACCACCCTTGCACTAATAATATGTACAATATATACAATATACACAATATTTACAACCCAACCCACACAACCACCTCAAACTACAGAGGGAAGGAGGGAGGTAAATTGGACTGCAGCAATGTGGATCTTGAACATCTACATTTATGGTAGGTACAAAACTGTACTATGTTCTTCATCTCACATTGCTGCAGTCCTTACACTTGGGTAGAATCCCAAAGCAGAGGTAAGGGAGGATGGCCAAACTATAAGGAAGCAGGAGCTGCCAACATGCCCTGCAAAACAGCAGTGGCAAAACCAGCCCTGGATTTAGAGTAAAGTGGTAGGTGATAATGCCTAGAGAAAGTAGGCACTGAACTCCAAGTAGCTGCCTCCAGAATATCCTTGGTTGCCACCCCCCTCAAAAAAGCTGTCGAAGTGGCAGTAGCCCTAGTGGAATGAGGCCTAATCCCAGCTGGAATCTCCTTGCCATGATGGGAATAACAGAAAGCAATGCAAAACCCAATCCACTTAGAAATAGTCTGTTTTGACACAGGCTTGCCCTGAGAACTCAAAGCAAAAGAAACAAATAACTGCTGAGACAGCCTGAACCCTTTAGTTCTGTCCAAATAATATCGCAACTGCCTGTGTACATCTAAAGTGTGCAAAATCTTTTCCCTTTATTTTGGGGATTTGCATAAAAAGTAGGCAAATGAATAGTTTGGTTTAAAGCCACACTAGAAACCACTTTAGGCATAAAGGAAGGATTAGTACGTAAAGATACCCTATCCTTATGGAAAATTAAGAAAGGCTCAACCGCCATAAGGGCCTGTAATTCAGAAACCCTTCTTGCAGAAGTAATGGCCAACAAAAGGCAGTCTTCCATGATAAATATTTCAACTCAGTAGTAGCTGCAGGCTCAAAAGGTTGTAGAGTGAGTTTCTCCAACACAAAATTGAGATCCCAAGCAGGAGTAGGAGCTCATTGGGGGTCTTATATTCTTTGCCCCTCTAAGAAATTGCTTGAACAAAGGAAGAGAAAACAATGGTGGGTCACAGTCATAGTGAGCTGAAATTGCTGCAGCATGAACCTTAATAGAAGAGAAGGACAAACCTTTGTCCAGTAACTCAGTAAGATATTGAAAAGCCACACTTAAATTAGGCTCAGAAACATCAAAATCCTTTGCTGCACTCCAAAATAAAAATCTCTTCCATTTATCTGCGTACACTTTCCTTGTACTAGGCCTTCTAGCTTCCAAAATCACATTCAAAACTTGTTGTGGAAGTTGAGACCCTCTATGGTTCAAAACAGAATATGCCATGCTGTTAGGTGAAGAGAGTAAAGTTTGACATTGAGCAAATGACTGTCCTCCTGGGACAACAGGTGTGGAATCGAAGGCAAAGGCCATGGAGGCTTCCGTACCAGACTTCTCAGTAATGGGTACCAGTGCTGTCGAGGCCAATCTGGAGCTATTAAAATCATCCTTGGCTTGTCCTGTCTGACCTTTAGAAGTACCTTTGGGAGGAGAGGCAGAGGTGGAAAGGCATACACATGAAGATTGCTCCAATTGAAAGAAAGAGCATCCACTTTCCAAGCTGTGGGATGAAACCTTTTCGTGCAAAACTTTGGCAGCTGATGGTTTAGTGGAGAAGCGAACAGATCTATGTCTGGAGTTCCCCATGACACTGTCAATTTCTGAAATACATGAGGATCCAATTTCCACTCGTGGGGATCCATAATTCTTCTGCTCAACACATCTGCTAAGGAGTTCTGTGCTCCCGGCAGAAACCTTGCCTGAAGATTGAGCTGTAAACTGAGAGCAGTCTCCCACAAAATCATTGCTTGCCTGCATAGAGGATAAGAATGTGTTCCCCCTTGCTTGTTGATGTACCACATGACAGTTGTGTTGTCTGTTAGAATCAACACCTGCCCTGGAAGAAGTAAATCCTTGAAAGCTACTAATGCAAACTGGACTGCTAACATCTCCTTCAGGTTGATATGTAGATGTTGTAGTCTGGCAGGCCACTTGTCTTGTATCCACTTTCCATTTAGATGAGCTCCCCAAGCTTTGTCTGAGGCATCTGTCGTTAAAATCTGACTCGCCTCTGGCCGGGTCACAGAGAGTCCCTTGTTTAGGTGACATTCCTGAGCCCACCACAAAAATTCCTTTTGAATGCAAGGTATTATTTGAATGACAGTGTCCAGATCCTGGCAGTGCTGTGTCCATACATTTTGAGATACCATTGCAGCTTCCTCATATGCAGTTTGGCATTGGGAAGCACCAGAATGCAAGATGCCATGAACCCTAAGGCTTGAAGGACTGTCCTTGCAGTCAGCCCGGACTGATGAGATAGTTGATGGAAGTAAAGGGAAAGATTCTTTTGTTTGTCCGGGGTCAAAAGGCCATCTGGGATGCTGTATTCAGTCTTACACCCAGAAAGCACATTTCCTGAGAGGGTACTAGACTGGACTTTATTTCGCTCACAGAATACCCCAGGCATCTTAGCACTGCTATCACATATTCCAAATGATGAAGAAGCTCTTCCCTTCCTTGAGCCAGAATCAGGCAATCGTCCAAATAAGGATAGATCTGTATTCCTTTTAGCCTGAAGAAAGCTATCACTGGAGCCAGAACTTTCGTGAACACTCTGGGCGCAGTAGATAAGCCAAAGGGCAATGCAGAGAACTGATAGTGAGAAGTCCCAGCTCAAAAACGCAGATACTTCCTGCAACTTAGTCTGATAGGAACATGAAGGTAAGCCTCCTTGAGATCCAAAGTTACCATCCAATGATCTTTGCCCAGCAGAGGTAAAAGCTGTTGTAACGTCAACATTTTGAACTTGGGAATGTCCAGATAAGTGTTGAGTACAGACAAATCCAAAATTGGTCTCCACGTGTTCCCCTTCTTTGGTACTAGGAACAGGCGAGAATAAAATCCTAGGCCCACTTCTGGCATAGGGACCGGCTGTATGGCCCCTAGTTGGAATAACAGAGAAATTTGCTTGTGAGCCTCTATTCTTTGTTGAGGAGGAACGTCTGGCATGCCTCTGAAAGGAGGCAAGGTATGGAAATAAAACCTGTAACCATGGTGTATGATATCCAATACCCATCTGTCTTGGGTAATTAAACTCCAATTTTCTTTGAAAAGTGCCAACCTTCCTCCCAAAGGTGCTGCCAGACGAGAAGGCTCTGGCAGCTGAAAAGGTAGGTCATTGGGTCTGTTTACGAAAGGACTGACCCCTGCCCTCACCTGAAGACTGTGCAGGAGAACTCCTGTTCTAGGCCTGAAAGAGCCCTGAGCTCTGCCCCTACCACGTCTAGATCTACCCCTAGACTGGGAATCATAAGAAGGATACGTCCACCCCTTAGTAGGCCAATTTCTACTAAACTTTGGAGGCTGAACCTGCAAAATATCTTTAACAGTCTGCATAGACTTAGCCTTGTCTTCCATTTTCTTTAAAACTGCCTCAACAGGAGAACCAAACAACACATCAGATTGTAAAGGAGCATCTAAAATCCTTGATTTAACATGGTCAGATAAATTTTGATCCCTCAGCCAGGCGTGCCTGCGAAGAACTGACCCAGTGGCAGCCACCCTAGACGAGGCCTGTACAGCATCAAAACCACATTGCAAAGAATGCTTACCCACCTGTTCAGAAACATGTACTAAATCTTGTAACTCTTTACAATCAATACCTTCCGCCAGAGCATCAACCTTAGACTTCAATTGTGAAAGGAGATAGTTTTGGTATTTCAACATGTGAAACTGGCAATTCAAAGCCCTCATAGCTAGAGTGGAAGAAGTATAAACTTTCTTTCCCCATCTATCCAAGGCCCTGGCCTCTTTATCTGCAGGAACCGGATTCTTGACAACAGAAGCCTTAACACCTTTAGGCCCCTGGCTAACAGTTTCTGGGTCTGCCCTAGGACCCTTAAAAAGATACTTATGAGCTTCAGGCACCCTGTAATACCTATCCGGTTTAACAGGAGCAGGAGGCAAAGAATCAGGATTAAGAGAAGCCTCTGTAAAAACATCCTCCACTACATCCAAAACAGGAGGTATAGCCAAAGGCCTGTGCTGGGGTAAAACAAAATTCCCTAAGCCTTTTCCTGGAATCAGAGAAGTCCTGACCTTCCCACTTAAAATGCTCCCTCATGGAATGAAGAGTTTCTGAAAAGAAAAATCCTCAGGAGGAGAAGCAGAAGGAGTAGAATCATCCACATCAGAATCAGAATAAGGAGAGTACTCCTGCAAGTCTTCAGTCAAGACTCTGAAACATCCAAGCCTGCTCAAAACTCCTAGCTCAGGCTCCACCCTAGGTCTCTTATCAGGAGGGGCAAAGAACCCTAATCAAAGTAATCAAATCTTCTGCCATTTTAAGCATATGCTTCTTGGGCACAGTTCCTGAAGAACTAGGGGAGACACCAACTGAAGCTAAACCTGGCCTGCCTCTGGGAGAAGCCTTGGAAACAGAAGGAGAGGGCCTAACCACCCTAGGCAGTGAGGGGAGTATAGTAACCTGAGAAGCCCCATCACCCTGACCTGCCTCCTGAGAGGCCACATCCTGCAATAGCAAAGTCTCTCCCTGGGATCCCAAAGAAACCTCCGGTGGAACCACCGGCTCCACCGACACCTCTAAAGAACCGGCGTCCGGTACGGACGGTTCCTCTAGCCTAGGCTTAACTACTTTGTCCTTGCGCTTCTTCGAAGAAGCGGGCGTCGGAGCATCCGACGGCATTTTATAATTGCACCGCTTCCCGAAGACTAACCTGGCACAATCTAATCTCCTCTTTATAGTGCGCTTATTGAATCTAGCACAAGAGCGACACCCAACAACGTCGTGCTCAGGCCCTAAACAAGGAATACACAAAGTATGATAGTCCCTATGCGGTATCTGTTTCCCACAAGAAATACAATTATTCACTTTTTCTGACATCCGTTAAACCACTGAGGCAAGAAAACCAAAATATTCCCCAACGGGTACTTAGCCAACTTTGACTCGGTCTGAAACTCCGGAATCGAAAAATTTCAGAACGCCAACCGGCACTTGCAATACTGCTTCTGCATCGGACCATGCGGCAAAAAAGACTGAGGATATGACGTCGGTCATGCGCATTTGTACCCTGACGTCCTGATGTCAGTCAAATGCGCCTTGACCGACGTCAGCCTTATACTTTGATATTCGGGCCGACCGAGGACAGCGGACTACCCAAGTGTAAGGACTGCAGCAATGTGAGATGAAGAACATCTAAATCATCAGTTTGTTCAAATATGTAATGAAAATGTTTATCTGCGGTGGTGGTGCTGCGGTAGCGTTGTCGCTTCACAGTAAGACGTTGTCCTGTTCGATTCTCAGCTACAGCGTCTTCTGTGTGGAGACATGCGTGTATGGGCGTACCTTCGTTGAAGGTTGTGCGTCAGGGCCAGCAACTCGGCACGTAAAAATCTACTGCCAATCATTAGCGGACCGGAGTTCTGCTGTGGCGACCCCTAACCAGGAAAAGCCGAAAGACACAACATGTAATGAAAATGTTTCCATTGTGTCTGTTAACCAACTTTATAAAAAAGTAATTCAGAAAGTGGCAGAAATGCATTTAAATAATGCACTACAAAACTATCGGCACGTGGTAGACAAATGTTTACTGCATCTCTAGTCCATTCCCAAAGACTTTCACTACCCAAGGCAGACTGAAACCACATGTCCATCAAGCAATGGCAATGTTTAAGGAAAATGAAGCATGTCATTTTTAAATAATGCCAATCTGACAGCTTCTGAAATAGTTTGCTTAAATTTCTTTGCAGTAAGCAAAGTTCTATCAGTAACACTGGTTATGTTTTTTATTATCTGTAGAACAGAACTGTTTTCCATGGTAACATAATTTTATATGAGCAAGTGAGATCAATTAATAAGAGAAAGTGCCTGATTTTATCCAATATTTTATTTCTGAAAAAAATATGTATGTTTGAACTTTATTGTTCTTTTCTTTTTTTTATCACGTCTCTTTTCAGTTTTCACAAGGTATAATGTACTGCTCCCCAGACAACAGAAATGGAAAGAATAAGCAATGCTTAAATCTGTTTTCTGCTACAATTACTTTCCTCCATTTGTTGAGCAACAAGCAAACAGAGAGCTTTGTTCTTTAGTCCTATTACTCCCTGCAAATACCCAAAGTAGCTCGGGGGTGGGGTTGTGCACTGGGATGGAAGGCTTGGTTACCTACTTTTGTGAGTGAAGATTTCCACAATAGCTCCATCCCTTGAAGGCAAATACCTCCATCACTGGTCTCCAACAGAGAATTAGAGGCAAAGCATGTGTCCCGGGAAATCATACCAGTAACCCTCATCTCTCAGAGAGGCAAGTGGACTCAATCTCCCCATTCCTTTCCATGACCTGCCAATTTGTGTAGTACCCTAAGTGTTAATCAAACCAAGGTCAACCGAGTTACAGACAGGCTCCATCTCTCCATACCACAAAGACCACAATTAATATAATCACAACATTCTTACTGTGCTCCTTTATTCTTGCAATCTTTCTTACAATGAACCATAGACATCTACAGTAAATAAGGACCATTTTCCAACCTACTTTGCACATCTCGGTTTCCAATGTATACACTACATATTTTACATAAACAGCAGATTCTTCCCTACTTTTTTCTCCAGAAACTCGTGAACATTTTGTTCTCTAGCTGTCAATTCCATTGTTATTTTATTCCTTCAAGACTAAAACAAAAATTAAGAGAACCAAAAAGTCTAGGAATGTGGCACCAGCTGCAGTCAATACATGCACAACACAAGCATCCTCGCACACATAAGCATTTGAATATGTAATGCATTCTAATCGGTTAGTAGAAACCTGCAAATAGTGAAATAAGATCAGAAAGAAATGATATCACAGCATACATTATTATTTTTAAAGGTTAAAATGTTCGTATAATTATTATCTTAGTTTTGGTTGGCTATTTCAACACATCTTTATTCTAAATTAGACATTTTTCAAAAACATAGGCACTCAATAAAACCATCTTCTCTGCATCTCAGAAAAACTGAAGTAAAATGGAAAAACAGCATATACAAATAAAACAGATATGTACATGCACTGGAGGTGTTAACATCAAATCCCATGCTGAGGTGTTTTTATTATAAAATTATCTCATACAGAGGTGTTTTAATTATACAATTAATTATTTCTATATATTGCTTCAAGAAGACAACAACTCTGCTAAGCTAAACTTGACCCTAACATCCTAATCCTTAGAATGCTGCCCAAACTGTGTAATCCAAGATGCCCACTTATTCTAATTTTTCCTTAGCTTTTGAATCCTACATCATATTTACAAAATACATTCTCAACCATTATTTTTATGGCATCATTTCCAATAAATCCTTTGGCTGCCATTTTCTTGTTACAGCCTTTTTAGCTGCTAACAAAATCAAACTACAAATAACTGCTTGTATAAACAAATTCACCTCACCTTCTATCTTTACAGAGATCAAGAACAGACTAGCAGATAGTTCTACTATTTACATCAAATTTTCTCACATATTCTCCTCAACTGTTCCTTGACAACATCTATCCTTGATCAGCCAACCTCAAAATACAAGCTGCCCGTCTCCCAACCCCAGTTCCGACTGGCACTTCCAAAATCTTAAGACGTGAGCTTGGAAAATTCTAGATAGTTTCAAAGGAATATAAAATAGTTGAAAAGACACTGCCACCCCCTTGCTTCAGGGTTCTATAACTTCATTAAAGGAACATATGGTGCTTGAGACTGGGATAATTTAAGTTTATTGAAGCCACTTTTTAATATCTGATACCCCCGCCCCCAAGATCTTGAGTACTCTGACATATTTATCTTGCAGATCTTCCTGTATAAGCATGCTTGGCATTTGTTATTTGCACCCAGTATTTTAAATAAGATACTTGACAATGTTCACTGAACTTTCTTTCTTTGAATACCTCAACTATTTAAAAAAATTCATTAGTAATACTTCCCATAACTGGACCCAAGTAGATGTTTCTTTCAGAACTCAATTAGCTATTCTGGCAAACATCATACCTGGAGAACATAAATTTGTATTCAAGTGTGATCCTCCTTATCAACTGAGAAAATACAGCTGGGATATTAACTAGATTTTTTTTTAAATTTGGATTGGTAGGTCTTTGTTAAAATGTTATATATTATTCTTATCTGGGCAACTCAAAAGTATTCTCATAGGCCTGGAACCCCCAGGCCTCCCAAACAACTTTGGAGTATACTTTCCAAGGTAATTGAGGTCCGTTACCCCTCCAGATAAAGTCTAAAATTATTCTCCTCACAGCAGTCAACATATTTTATTAACAAAGGCAAATCCTGTGCTGCATATATCAGAAGAGGTACCACAAACCAAAATATGCTGCTTGCATTCTTTGACGTAAACCTAATGGGATCATTTCCAAACCGGTAAAATATTCTTAATTTTAGAAAGCATAGTTGGATAATGTTATTTCTAATGAGGAGTTTAAAGAATTGCAAACCTAGACATGTTAATGAAATTTTCTTACAGAAAAGCAAATCTATTCTGCACTGGAAAAGACAGGGTATAATGAACAGCAATTGTTTCTCCTTGTAGTTATTATAACCTCAGTAATGTCCAATGTAGATAAATCTTTAAAGACTTTTTTAGATCATCTCCAGAATCACTAAGATAAATAAGAATATTGTCAGCATAAAGAGTAAGTTTGCATGTCTGTTGGCCATGCTCCTTACCAATATGTGATTAACGAGAAGACCTTGAGCTAATGATCCAAACTATAATGCAAAAATGAAATGGGAGAGCAGGTACCCAAGATTGATGTCCCTACTTATTTGTAAGCATGCTGACAAAATCCTACCTTTAGCCTAGCCTCAGTATCACTGTAAACATTCCAGGTTAAATTAATGACTCTCCCCAGAATGGCCAATTTCCCCAATACTGCAAAGAAGTAATCCCAACTCACCTGATCAAGCACTTTTTCTGTGTTAAATGTCAAAATAATTAACTCCTTCCCAATCCTAAGTTACTGTTTTCCACAAATTATCGAATGCTGTCCCACCACCTACAAAGCTGTTTGAGAAAAATCATCCAGCCCCAAGCTGTTACTGATACAAAAAAATTACAGACACGATTGATTATCAGTATAAGATATGAACCAGGTAAGGGTCTGTCTTTCCCTCATTGAACATCTCTTAGATTTTGATAGACTTAAAATTAAGTGTTCAAACACGAAGGCCATCTAGGAAAATGATTCACTAAAATTTATACTGTAAACCTTAAAAAAAATCCAGTTGTCAATTTTTTATTTTTTATTTTTTATTTAACATTTGTTGACCGGGAAAGTCTGACTTGGAACAAAGCCATTTTTTTTACTTTAAACATATCAATGTTTATAGCCAGTTGAGTATCACAAGGTATTTTATTCCAAATTCTAGGGAATCCACTCACCCACACCCTCTTTTTCCCATTTTTGCACATAGGGTTGAGATGTCACCTTATCAGTGACAATCATCTAGAGCCAAGACTAATACCACTGGGTGGCTGTTTGAGCCAAAATGTATTTCTTTTCTTTTTTTTCTTTTGTGAAATGCTAAAATGTATGTTATCACGCTATGAGTTCTGAAGTTATTAGCAAGATGAAGATTAAGTATGACTTCTAACATTTTAGTCCCTGAATACCCACAAGTTCAGTATAGGCATCTGCCGCACCAATGAATGTAGTACAACCCACTATACATCTTCCAAGGTAGGAAGTCAAACTGCTCCAGGACCAACTGTATTTACTCTTTTCCCCATATTGTTTTCCAGTCACCTGCTCAAATAACCAGTCTTTCTTTGAATGAAAGCCATCCCTTCAATAGTGCTGTTAACTCTATTATTAATGTGCTTTAGGGGGGAAATATACATTTATCAATATCAACATATGCCTTACATTATGCCCTTGCATATATAAAACACCCATATCTAACCCTATGACTTTCAGTAATGCTAAAGGGAAATCCCTCCAGATAACTTGAGAGCACTCCCCAAGTATAAACACAGCTTTAAAAGTTATAAAAGCAACTAACAATTGTAGAAAACAATAAAATACCACATGAACCACCAAGTCCAGTTGAGTCCGAATTGTTTTAAGTTAACACAAACACTTTTATTAAAACAAAAAACAAGAATAAATTCTCTAGCGCCTCGTCTGTTGTCAGCCTTTACTCTGTAAGCTGTGACCACATGGAAACTAAAATCCTCTTCCTTAATGCAAACGTCTCTTGCTGTATTAAAACAGGTCTGTGTATCTTAGGTCTATGTCTTAGATGAATGCGAACACTAAGCACTCATTTTGTCTTGACATCTTCTTTTGGGATGCCAGTCCACTTCACCAATTTATCAGCATAAAATATCTGCATCATTACCCTCTTCAAACTGAAGAGCACATGTAAATCGCAGATTTTTTACCCACTATCATCTTCTGTTTCAATCAGCTGTGATCACAGTATATCCAGTCTGGACTACGCTGCAGTTAGCCACTGGCTACTCTCCCCTAGCTGTAGAAGTACTGCTGGCAAATGGAGCAGAATGTCATGCAAGTACTGGCTTCCATATTTTTAGTTTCAGCATCCATTCCTTCCATGTATGCATTACAAGAGGTATTTATTTTGACCAAGTCCTCCACTATCTTATCTAAGGGCATTTCTTGAAGCTGTATATTGAAGTAGTCTACATCCCTTTTTTCCCCCCGTCACACAACTAGTGGGATCCTTCAGACTTTGTTTGACCATACAAGTGTTGTAGCATTGGAACATTTTTTTGTCTTCACATTTAGAAATACTTCTATTTTCTTCTTGGACATCAGCAGTCCCTGCATAACTTTAATTAATATGGCAAGTCCATGTGGTCTTATAAATAAAGCAGTTCACAAAACCTAACTTTTGAAGTTTAAGTACATACATATTTGAAAAAAAAAAACAATGAAACAAAAGTTTATTGTTTTTAGGATGATGGAGTCAGCACAAACATAAATGCAATCACTGTGAATTTCTGCTTAAACGCAATGAAGAGAAAAACCCACCAGGAATGTGCAGAAATAAGGAATAAACAGAAAATGAAGTCACTTCGAGTTCAGAGACTTTCTCCAATGGAATAAGTTTTAATACTGTTCACCTTCCAAATAAGACAACAGCTCCGCATACTTCAAAATTCAGGCAGGTAGCTTTTCCTAACAGCTTCCAAATAACCTGGCTTTCTCTTCCGCCTCCACATACATCAGGCAAATGTAAGCCCTTCTCACAGCCTCAGGTAATCCTCATAATTGCCTTTCCCCAAACAAATAATGTGAACTCAGATCCCTGCCCTACAGCAACCCCCAAGACCTTCCGAGGTCAAGAATCTGTCTTCTTCTGGTGATCCTCTTCCTTTATACACCCCCCAGAAGAATATTTAATCCCTCCCTCACTTTTATCTGCTTTCACTGACATGCCCTATGGGAAATGTAGTCCCTGTTTTGGTACGAGCTTGTCAACCCAGCTCAGCCTGTGTGTTACATGACTCCCCCACCTCCCCTCAACTCAGAATCCCTGCTTCTAGCTCCAGTAAGGAGTTGTAGGTTCTGGATAGCATGTCTGTATTCTTATGGCAATGGCTCGGGCAGTGCAAAATCTTAAAATGGAAGGACAAAGTCCACCCAAGCAAATTTTATGTCGTCACCTATTTGTAGATCTCTCTATACATGTATATGTACGTGTATAAAATATAGACACACACAAACACCAAAGCTGTGCATGACCTATAATCAGCAAGAGCTCTCTGTAGATGATCTTCTTCAAATGCTGAATATCTCCATTCAATGATACTCAGCTTTTGCTTTAAGTAACTTGGGTGTTCATCCCCCTCAACAGTTTGTGGCTTCCATACATCCACCTTAGAAACAGCTGTGGATACAGTAAATTGCATGCAGAACTCCAGGGCCAAGATGACTGGCTCACAGCCTAGCATTTCTTTTAATTTCTGTAAAACCTGGTCTGTCACTTCTGCCCAAATACCATTCATCAGGCTCCTGCCTTTTGTTGTCCCAGTCAGAGGGCATGCAATATGGGCAAAGTTCATGATAAACTTGATGTACTATTTGGCGACCCTAAAAGAGCCCCGACATCTTTTGGTAGTAGATATGGGACAATTACATGCAGCTTCTACCTTCTCTTCCTGTGGCTATACTATCCTCCTCCTTATCACATACCTTAAATATCGCTGTTCAAGAATTTCCAATTTGCACTTTGTGGGGATGACTATTGATCCATCTTGAGAGTTCAGGATGGTTTTGGACCTTAGGGAGGTGACTATCCAAATCTTCAGAGAACATAACTATGTCATTAAGGTTTCTGTTCATAAGTCTCTAAAGCTTTGCTGGAACACTATGAAGGCCAAATGGTATGAGCTCACAGTAAAAAAAAAACAAAAAAACAAAAAACACATCTATTGTAGAGAAGAATATTTTCTTCTAGTCTTCTGAAGTCAAAGGGATTTGCTATATCTCCTAGTCAACTCTAAAGTGGACAGAAAATTAGCTTTGCCCAAATTTTCAACAGGTTCATCTACTCTAGGCATGTGGTAGCAATCAAACTTGGAGATAAAACTCGGCTTTCTAAAGTCATTGCAAAATCGTAGTTACATCATGTTTGGGAACCAGTATAATGAGGCTGTCCAGTCACCCTGAGATTCCTCTGGACCTCAAGCATAAATGTTTTTGTATCCCTTCCTTAACTGCTAGATATTGGGACTCTAATATTTGACATGGTTTCAGAGTTACCTTTTCAGCAGGAACAGTCTCAGTGTAATGCTGCATTAAGTTAATTCTGCTAGGCAATTTTGAAAATGTACCCTTATTTCGGAGTACAAGTTTTTTTAACTTCCTGTCTGGGCTGCTGTCACTGCCTCCGTTCATCAACAAAAAGGTGTATATCCCCAGTTAGTGCAAACATTGATTTCAGTCTCCTTATAACCTTAATGTTGGGAAATAATCCCCTTTTTAATATTTACATGCATTGCCTGTTAATGCAGATCTAAGCAGGCAAAAAACAAGTAAATAGAGAAGCATTAAGCAAATAATCTACCATTACTTAGTCACATGCAAGAAAAAAAAAAGGATGTCTGAGGTTTCCCATTCTTTTGAAATATTCTTGCTATATTTACTTTAGTTAAGTGCTTTCATCCAAAGACTTCATCAGATTAGATTGCCAGTTTTCTTATGTGTTTGCCAGTGGCAATGGCAGACTTCACCAGACATAGTAGCTGTAGCCTACATAAAGACAGATGCAATGATACAAAAGTTGTGGTTCACACAGTTAGTAAGGCCACTTACTGACAGTACAATGTTTCCCAAGAGAAGAAAACTAGCAGTCTCTTTTTTTCAATTAGTGGAGGATCCCTTGTATGGGCAGAGAAATTTTAATACACAAATGATTTTCAGAGCTCCAGGGTGTTAACAAATCAGTGTTGAACAAGGTCACAATCTCCATGGTCAGTAAGCAGCTCATCAGGTAGCAACAGCTTTGCCCCATAAGTCACAAGTGAGGAAAAATACTACCGATATTAGACTGATAAAAGATACTCAGTGCGCAACATGTTGGACTGATGCATAGGAGTTTCAAGGCTATTTCAGTTTAATGACCATGTACACCTTGCCAGTACTGACTTTCAGGCTCTATTCTCAAAGCAGGGACAGGCCACAGTTAGCCCTGGGATAAATTTGACAGCATCCATTCAGTCAACCACATTTAATCTGTTGGAAGATAATACAATGACATTAATTTAACTTGCAGAGTAAGTTTATTTCAGAGAAAGAGAGACACTGGGTGATGAATCTCTCTCCATCACATTCTGTTATCGGCTGATGAAGGGTCAGATCTCTGGTTCTATTATTAGTTGAACTATTTGCCTTACTAAAATACAGGCGGTCAACAACCACTGGATCTGAGGCACAGATCACCCTCAGCAGTCTAAATGCACAGAGTGTGATGGGTATTTCAGTCTCTCTTGATAACTAAAGTTGTTAAGACCAGACTTCTTTCTGTTATGAACATCTGGGGCTTTTTGAGATGTCACATGAGATACATATTTAATAAAACACTGTGCTCTATAATCAGTCTCATCAGTGCTGACTACATAGAGACAATAACATCTCTAGTTATACACAACACGCACTTGGCTATTAGTTGTGCTGTGAAGAAGGATTTCCTGTCAGCAGCTGTCACGTGATGATAAAAACAGAGGGAACTGTTAAACTTTTCCTCTCATAAGAATGCAAGGTCCCTCTCTCCATAGATCAAGTTTGTTAGCCATTCACAAAAAAAAGGACTATCAGGAGAAGAAAATGACAGAAGATTTTTCTGAAGGTCTATCAAGTCTCCATTATAATGAGAATCGGAAAGTAAGAGGGATGTCATATTGGATGGACTAGAATGAAACAGTTCCAGCATTACGGCAGCTGCATAACTTCCATATCCTTTTCACCTTATCCATCTGATCCAACTGTTGGGTCTGAATCCCAAGCTTGCTCCACAATACAAAAACCCATGCATGTAAGGCAAGGTGCAAAGACCAAAAGGCACTTAATTCAAAGAAGAAAACAGCTAACACTCAATCAGCATCTATTATTTTATTTTATTGTGAAAAAAAAAAAAGACCAGTTTTGGCAAACCTTTGCCTCCTTCAATGTGATTCTGAACACAGTAATAATCACTTAAATGGCACACCATTTAATTAAACTCCACTTTCAATACATTAACTACAAAATATCATTTAATCCAGGAGATAAAAAAGTGCCCTGTAACCTAATAATCTAACCACATTCTTTATTGTTTAACATTTCATGCCATCCTGATTTATTATGTTTACAATGAGATATTCTACCTATTGCTGTAAAACTAAATGTAGCAGTAGGATTTTTGACTGTGTGTTTGTACTTCTTATAGCTACAATTGGGACTATTTTAGATTCATTTCAAATTATGCTTTTTGTTTTGTATATCTTCTGAACTGAAAGCCCAACTTCTCTCCTTTATCCCTATGGTGAGTCTACAATGAGATATCACCAGGAACGGGCAACCATTTAGTAGCCAGAAGTGGGGAAAAGTAAAATTAGCAACATTATAACTGAGATACTTATGGCAAATAATAATAATAATAATAAATATTATTATTATTATTATTATTATTATTATTATTATTATTATTATTAGCCAACAGGACAGAGACAAGATGATCTGTGCTTCCTTCTTCAGTCTTTCTCAAATGATGGGTTATTGGATCCATATGGATCCGATGCAGCTTTTAGATTTTAGGAGCCAACAACCCCTCCTACAATTCAATACCTCGGATGGAATCTGGCTGCCTAACACAGCAAAATACCATGGAAATACACACACACACACACAGACAGACACAGACACGCAGACACATACACACACACACAAAATGCAGTTAGTGGCTGTAAAATGACAAGACTCCAGGAAGGTCCAGTGTGGTCAGTCAGGAGCCCAAGAAGACTGAAGACTTGGTAGAGATGGAGGGAGGGAGGGAGAGAATGTTGAGAAGGACAGAGGAAGAAAAGAATCTAGCATTATGGCAAGGACATAACTTTCATATCTGATGTCTCTTCCGTCCTTCAACTGCAAGGATAGAGTTCCCAGATATGTAAAACCCTGGGGGGTCTCAAGGAAGGATATTCCAGAGGATAGTGGAACCAAATGAGGTCCAAGACATGGACTGCAAATCCAATTTGTAATGAGATATGAATGTATGCACAGTG
Source organism: Protopterus annectens (assembly GCF_019279795.1). NCBI lineage: Eukaryota > Metazoa > Chordata > Ceratodontiformes > Protopteridae > Protopterus > Protopterus annectens. Next base: position 1,680,852,119 of record NC_056725.1, on the reverse strand, counting down.
GACCAAGTAGCAGCAGCACAGATGTCATCAACAGGAATTCTGTAAAAGAAGGTTGTGGATGAGCTTCAGGACTGCAGGGCAATGATAATCCTATTTCTTTGTACGCAAAGGAGATGCACCTGGAAAGCATTTCCTTAAAAACACCATTTTCCCAACTTGACCAGAGAGGAGGAAACTAAGAGCTGATCTGTTTTCCTAAAGGTTTTAGTACAGTGCAGCTAAAATCTGAATTGGCGATGGACATTCAACAAATGCAATGTATACTCCCCTATGCTGGAGAAGTTCAGAAAGAAAACTCACGTTAATGGTCTGGTTCAATGTAAATGCCATGGCTGCCATGGGAAGAGTTTGAAGTGAAACCCTATCTTTGTGAGATATCAAATAAGTCAGCTTACAGGAAAGGGGTTAAAGCTCTGAAGTTCTTCAAGTGGACGTAACAGCAACCAGAAAAAGTGTTTTCCAAGAAAGATATTTCAGCTCTGCAGTCTCAGTAGGTTCAAATGGGAGTTTGGTAAAAGCCTGGAATAAAAAAGTAACATCTCAGGTAGGAAGATGATCCCTTAAAGGAGGTCAGAGAAGAGTATCTCTTTAAACGCTTTAGGCACTTTAAAGAAGCACTAGGTGTGTACTTCTCTCCCACATGAAAATATGAGATGACAGCCATTTGAACTTTAATAGCAGAATAACTAGCCCCTTTTTAGTCAAGACCAGCTAGAAAATCCAAAATAGAAGGAAGTGGGTCTGAAAAGAGATCCATACCCTTGTTGGAAGCCCACACAGAAAATCTTTTCCATTTACCTCTGTAAACCCTTCTAGTATAAGGTTTCTGACAGCATGTTAGGATATGAAGAATAGGAGAACAGCCTGGACTATCTGGCTATTGTAAAACTGAAGAAACCATGTGGTTAATTTCAGGGCTGCTATGTCCAGGTGGGGCTTGCCAGACGGTTGAGAACAAGATCTGGTAGAGGTTCCAGCACTCAAGGAGGGTGCATCAAATGAGGCCAAAGACAGGGGAGCCAGTCCAGCTAAGGCCAAAATGGAGCAATGAGGATCACCTTTGTCTTAAACCACATGGCTTTCTGAAGAAATTTTGGTATTAGGGGAGACAGCAGACAATAGTATAGGAAATCTGGAGGCCAACTGTGGACCAGAGTGTTGGTGTGTGACTCTCCCTCCTGAAGAATCAGGGCAGAGTAGCTACTGCACATGGAGGTGTACAGGGTTCCAAACAGGCAGCAGCATGGCTGGCCCCAGTGGCTGAATACCTGAGCAGCCACAGCTTGACTGAGACCACTCATGAGGCAGGAGGATGGAACTGCTGAGCATGTCCACTAAAACATTGTTTCTCCACAGTATGTGCACTGCCGCAGAAAGAGTTGTGAAGACAATGCCCACTGCCAAACCCTCTTGGATTCTCAACATAATGGGTAGGAGTGTGCTCCTCCTTTTTTTGATGTACCAGACCAGTGACATGTCTGCTGAACTGAGATCATACACCTGGGGTGGGAGTCCTGAAAACCCTGCAACAGGACAACCCTCATCTATAGGATATTGATGTGAAGACTGGCCTCTGAGGACATCTACATGCCTTGGACTGTCTTTCCTCAAAATACCCTCCCTACCCAGCAGGGAAATGTATGTACACACTGTGGCCTGAGGGGGCAATAGAATAAAGGGGCATTCCAGGGATATTAGAGGACAGTCCAATCACCACTGAGCGCATTGCTTATATATCCTGGGGACACAGACGGGGAAATGCGTGGGTTGGGGAATAACACAGATCACTGAAATGCGAGAGTCCACAGTAAACCTCTCATATAAAATCTGGCAAGAGGGATGAAAGTTATAGAAATTGCCATGGACCCTAAGAGAAGCAGACTGCATCTGGCTGGAGGTTTCTGATAGGAGAGAACTGCTGACGCTGTTTGTCACAGGGTCAAGATTCTGGACTCGGGGAATCCGGCCACTTATAAAGTTGTATCCAGGTAGGACCATATCAACTTTATTCTCTGAACGTGGGTTCATTTGGATTTTCCTGTGTGACAGTGATTCATGGTTGGTTGCAAATCTAAAGTAAGGTATTCTTGTTTTGGACTAGTAGATTTCTGGTGGAAGCAGTTATGAGCCAGTCATCCAAATAAGGGAACAAGTGGTACCCTTGCAGTCTAAGGTGAGCTGTGACCACTGCTATACATTTGGTGAACACACAGGAGCCTGTGATGAGACCAAATGACAAGGCCCTGAAGTGGAAATTACTGACTTCCTGCCAAGAGCAAAGGAACCTTCTGGACCACCTGTCTACTTCTATATGTACACGTCTTGAAGACCTACCAAGCACATCCAGTTGTCCTTCCTTAGGAGAGGCAAGATGGCCTGAACTGTGACTATCTGGAATTTTGACTGCTTCACATATTGGTTCAGGTGGCTGAGGTTCAAAATGGGGGAGGTCCTCATTTTTTTGGAACCAAAAAGAATCTTGAATAGACTCAGGACCCTTGCTGGTATGGTGGGAACTCCTGGATAACTCTTTCATCTCGCAGCTTTCTGACTTCTTGTGCTGCTGCCTTTCTTTGCCAGGGGGTATGTATCCTCTGATGATAATTCTCTGCAAAAAGTATCTTGGGTGATGGCTGTTCAGGTTGTGGGATGCAGAGATAAATGCCCCCAGAGTGCAGCAGTCAGACAAGCCTTCAGGAGCATTGAAAGGGTTTGTCAGTGAAGGGACCCAGAAACACTTGGTTCTGTTGGCCACCTTTGCCACAAGGGTGACCTCCATTACGATTATTCCCTTTTCTGCCTCTGATAAGGCCTATCACTAGATGAGTTGGGTGTAAAACCTTGCAATTTATGAAACCAAAGCTTCTAAACACCATTCTGCTTCTTAGAAAAAGTCCTGGCGGGAGGGGGCAGTGGATAGTGGATTCTGTCACCAGAGTCTTGCTATCCTACTCATTCGAGACAGCATTTATTTCACTTTTTGTCCAAAAGGACAGACCCATGATAAGGGACACTGATGAAGGGCATCTTGAAATGGTCTGCAAAACTGCAGAGATGCAACGTCAGTGGCCACTGCTCTCGATGTGCCATCACCCACATTGGATAATAGACATACGGATGCATTAGAAAGAGATTACAGGGTGGTCAACTGTGTATCCACAGTTTTAGGGACTCTGCAATTAAGAACCCTGAGACATCCTTGCAGAGTTCCTTGGTCACATTCCTCTGAAAGTATATTAAAAGGGCTGAGTCATAAACCTGCTTTCTGAACCTGTCCAATACCCTGGACTGCCTATTAGGGGGACGGAATGTAGAACTCTCCACTGGAAGCTACTTCTTTGTGGCCACTGCTACCACAGTGGAATCCACCATGGGGTCCTTGCTCCAGTATGTCCTGTGTTTAGGGGAGACCATAATCTTGCCTGGTTTCCAGGGAATTACTTCAATGACATCCGGTTCCTTCCACGCTTTAAGGATTTAAGGGAACGCCCCTCACTGAGATCAGTATCCTTAATGAATAATGCCTGGGGGGTTCCAATTGCATAGTATGTGTGTGCATCTTTTGTACTTCCGTGCTAAGGAGATCTGAGGAAGACTCAAAAGCAGACAGAGAGACCACAACATGGACTGTCTCAAGGACTTTCGGTGCTATCTATCCAGTGGCAAGAGGAAAAGACCAGGAAGAGGTGAAGACATCAGAAGGGGATGGGATGGTTCCAAGCATGAAATGACACCTGCTCTCAAGACCTGGAGAGAAATCTTTCAAAGGCCTTGAAAGCTGAAGCTAAAACTGGTCCCAAAGCTATCCCTGTGGGACCTGAAGACTCTGACAAGGGCACATTCCAAGACCCAATCTGCCTCAGCTCTAATGCAGACACTGGAGCTGAGCTGTCGAACGTCAAAATACTGAGAGGAAAGGAATGGTCAATCAAGACACCATAAAGCCAGCACCTCCCTCTGAAATCTGAGACCCATTGAGGTCCAATGTATTCAAAGTCTGCTGAGCAAATAATACCTTCAGAGTTGAAGATGCCCATGCTTTCAGCTCTGACACAGATAGTCCCTGGGGAATACTGGGATCCAAGGACACATGAGCCGAAGTTTGGACGGGTGAAGAAGAAATTAATAGAGGAGTGAAAGGGATGGCTCCCAATCCCCAATGGCTGAAGATGTAGGGAGGACCCGTAACTGTATCTGGGACCTCAAAAATTTCCTCATCATCCTGTCCACATCAGCCTCAGACAGGCTGCTCAGTGAGCACACTGACCTAATGGATGAAGATGTCAAAAGCAGCCAAGAGACGGAATGAAAGGATCCCTCTTGGAGAAAGGGAGATCATAACAGAAGTCTGACTGGCTCCACTGAGAACCTAGATTCCACGAAGGGTGGAGTTGGTAACTGGATTCTAATAGGCTCAGATGGTGAAGTTGGATATGAAACTTTTGAAAGTTTTGTTACAGGATCTGATGGACCCAAATGCTCAGGGACCTCTTACTTAATTCCTTCTCTTCGGGCTTCTCTAAGACTTTTCTTTTGAGAAATAATTTTCTTTTTCTCTTCCCTTTTCCCTTGGCTTGTCTCCCTTGTTCTTCTCCCCAGATTTCCTACTAGAAGGAAAGCTAGACTGGGCAGGGTCACTTTTCCTGTTGCTGCTGACAGAAGACTCTTGACAGCAAGTTCAGACAGATGGTCTGATTGAGCTCCAGTCACAAAGGCTGAGCAAACAGAGCAGTCTTCACCCAGGTGAGAAGCCCCCACTCAATAAGCATACTTGAAATGTGCATCCTGGGGGGGGGGGGGGGTCCTGTATTCACAAGAAACACATTTCTTAAAGACTCAGGCCTTGTCAGACATGTCATTAGACTATAACAGAAAAACACACTCCACATACGCTCTTGCTGCAAGAAAATGATATAGCCAGAAATCACTGAGAATGATAATCTAAGGTCTACTGATCCTACAAACACCAAATAACCCTAATAAGAACTATTTTCAAACTATTTATGCTAATGACTAAAGGTAAACTTTTTTTAACAGGAAGGAGAAAAAGTAAGAGTCCTCCAAAGGGAAAAAAGAACAAAATACTGATAGAGGATGACATTACATATGAAAGGGAACACTGTCTGTGAAGCCATACAAAAATGTATGTACTTTTTTGCCCAAAAGTGGGGAAAACGATGCAATGAGCCAAGGATGTGTCAGAGGCATTCAAGCAACAAATAAGATCTGAGGTATTGAGAGTATTGAGACGAAGGAGTGGAATTATGGGTAGGAGTAGGAGCCTTGAATCCTAAAGTCTAAAACCTGCCAGTGTGGAATCCATATGGATCCAGTATGCCATCAATGGGGATGGACAGAACAGAAAACTTCGGATCAAAATATAGTTATGATTTTCATGCATTACCTATGTAGTCCCAGAGAATAAAAATGTGCAAGTTGGCATTAAAATGAGTCTAAAAAAAGTACAGTTGTGTACACTTACCATAAATGTAGATGTTCGAGTGTATTCACTGTTGCAGTCATCACATTTGGGTTATCTGCCTGCAGGTAGCTCTCAGCCAGCCTGAATACCAGAGTCTTCGGATTTCTGCATCAATGCTGTCGCTTCTTCCCTGACGTCAGGTCATCAAGGGTATAAAACATGCAGCCGACACCATTACATCAGTTTTTCTTGCCCCAAACATCAGGTGCCCCCACAATAGGAAGCAATTATATGGTATGGTACACCCCCATCAAAAAGCAAATACACAAGAAAAAATAAATATACCAACAAGAAGGAAAGGTAGAGCCAAGAGAAGTCAGGGGGGTGGAGGGAGGGTACCCAGGACTGCAACAGTGAATACACTTAAACATCTATATTTATGGTAAGTGCACACAAATGTACTATGTTCTTGTGTTTCACTGTTGCAGTCATCACATTTGAGTTGATTCCCAAAGATAAGGAAGGGAGGAGGAAGTTAAACAGCATTAGGGCCAGCTATTAAGCCCTGCAAGACTGCAGTGGCAAATCCAGCTCTGGATTTAGAAAAGATAGGCATGTGGTAATACTTGGTGAAGGTATGTACAGAGCTCCAGGTAGCAGCTTCTAGGATGTCCCTGGCAGGGACTCCTCTGAGAAATGACGCAGAGGTAGATGCAGCCCTGGTGGAATGTGATCTTATCCCCTGTGGGGTAGGTTTTCCATGGTGCTTGTAGCAGAAATGGATACAATGGGCTATCCATTTGGAAATGGTTTGCTTTGAAATGGCCTTCCCCTCTGCCCCTGCTGCAAAGCCAACTAGCAGCTGTTCAGATTTTCTGAGAGGCTTAGTCCTGTCCAAATAGAATCTAAGTTGTCTGTGCACGTCCAGAGAGTGCAGTATTCCTTCCCCTTTGTTTTGTGTATTAGGGAAAAAAGTAGGCAAATGAATGGACTGATTTACGGCCACACTAAACACCACCTTGGGCATAAAAGAAGGATTAGTCCTGAGGGAAACCCTGTCCGCATGGAAGATAATGAAGGATTCCACTGCCATGAGGGCCTGTAATTCAGACACTCTTCTTGCTGAAGTGATGGCTAGAAGGCAGGCTGTTTGCCAAGAAAGGAATTTCAACTCTACTGTTGCAGCTGGCTCAAAGGGGGGGGGGGGGAGTGAGCTTTTCCAATACAAAGTTAAGGTCCTAGGCTGGAGTGGGAGCTCTCCTGGAGGGTCTTAAATTTTTGGCCCCTCTAAGGAATTGTTTTTGCAAGGGGTGAGAGAAGAGGGGTGGCTCAGTATTATAATGTGCTGAAATGGCAGAGGCATAAATTTTAATTGATAAGAAATGTCCTTTTGGAGCATTTCTGTTAAGTATTGTAGAAATGAGATAAGCTGGGCACCGTTGTGCCCCCTGAGCCTGGCTCCAGGAACAGTATCTTTTCCACTTTTCAGCATAGGATTTTCTAGTACTAGACCTCCTTACCTCCACAATGACATCCAGCACCTGCTTACTGAGGGATGCTAGAGGAGAGCTCAAGGAATCAGCCAGGCTGCTAGGTTCAGGGATTGAAGCTGAGGGTGCAGAATCTGGCCCGCCTGCTGGGACAGCAGGGAAGGGGTCTGAGGCAGGTGCCATGGCTGTAGCAGTGTCATACTGCGCAAGAGGGGGTACCAGTGCTGGTGTGGCCAGTCTGGTGCAATCAGTATTGTCCTTGGCTTGTCCTGTTTGATCTTTAGTAGAACCTTCAAGAAGAGAGGCAGAAGGGGAAGGCATCAACTGAGAGGCTTTCCCAGGTAAAGGACAGGGCATCCACTTTCCAATCTTGACTGTGTGGAGTTCTTGTGCAGAATTTGTTCAATTGGTAGTTCTGAGGGGAGGCAAACAGGTCTACCTCTGGAGTCCCCCATTTGTTCCTCAAGAAGGTTGAATATTTTGGGTTCTAGTTTCCATTCATGTGGGTCCATGAGATTTATGCTTAAGTTGTCTGCCAGTGAATTTAGTTTGCCTGACAGGAATTGTGCTTGTAGGTGTACTTGGTAGCTCAAGGCTGTGTTCCACAGAGCCACGGCTAGTCTGCAGAGAGGGTACGAGTGGATTCCCCCCTGCTATGTACCACATAACTGTGGTGTTGTCTGTCTCTACCAATAGTTGTCTTGGAAGAATACGGTCTTTGAAGGCTGTCAGAACATACTGTACAGCTAACATTTCTTTTTGATTGATATGCAGGTGCATCTGTCTCGGGTTATATTTGCCCTGAATGCACTGCCCTGCCATGTGAGCCCCCCCCATGCATAGTCTGATGCGTCTGCTGCTAAGGTTTGGGAGGCAGGGGGTAGAGTGAAAGGGAGTCCCTTGTTGTGGTAGCAGGCCTTTGCACACAAAAGGAACTCTGTCTTGATACAAGGAATGATAGAAATCATTGTTTCCAGGTCCTGAGAATGTTGACACCATAGGCTTTTTAGATACCACTGGAGTTTCCTCATATACAGTCTTGCATATGGAATTAGTAGATTGCAAGAGGCCATGAACCCCAGAGCTTGCAGTATTTTCCTTGCAGATAACGGGGGTTTTGTGGCCAATAGTTTGAAGTAGGTTGTCAAATAGACTTGTTTCTCCGGAGTGAGGAATGCCATCTGAGAAGTTGTGTTCAAGCTTGTTCCCAGGAATACAATCTGTTGCAGGGTACTAGTGAGGTTACTTTTCATTGATGGTGTACCCCAGTGAGGTTAGAAGTTTCTTTACGAATGCCAAGTGTTGTAATAGCAAGTCCTAGCTATCTGCCTGAATCAGACAAGCATCCAAGTATGAGTAAATCTGAATATTTCTCTGCCTGCAAAATGCAATGGCTGGAGCTAGACAGTTCGTGAACACCCTGGGCGCAAGTAGATAAGCCAAATGGAAGTGCAGCAAACTTAAAGTGCGTGTAGCCCGCCCTGAAACGTAGGTATTGTCTGCAGGATCCTCTTATTGGGATGTGCAGGTAAGCTTCCTTTAAGTCTAGGGTTGCCAGCCAGGCATCCTTGGTTAGCATAGGAAGAAGCTGTTGAAGAGTTAGCATTTTGAATTTTGGAACCACCAGAAAGGTGTTGAGAATAGAGAGGCCCAGGATAGGACACCAGGAGTTGTCTTTTCTGGGCACCAGAAAAAGTCTTGAATAAAAATCTTGTCCCCTTTGTTCTGCTGGGACAGGTTGAATAGCCCTGTTACTGAGAAGAGAAAGAACCTGCTGTTGGGCCTCCGCCCACTGATTTGGGGGTAGGTCTGGCCAACCATTTGGGGTTGGTAGTGTGTGGAAGTGGAATCTGTATCCTTGGGTAACTATGTTCAAAACCCATTTGTCCCGGGTAATGAATTCCCAGCTTTTTGTATGCAGAGCGAGCTTTCCTCCTAAGGGAGAAGGTAGTTGAGCAGGGCTTGGAAGGGTTAATGCTAAGTCATTGTGCCATTTTTCCACAGGGAGGTGGCTTACTACTCCCTGCTTTGGAAGTGAGAGCCCCCCACTGCTTAGATCTATGCGTAGCCTGAGACTGTAGCCTAGGTGGTCTGTTGTTCCTGGGTTTGGACTGAGAAGGCCTGGAAGGGACTGGAAAAGACCAGTTCTTTGAAGGCCAATGCCTACTGAATCTGGTAGACTGTACTTGTACGAATTCTTTAACAGTTTGCATAGATTTAGCTTTTTGAGGACGACTTCTGCTTCGTTGCCAAAAAGGCAGTCTTGGTTTAAGGGAGCATCCAGTAATTTAGCTTTAATATGATCTGGCAAGTTTTGTTCCTTAAGCCAAGCATGCCTTCTAAGTTCAGACCCAGTGACAGCAGCCCTGCAAGATGCTTCTAAAGCATCAAAACCACATTGCAAAGTATGTTTATCAACTTGTTCTGCAGAATGCTTTAAATCTTGCAATTCTTTGCATTCAGCACAGTCAGGAATCAACATCATTTTCTGTTTAAGTAGTGCCATAATATGCTGCTGATACGTTAACATATGAAACTGGCAATTTAAAGCCCTAATGGCCAAAGTAGCAGAAGTCTATACTTTCTTACCCCATCTGTCTAAGGCTTTAGAATCTCTATCAGAAGGGTTAGGATTTTTGGCAGCAGTAGCCTTAATGCCTTTTGGTCCTTGGGAAATGGTCTCTGGATCCGCAGAAGGATTCTCGAAGAGGAACTTGTCAAGAGTCAGGTACTCTGTAGTACCTATCAGGTTTACTGGGAGCTGGAGGCAATGTGTCTGGGGAAAGGCTAGATTCCAAGAAAGCATCATCTACAATGTCCAGAACAGAAGGGATATCTAAAGGCCTATGTTGAGGCAGGAGTAAGAATTCCCCAAGTCTCTTTTTGGACTCTGAGTAATCCTGGCTTTCCCCAGCGGAAATGCTCCCTAAGAGTATGCAAGGTTTCACTGAAAGAAAAATCTTCTGGAGGGGAAGCAGAGGGAATGGAATCCTCTGCATAAGAATCCTCATAAGTAGATAAGGGCAAATCCTGGTAATCAGAAGGAGCAGAAATATCAGATTCCTGATCAGAAGAATCAGAAAGAAAATCAGTTCCAGGTCACTTGGAGGGGGAAGGTTGGCTTCTCCTAATTAAGGTAATAAGGTCTTCAGCCATTCTAAGCATTTGTTTTTGAGTCATATGGGCCTGAGCCTGCGGTTTGGTCTTTGGTTTTCTAGACGTAGTGTGAGTTTTTGGCCTGAGGAATTCGGAACTTCTGGATGGAAACGATGGCTTCTGTTTAATATGAATGTCTGTAGGCCTGAATACACCCCCAGAAGCCGGTCCCATCCAAGGTAGAGACATCCGCAGGTTCCATAGTCAAAGATGCATCTTGCTGCATACCGGACTCCGAATGGGTCTCAGTAGAGGCCTGCGAATCTGAAGTAGCGGGTATCAGGGGCTGCGAAAGCACCTCATTGAGCACCGGCAGACTGACGACTAGCTTAACGGAAGCGTCGTCGGCAGTTTTGGACCTATGCAGTCTGTCTCTTGTCTTTATCCTTACGTTTTTTTGGAAGATCAGTAGTCGGATGGCTTAACAAAGCCATTTTGAAGTACATAGATCAAGTACGAAAGTAATTGGCTGCAAAAATGTCCCGACGATGAATAGTTCGAGCGTTGAACAAGGCACAAAACCGATAGCGAGGGACGTCGTGGTCTGGGCCTAAACAGGGGATGCAGTAATAATGAAAATCTCTATGAGGTATTTGCTTTCCACAGGTAAGACAATTGTTAACTTTTACTGACATTGGTTGGAGCAAGAAAAAGGATCCCCAACGGGGTACTTATCTTTTTTGAAGACTTCGGGTCTGAAACTCAAAAACGGAAATTTCAAGAGACGGCCGACCGGCACTTGTGAACTGCTTCTGCTTCGGGCACTGCACGGCAAGAAAGACTGATGCAATGGCATCGGCTGCATGTTTTATACCCCTGACATCAGGGAAGAAGCGACAGCATCCAACGCAGAAATCAGAAGACTCTGGTATTCCGGCCACCTGAGGGCTACTTGCAGGCAGAAAACCCAAATGTGATGACTGCAACAGTGAAACACGAAGAACATCACTGCATTAGGGAGGCTGGGAAATTATAATAATAAAAGTAAAAATCTGAAACCCAAGCATGGGTTGTGTCTTCATTGTACTTTTAAAATACAGTAAACACTAGCTTCAGTGCCTTTCGCAAACATGTTGTCTTAGTGGAGTGTACTGCCTTCTGAGAGGGAGCTCCACATTTGCCCATGCAGAACTCATATAAACTTAACAGCCACATGCCACAGTAATGTACTTCAACTTGGTACTCCCAGTCACATACACTCCCACAATGGACATATAAATGATCATCTAAAAATAAATGGCCTTTATTTTCAAACACAGCCTGCCACCTGTCCCCAAAGAAAAACCTAACTACTGTGTGTATTTCTGATGTCTAACAGCGACAAAACTAAAAAAATAATGAAAATAATAATGTATTTGAAGATGTTGCGTGCAGACAGTCAATCTCCCTTTTCTGTGAAGTAACATCAGTATAATGGTCATAGCAATATACTTCAGCTTGCAGCTCTTAGACATGTACAATGCCCCCATCAGTTAAGAAACACATGCTACTGGAAACATATGCCTGCAAATTTTCATTTAAGTCATCTACATGTTTAGTTAGTTCATAGGTAGGTACTAGGCTATCGGCCCAAGAGCCTAAGTAAGCCTAGCCAAAAAGGTTCCCTGGCTTACGCCACCCAAGAAAGTTAATTTCCTGTGCCCCTGTCGAGCAGAGCCACAGAAGTGATCCCCGGGTTGTATTTCCTATTTCCCATCCACTCATCAAGATTTTTCTTGAAGAGTGCTAATGAGGAACTTTGCTTGACATAGATGGGTAGCTTGTTCCAAAGTATAGGAAGTCTCTGGGACAGGAATCTATCCCTCCAGCATGCCCTGTTTATTGTGGTGACAAGGTTTATGTCCCTAGAGTGTGTAGTTCAGAGGGACTGGGATTTCTTTAGGTGTAGCATGTCCAACAGCTCTGTGTTTAACATAGCTTTATATGTTAGGCAGAGATCTCCTCGTAGTAGGCGATATGTTACAGAGTAAAGCTGGAGTTTTTTGAGACGGTCAGTGTAGGGCATCTGTTTGAGACCAGTAATCCTCTTTGTGAGGTACTTCTGTGGCCTTTCCAGCTGCTGCAGATGTCTTGCGAGGTACATTCCAAAAGGGGTGTTGTACTCTATAAAGGGTCTAATGAGTGCCGCGTAGAGGGAACAATGACCTCTTTTTTTCCTGGATGAGAACCCTTTTATGATGAGGTGTGCCACATAGAAGGATTTCCTGACTACTGTGGCGATGTGATTATCAAAGGACAGACTATGTCCACCTGGGTCCCCAGGTCTCTTATCACACATTCGGCATTAAGCAGATTGCCATTTATGTGGTAATTTATGGGTACAGAGTTTTTACCAAAGGGGATGACAATGCATTTTTTGGCACTGTGCTTGAGGCCATGCCTCTGACACCAGGAATCTGTCTCAGTGAGGCCCTTCTGTAGGATATCCACATCATTTGGGGACTTGACTATTGCAGTCATCTGCGAACTTCATTAGCCAGAGGCCTTCTGTTATCTACTTCTCTAAAGTACAGGCTAAAAGGAGAGGTCCCAGAACTGAACCCTGTGGAACTCCACTTGTCACTGGTTTGAAGTCACATTTGGAGTCTGCAACTTTTACAGTGTGGGTTCTGTCAGTGAGCCAGTTGGCAAACAATCTTGTGACGTAGGGATTTATACCTAGTTTAGTGAGTTTAGCTATAATTCCAGAATGGGGGATGGTGTCAAAGCATTGGCGAGGTAAAGATAGGCTGTGTGAACCACCTTACCCTCATCCTTTGGTGACTGCCTCAAAGAAGTCAATCAGGTTCAGAAAGCATGCTCTGCCTTTCACAAACCCGAACTGGGTGGGGTCCAGAGTTTGAAGGTTACCAAGGTCTTTGTTTATGAGTTCCATGATGATACGTTCCATGGCCTTGCAGACCAGGCTCATCAGGCTAATAGGGCAATAGTTCCCAGGATCAGTGGTGGCTCCCTCTTTGTGGAATGGGATAACTGTTGCTGTGCACCATTCAGTGGGCACAAAGCCTGACGTGAGACTATGACTGAACATGGTGCTTAGGTGGGCAGCCAGTTCACTCTGAAGTCCATGTAAAACGCAGCATGGGATGTTGTCCGGTCCCATGGATGCTGTGTTTTTAGTTTTCAGTTCTTTTTGTCCAAAATTATACAGCAGTAAGAAATAACCTGTCAGCAGTCATTTCTTCTTCTTTTTAACTTTTTCATCCGGTTTAATTTCTTTTGAAACCAGTTCCTTGTTGTGAAGCAACATCTTTAGAAATTTTGGTATATTCTGCTGCTGGTGGTGGTGGTCCCAACTTGTTTATTTCTTCTGCTACAAGAGGTCAATGTCTTGAACTAGTCCACCTATGAAGTTTTAGAACATCAACCTGTTTCTTAATTTCTAATGATATTTTTCATCATCATTAACAGTCTCATCATCCTGTGTGAGTTTTCAAAGACTAAATGGTTGTGCAGTCAAACACAATGCAAATAAAATGCAGCTGTTTTTTTTAAAACAACTTTTTTCAGGCACTTGCTGCAACACAGATCACCATACTCTGTTCAGTTGAGGGAGACCGCATGTTAAAGCAATGCTCACCACAACAGTGACTTTCAAAATTTGTACTAGGTATGACACTCTAGCATTAATTTTTGTCTATGGCAGAAATTCCAGAGATACCCACTGCATCAAGTATAAACACTTCTCCAATACATACAGTGAGATCACATAAATTCACTGGACTGTCTCTAGCTCTACATGAGGGCAGATAACTTGAACTATTTCAGTAGTATATTTACAAGATTTGCAGATAGAGTACTACCTGTAAGACATTATGCCTCCCTTTTCTGAAAGGTCATGTTTATCACTAGCTTACACTGTCCTTCAGGAACACAAAAACTTCCCCTTCTCATTAAGCTTGCAAAAATGCAAAATCAGATTAACTATCATAATGCCTTTCTAAGTTTTCTTCCACACATTGTGGATACTTGAAAACTACTTTGTTACTGGTTTATTACACCATCAGAGCACCCACTCACTTATTACACCATCAGAGCACCCACTCGCTTATTACACCATCAGAGCACCCACTCGCTTATTACACCATCAGAGCACCCACTCTGTTGGCCACAGAAGAGCCATTTCCCAGTTCCTGCACCCCTAAGAAAACTGCAAGTGATGGCAAACATCCATGGTATGAAGAATATGCAATACCCTGTTATCAAGTAAGTGGACTAGTTTAGCAAAAGTTTAAACTTTACTTTGGCTAAAAATGAGAACGCATCCTAAGAGACACCCAGTCTTGGCAAAAAAAGTGAGACATTCACACAGAAAGTTTGCAATCCTGAAATCCAGTTGAAAGAAGTGATGGCTATTGATAATAGTGTTTTCAAGCCATGTAATTCAAGGACCATGAACCAGCACACTCAAATGGAACATATGTCAGCATATCTATCATTAAGTTCAAAGCTGAAATGAAGGATCACTTCAAATACAGTATAATAAGTTGATCCTCAGTCATGACTCGTATTCCGGTACAGCATAGAAGGTTGACAGATCCAAAGTGTGGATCTTGATGAAGGAACAGCCAAAGCCCAGGTCAAGTAGAAGACCGAAATAAAACAGACAATGTCTGTAAAGGAAGAAGCCTTATAATCCAAATGTAGAACTCTTTCCACAAGGTGTTGTAGATGACCAAAGTGAATGGTTTCATGAGCGTTCCCTATATTTCAGAAAAATTTGCTGGAAGGTTCAGAGACTGGATAAGATCAAACAGACTAGCTAAGCCAATAAGTGGTAGCAGCTCTTTTGTCAAAGCACCACAGCCCCCATCATTGAGACATGGAGCATCTCTGGGGAAGGCACTTTGTTACTTCTATTTCTGCTTCATGACAACCATGCTTATTTGTCTTCTATCATCTGGGCAAAAGCCAGTCACTCCTCAACTATCTTTAAGGAAACCACTATTTTTTATTATTTTATGGCTATAACCTCTTTGTGGGTAACAGGTGTGCATGCTTAAAGATGTGAGGGCCTAATGCTTCTTCCCTGTGAGTGTGCATGCTCAATGAAGGCTGCTGTGCAGATGGGTCTTGGAAAAAACAAGTGCACATCTGTGGCCATATGCTACATGCTGTGCACCAGCTGACAACCCTTGCCATATCAGCTGCAGGCTGTGTACTAGCACACATCCCTAGCTATATGTTGCATGCTGCACACCAGGGCACAAACCTTGATATGGTAGCATAGCTAGGGCAGGGCAAAGGGGGCAACTGCCCCTGGTACACAGTGTTTAGGGTCATAATCAGCCATTCAAGACCGATCATGTTAACTTTTACTGCATACCAGCTTTTAAAAACTGGTACTGCATTTATGGTCAGTCCTGTGCACTGTAGCACTCTATATGTGGTCTAAACAGTAACAACTGTTTGCTACAAATGTAGCAAGTACAGATTAAATGAAAAAAAAAAATTTTTTTTTTTAAACTAGAACCTGTGTGCTGTAGATCCCTGTGCTGGGTATTAACTGTAGGAAGAACATATTACAAACACAGCAAGCAGTTTGCTATATTTTAAAAGAAAAAAAAGAACAACTTGTTTCTTTCATCTCCCACCCCTGCAGTAAAATTTGAAGGAGGAGGTTCAGGGGCAGGGCACACAAACGGGACCTGATTGACTCCTGCATTTTAGGTGCCCCGGGTACTTAAAAATTGATTTTTTTTTTGTAAAATGCCCTTCAGATGAGGATGAGCAGGGGTGTGACACAGAAACAAGATTTGGTTGGCTGGGTTTGGAAGCACCAGTTAACAGATCATGAACCCTTTTAGTTTTTTTTTTTTTTTTTTGCTCCTTCAGTTGAAGAGCTGGGTTTCGGGGCATGCTGATTGGACAGTGTCCTACTGCATGAAGCCAGATGGTGTTCTGCAGTTTTGCAGCAGGGTTTTCTTTTACTCTTCACTTGAGTAGCTGAAGGGTGTAAGATGCTACTTGGTATGACCTGCACAGGGCATTAATTGGACCAGCTATGCCTCTGCCTAGCCATATGTTATGCTGTGCACCAGAGCATAGCATATGGCTAGGCAGAGGCATATGCTATACTGTGCACCAGAGCACGATCCTTGCCATATGCTGCATGATGCACACCAGAGCATGACCCTGGCCATGTGGTGCATGACGTGCACCAGAGCACAACCAGGACCATATGCTGCATGCTATGCATCAGAGCACTACTCTGGCTATATGCTGCATAGTATACAACAGAGCACGACCCTGGCCATGTTCATAGGTTCATAGGTTCATACTAGGCTATCTGCCCTAGGGCATTTATAAGCCTAGCCAGAGTGTGTATGGCTTTCGCCACCCATTTTAAATTAATTTTGCTATGCCCTTTTTCGAGGTTAGTATACTGTGCCTCTGTCTAACAGTGACACAGAAGTGATACCCGGGGTAAACCTACGATCTCCCATCCACTCATCAAGATTCCTCTTGAAGAGAGTCAATGAGGGACTCTGCCTAACCTGGACTGGGATTTTATTCCAGAGTGAAGGGAGCCTCTGGGTTATGAATCTGTCCCTCCAGCATGTCCTATTTATTTCAGTGCTGAGGTTTAAGTCCCTCGAGCGTAGCTCGATGGGATTTGGATTTTCTGAGATGCAGCATGTCCATTAATTCCGGGTTGGACATGGCTTTATACGTCAGGCACAGATCGCCTCTGAGCAGGCGGTATGCCACTGAGTAGACCTGGAGTTTCTTTAACCGGGCAGCATACGGCATCTGTTTGAGCCCCTTGATCCTCTTGGTGAGGTACTTTTGGGGTCTTTCCAGTTGCTGCAGGTGTCTGGTAAGGTACATCCTAAAAGGGGCATTGTACTCAATTATGGGCCTGATGAGGGATGAGTAAAGAGGCACAATGACCTCCCCTGATCTAGATGTGAATCCCTTCATGATTAGGTGGGCTATATAAAATGTTTTTCTAACCACTTTGACCACGTGGTTGTCAAATGAGAGATTGCTATCAACTTGGGTCCCCAGGTCCCTAATTAATTCTTCTGTACTTAATGGATTACCACCTATGTGGTAATTTGTGGGCACTTTGTTTTTGCCAAAGGGGATGACTATACACTTTTTGGTGTTTAGCTTGAGGCCATGGCTCTGGCACCAGTTGTCTGTTTCTATGAGGCCCTTTAGGAGGATGCTTGTGTCAGCTAGAGAGTCTATTATGGCGCCCAGTTTACAGTCATCTGTGAACTTGGTCAGCCACAGTCCTTCCATGTTGGCCTGTACCTCCGAGAAATATATACCGAACAAGAGAGGTCCCAAGACTGAGCCTTGTGGGACGCCACTTGTAACTGGTTTGGAGTCTGACATGGCTCCAGCTATTCTAACCATGTGGGTTCTGTCCTTGAGCCAGTTTGCAACCCATCTAGTGACATAGGGGTTTATATTTAAGCTGGTGAGCTTATCTATAATGCCCGAGTGGGGTATTGTATCGAAGGCTTTTGCGAGGTCCAGGTAGGCTGTGTGGACCACCTTCACCTTGTCAATGGCCTTGGTGACTGTTTCAAAGAAATCGACCATGTTTAAGAGGCAGGATCTGCCCTTAACAAAGCCGAACTGGGTAGGATCCAGTGTCTGTAGGACCCCAATATCTTTATTTATAAGGTCCATGATGATCCTTTCCACAGCTTTGCAGATCAAGCTAGTGAGACTTATGGGGCGATAGTTTCCAGGATCTGTTGAGGCACCACCTTTGTGGAGAGGGACCACTGTTGCTGTACGCCACTCTTTGGGTACATATCCTGTGGTAAGGCTGAGATTGAACAGTAGTTTTAGGTTTGGGTTTAGCTCTTCTTGGAGTTCATGTAGGATGCAGCCCGGGACACCATCTGGTCCCATTGATGCTGTGTTTCTTGCTTTGGAGAGGGCAGCTCTTACCTGAGCATCTGAGATGTCAGGGGGGCAGCACTCTGCTGGGATAGATATTAGCCCTTTTGGTGGGGAGGGGGGAAGAGAAGTTTGCGCTGAACCTGTCAGCTAGGATGTTGGCAATGTCTGTGGGTTCGGTGTATTTTTTGTCATTTTCGACTAATTCTGAGCATATCTGGGAATTCCCACCCAGGTTCCTAACATAACTAAAGAAAGCCTTGTGATTATCCTCAGTGTCCTGTGCAATTTTTCTCTCGAAGCAGGCCTTAAGACGATTTTATGAGTGCCCGTAGTTTTTTGCTAATACTGATCAGAGATGCCTTCCCTTTTTGGGATTTTGCTCTGTCATGTAGTAGCTTCCTCCTTCTACTGTATAGTTTGTTTATGGCTGGAGTCCACCAGACAGGACGTCTGCCTTTGGAGGATTGGGTCTTGGTTTTATTTGGGATTGCATGATCCATGCATTCCTGAAGGTGTTCATAGAATGCGTTTATAAAGGATTTTGTGGTCTGGGCCGTATTATCCACAGGCCCGGGGGCTTTGAAGGATTCCACCTCGGTTTTGAGGAGTGTGAAATTTGCTTTAGAGAAGTTTTTCACTGTGGTTTTCTGGGCATGGGGTGGGGTCAGGATGTGAATATCCAGTGAGATTAGTTTATGGTCTGATCTTACCAGTGAGGGATACACTTCAGGTCTGGAGCATAGAGTCCCCATGTTGGTGATGATCAGGTCCAGTATGTTTTCCCCTCTTGTGGGACTGGTAACAAGTTGTTCCATAGCATTTGAGTTTATAAATTCTAGGAACCTTTGGGCTAGGGTGTTGGAGCTAGAGTAATGCTCCCAGTCTATGGTTGGGTAGTTGAAGTGTCACCCAATATAATGGTGTTTGGAGAGATCTTCATATTTTCCAGTGTTCTCAGGAAGGCCGAGTGGGGTTCCTGGGTTTGGGAGGGTGGTCTGTAGCAGGCTATAAACTGGAAGGCAGTTTTAACCACTGTTAGTTGCACATGGATAGTCTCTGATGCTTCGTGCTGTGCCACCAACCTGGAGGTGTGGGTATCTTTGACGAATATTGATACTCCCCCTCCTTTTGTGGTTCGGTCCAAGTTTTGGGGCCGAAAAGCATGGTATGTGGTATAACCTGGCAGTGCTGGGGTGCTCTCGAGAGCCTTGAACCAGGTTTCTGTTACTGCACAGATATCGATGTTCTCCATGCTAAGGAGAGTTTTGAGTGCGTGCATCTTGAGGTTTAGACTTCTGGCGTCGAGTAGCATTATTCTTAGTTTCTTATCCCTTGTGATACTTATGGAGGTGGGTTTGTCTTTTGAGCCTTGCCTAAAAAAAGGCACTATGGGGGTAGCAAGAGCCTTTGTCAATATCCGAAAGCCCAGGGGTGACAGGTGCAAGCCGTCCCTAGTGAAGCATTGTGGCTTGTCGAGCATGTCATCCCAGGCTGCCAGGCATTGGATCCCCTTTGAATGACACCAATACTTAAGCCAATTGTTGAAATTGATAATCTTGTCTTCATACTGTGGCATCATTCTTGGTGAGGGTAAGATGCTACTCAAGGTCAGGGTCATACCGGCCTGGGCTACATGCTCAGAGAGCTCCTCTATGTCTCTTTTCATGTAGTCCAGGGAGGTACGTCTCTGGTCATTCACACCAGCATCGACAATGACTGAGTCATATTTGCACTTGCCTTGGAGTAACCTGAGTGCTTATGTTATGTGGCTATGATGTGCACCACAGCACAACCAGGACCATATGCTGCTTGCTGTATGCTATGTATCAGAGCACTACCTGGCTATATGCTGCATAGTGTACACCAGAGCATGACTCTGGCCATGTGCTGTATGATGTGCACCACAGCACAACCTTGGCCATATGCTGCCTGACATCCAGCAGCGCATAACCTGTGCCATATGCTGTTTACTGAGCACCTTGCTCATTAGGTAAGGTGTCAACAATGCAGTGGGCCAAATCATCAACCTTCCTTTCCCAAGAACAGGTGACCTAGTATCTGCCATTTAATGCTAACCTCCTCCTTTGACTCCTCCAGTGCTTGGGTCATTAATCATCCCAGGCCATGTGGTTCACAGTTTGGGCTTTATCCTTACATGCCAAAGAGCTGACTGGGGAAGTAAAGACTCTCTTGTAACTTCGGTTACTGGAAGTCACCATGCATTTAGAAAAGTCAGTCATCTTCCAATGCACGGGACACTGTTCACTAACAAACCTTTTTTCCTCTGCAGAACTTAAAGAACTGGAATGTGAATCACTTCACACATATGGATTCATTCCCATTCTCTGTTATGTCTTCTGGGACTTTGGACAACCTTGATTTTCATTTTCCCCTTCCTCATATTTTTTTGCCTTGGACCTCTACTGCAGTTTTTAGGGTGGTGTCTCCCTTACTTTAACTTGGAGTCCAGTATACCTTCCCTTATCAGATGCTTTGCTCAAGGGTTTGTATGCTCACTGCAGGTAATCTGGGATTCAGAGCTTCTGCATCTTTAGACCTGGTCTCCAAGTTCCTTGCATTCTACCTATTGTACTTGTAACTGTGTTACTGAAAATTAACTAGGCACAGGAACAAAAGACATTCTGCTCCAATGACAGGATGAAATCCATGACCTCCCTAGCCAAGAGGGATTAAAACTTGTGCAATAACTCCTTCACCAACAGTCCGTCAGAAGAGGACAGGTTGGAAATGGAATAACCAGTTTTAAGATGTGGCTTCTGCAGCATTTCCAAAGCCAACAGTCATGGGTAAGAGCACTCAAACTCAGAAAACTTCAGGAACTGACCTCCTACATGCTCTGCCCTTGGGAAAAGGTCAGGACTGTTTTCATCAAAACTGACTTAAACTTTGTTGGACAACTTGAAAGGAGGAGTGAGAGATAGCACTTAGATGGCTACCTCTGATGCTCAGGGATTTCCTTTGGAACTTAAATGATCTCCTGTGACAGGTCACCAAAAAGGACCTCACCCCAGAAAAAGACATCCACAGCAATCTTAGGAAGCTTTTACTGAATGACAAAGCTTCAGGCAGGCTACCAGCTACAATCAGTTACTCATGGCTGTAGTCATGGCCACAGTTTTCAATGCAGCAGGCTACAAAGAAGGGTACATTTGAAGCAGGATCCTTTCCACTCTTCCCTAACCATAGTGTCTAAATGTGAGCACAGTTTCTCCAAGACCTGGTCTTTCACCTTTTTCTGGAAGTAAGACAAGTTAGTTAACAGACCTGAAGTCCAAAGTGGCAGAACAGTAAACCCTCTTGACAAACCTATCTTTTGCCTTGGACTTCCATTCAGAAGAACAGCAGTCAAATAAGGATTTTGAGCCAACAGTGAGCTAAACACAAGGCAAATGATTTTGACCTACTGTAGCTCATCTGAAGATGAAACTAGCTAATAGATGATTGTGATTGGCCTTCATCTGTAGGAAGGACACAAGAGTCAACAGACTTAAAAGCAGCACAACATGTATTACCGATGACAGGATCCATAACAGGAATAACTAAAGACTCTACTTCTCATTCTCAGATAAACATTAGGACATGTCTTGAAAGTTGAATAAGGTACAACTGGTCATTCAACTGTGTGCTTTGTTAATTTGGCAGCTTCTCTAAAGGAGGACTCTCAGGCTGGAAAATGGGGAAGAGGACCCACTGCCTTTATCAATATCTGTTAAGGAACACCCATCTTAGGCTTTGCCAAAGCAGAAAAATGTGAACAAGAAGAGATAACTCTGTGTTGCCTACCTTTAGTATCTGCTCTGGTAACACTCCCAGATGTTAATGGAGGTGAAGTACCAGAAGTTACATGTTCAGTTGATGGCAAATATGGAAAAGACCCAACAAATGACAGGAAGGCACATACCAAAAGCAATACAGTAAAAAAGACACCCGCGGTGGGCCTAGTGCTTGAATTCAAGTAATCTGTTGCGTCTTTCTCTTACACATCCATTTAGCCACCTACCACCATATGTTGAACAAACTCTCATCCTCTGCATCATGCTCATGCATATTCAGTCACTCACTGCCATTTGTTGAACAAACTCCTGAAGTCCAAAATAAGGATGGAGAAGGGTTTGTGGCCCCAAATATGCATGCAGGAGGGCCTGTGAGGAGTGACTAGACTCTCAACAACAAATGCCCAATAACTTATGAGCAAGAAGATCCTCTGGTTCAAGTTCAGACCCAGAAACTCATTCCAAGGATTTGACAGCACAGTCTTATGGGCTTCCACTAACTTAGGTGAAAAAGGAAATGTAGTTGCCATGCAGCTCAATCTAATTCTCAACAGCAGGTGCAGGGTAGACACTTCTGTGCATAATCTGGCATGCAAAAGATGGTAAGAACTTGGTTGGTGACCTTTTGATATACAGTGACAACCCACATGAGGGCGTGAATGCCACTAATCATGAAATGACCTTGGAAGCTGAACCAGACATAGCATCCCTAGACCTGTTCTCAGGGTCCTTGCATTCTACCTGTTGTACTCTACCCATGATGGCCCACTCCTTTGGGTGGAAGTTTGGCAAGATGGTTAAGGTGTTTACCTTGCAGACACAAAGTGTAGGATTTAATTCTCACTTGGGATAATTAGCTACGGTTAAAATGGCCCCACAATGGCAGTTAGCTTAGTACTAATCTATAAACCTACTGACCTAGGATTCCTGTCCTTGGATGGGCATTCCAAGAAGTCCTTTCCATTTGACCACTTCCTTAGCAACCAGATAATAAACAGTAATGACAATTGGTCTTTAAGTCTGAAGTCCTGGTAATGGCAATCAATACATGGTGAGACAGTGACTTGATCTCAAGTTACATCAGAGGTGATCATGACCTGTGACTATGATCTGATGGTCATAACCATAGGAAGAAAGCATCTGCTTCTCAGACACTGAATAGTAAAACATTCTATATGAGATATGCTTGACGAACTGTGAGAATGGCTAGAAAAAACGACAACCGCTGCAGTGCACATGACCCTTAACACAGCACACATATGGCCTGAGACAGTCCAAAAGGGGTGATGGTCCCCAAAGTATGAGGGACCAAGACTTTTAGGACAGCCATGAGAGATGGTACAAATGGAGCCATGACAGATGGTACAAATGGAAAAGCCCACTATACTGACTTTAGAGCACATGTGAAAGCAAACAAACAGTCTGGCATGAATACTGTCAAGTGAATAAAAAAATACAGATTTCAACAGCTGGGCATGTGTTCACCCATAAAAGATAACAAAAGGGGAAGGGATGATACCAGATGTACAACACTGCTAGGGAGAAAATGGGTGGGTAAAGTTGAAGATGAAAGATGGGAGAGAAATGAGTTGCAACTGGAAGAAGGTCAGTTCTATAGGTAGAGGGTGGTGGAGCTCTGGACTGTATAAAGAATGCATGGCAGGAGGCTTTTTTATACTGCAAGCAATCACAGTGGTTCAAGGTTACTACCTTGGACAGGACAATGAAATAAAGTGCACACAGTAGAACAACTGCAATTTTTAGCTAGGCTCAAAAGACCAATGCCCTTTTTCAGTCAACATCTCTGTACACGTATTGTGTTTATACGCAAGTAAACAACACAAATGAAAGGTGCAATATCTTGTTTTTGGTTTTCACTGCTGCAATAATGAAATGAGGTCAGGGCTGCTTATGGCAATGTTTATCAATGAATTTAGAACATATTTAACAAACCTTCAAAAATTATTTTTAAAATATCTGCCATCTGATGCAATGCATATTGATAAAAACTATCATACAAAATTATGTTGGTAGTAGCCATTGTTCTTATAGCCATCTATAAAATAGACTCAGATGGCCATGACATTTTACCTTCTTTAACTGATTCTTGGTTGCCTTAACCAATCTCCTCTGGATATTCAGTTACAAATTTACTAGTTTCATCAGATTATGTTTTTGGTTCTAAAACCAATCTACGATATGTCGAGGATATTTATCAGAGTCGCAACCTGACAAAATTTGTCTGCAGATGCATTTAGAGCCTTACTCCTTTGGGGGGGTAACTTCTTTCTCAATGTAAAGCTCCACCCTGTGCCAGGCAATGAACAACTCCACAGGATTTTCACAGGTGGCAGTAGTAAACTGTGATAGTGATTATGACAGATCACTACTAAACAGCTGCATCCTAACAGCTGACACTCCCACTCTTCAGTGCCAACTAATAAACAACACCAATGATTTCTCACAGCTAGCGGTAGTAACCTACCTGGGATAGCTGTTATGACAGATCCCTGCTAAACAGCTGCATCCTAGCAGGTGATATTCTAACCTTTCTTTATTATATGCACCTTACAGTGCAGCAACCATGATTTCACAATGATACTTTGAAGAGAACTGTTTTTTTTAATCCAAGTGCCCAAGTTTCACACATGAAGAGACTGTACTATATTCATTAAAGATATCCACACTTCCAGGCTAGTTGCTCAGCATAATGCATCTGAGATTATCCAAGTACAACTAACTCTGAGCAAGACCGCAATGCAAATTGTAGCTTGCTACAGATCCCCCACCTTGCCCCAGGATTCCCACTCCATTTCTTGATATACTGGAAAATATTAGGGTACAACCTAACACCCTAATAATGGGCAATTTCAACTACCCCACCATTAACTGGGAAAACTACTCATGGACCAACTCTTGTGCTCAACGTTTTCTGGAATTCATAAATTCCAATGCCTTGGATCAACTTATCCACACCCCTACCAGGGGCAGCAATATCCTAGACCTGGTCATTATCAATATGGGCAACCGGTGTTCCACACCAGAGGTCAATTCCTCGTTGGTCAGATCCAACCACAAGCAAATCACTCTAGACATCCACATCCCAGTCCCAACCCCCATTAGGGAAACCACCTAAAAAAATTTCTCCAAAGCCAACTTCACGCTTCTTAAGACAGAAGTGGCAAACTTCACAACACCCATGCTGACGGACAAAAGAGATACGACTGTGGAATCCTATACAATTGCACTTTATAAGCACTTACACGAGTGCATGTATCGTGTAATCCCTAACAGAATCAAGATGCTATCCTCCAAAAAAAGGAAGCCAATCTGGTGGTCCCCTGCTATAAACAAACTCTACAACAGAAGAAAGAAACTGTTGCAAAAAGAGAGTAAAATCCCATGATTGGAGGAACTCCGTGGTCAGCCTCAGTAAGAAGCTGAGATCCCTCATAAAGTCCTCCAAAGCTAGTTAGGAAAACAAAATCGCCACTGATTCTAAAGACAACCACAAAGCATTCTATAGCTATGTCAAGAATCTCAATGGCAACACTCAGATCTGCTCTGAGTTACAGCACAATGGCACTAAATATACAGAACCAACTGATATTGCCAATATCCTGGCAGATAGGTTAAGTGCTAACTTTACCCCTCTCTCATCCCCTAAAAGGCCCATCTCTATAGCGGAAGAATGCAAAGTACCTGTAATCACGGCTACACAAGTAAAAAACACACTCTCCAAAGCCAAGAACACAGCATCCATGGGACCTGACAACATCCCAGGCTGCGTTCTACACGAACTACAGAATGAACTGGCACCCAACCTAAGTACCATGTTCAATCACAGCCTCACCTCAGGCTTTGTGCCCACTGAATGGCGCACAGCGGCAGTTATCCCACTCCACAAAGGGGGAGCCACCACGGACCCCAGGAACTACTGCCCCATTAGCCTGACGAGCCTGGTCTGCAAGGCTATGGAGCGTATCATCATGGAACTTATAAACAATAACATTGGTAATCTCCAAACTCTGGACCCTACCCAGTTCGAGTTTGTAAAAGGCAGACAGACTTCTTTGAAGTGATCACCAAAGCTGTAGATGAGGGTAAGGTGGTACACACAGCCTATCTAGATCTCACCAAGGCTTTCAACACCATCCCCCACTCTGGAATTATAGACAAACTCACTAAACTAGGTATAAATCCCTATGCCACAAGATGGGTTGCAAGCTGGCTCACTGACCGAACCTACACTGTGAAAGTAGCAGACTCTAAATCCAACTTCAGACCAGTGACAAATGGAGTACCACAGGGTTCAGGCCTACATCCTCTCCTGTTTGGTATCTACTTCTCTGAGGTACAGGCTAACACAGAAGGTCTTTGGCTAACAAAGTCCGCAGATGACTGCAAACTAAGAGCCATAATCAAATCTCCTAATGATGTGGACATCCTACAAGAGGGCCTCACTGAGACAGATGCCTGGTGTCAAAGTCATGGCCTGAAGCTCAATGCAAAAAAGTGCATTGTCATCCCCTTTGGTAAAAACTCTGTACCTATGAACTACCACATAGGCGGTAGTCTACTTAACACCGAAAGTGTGTTAAGAGACCTTGGGACACAGGTGGACAGTAGTCTCTCCTTTGATAATCACATCGCCACAGTAGTGAAGAAATCCTTCTATGTAGCACAGCTTATCACAAAAGGTTTCTCATCCAGGAAAAAAAGAGGTCATTGTTCCCCTCTACTCATTATTCATTAGACCCATTATAGAGTACAACACCCCATTTGGTATGTACCTCACAAGACATCTACAACAACTGGAAAGGCCATAGAAATACCTCACAATGAGGATTACTGGCCTCAAACAGATGCCCTACGCAGACCGTCTAAAAAAACTACAGCTTTACTATGTCGCATATCACCTACTCAGAGGCAATCTCTGCCTAACATATAAAGCTATGTCAAACCCAGAGCTGTTGGACATGCTCCATGTAAAGAAATCCCAATCCCTCCGAGCTGCACGCTCTAGGGACCTAAACCTTGTCACCACAATAAGCAGAACATGCTGGAGGGACAGATTCCTGTCTCAGAGACTTCCCATACTCTGGAACAAACTACCTATCTATATCAAACAAAGCTCCTCATTAGCAATCTTCAAGAAAAATCCTGATGACTGGATGGGAGATAGGAAATTCACCCCAGGTATCACTTCTGTGGCTCTGCTTGACAGGGGCACAAGAAAATAATTTTCTTGGGTGGCAAAAGCCAGAGTACCGTTTGGCTAGACTTATATAGGCCCTAGGGCCAATAGCCTAGTACCTACCTATGATCCTATGTGCAATAAATAGGCTAGAATTCTGTATGCCCCAATAATGAAAGAGAAAATAGAAAGGTCACAGACTGCGCTCAGAACATAGACATGGCACAGAAGTTGTACTTTTGTATGGCTAATGAGAGTGGACAGAGAAAGCATAAAGTGACATGTATAACAGATTTAAGACATCAAGTAATCAGCATGTACAAAATCTCAAGACAAGTCTGTACACAGTTCTTCCAAGAATTAAAGAGAGTGCAAAATACTCACTTGTCAATAATGTACTTGACACTGTTGTAAAGACTGTGATCATCTCGACCTTTGAAAGGTTCAATGTGAAAGGTAACCTGCAAAATAAGAATGGCACTCAATCTCCAAGATAAAAGTTCAGTTAGAACATAATGCCCAGATAATTAATAATGTATTATCCAATTACTCAGTTACAAGAAGTCCTGCATATCACCTGCTATGAAATCTACATTTATGCTTGCAAAGAGATTTACTTCATACTGGGATACAGCTTGCCTAGGATTTTACCCTCACCTCCCATCTCGTAATGGAGCTTCCCTTACCAGACTTATTTAAATAATATGCGCAGAATTTTAGTTCCTGAAAAGGGGGGGGGGGTGAAAGGAAAGCAAGCAATGTCACAAATGTCACAAAAGAGTCTGATACAGTTAATTTCTAAAAGAACTTAATGGGATGAAACAAAATGGGTTTGTTTTGTGTTATATATATAAATTGCCACAATTAGACCCTAAATCATGTAATGCTCTTTGGCAATGTCACTTAATGTTGTGAGTTGATGGCACTGCCCCTTATCACCATTAATATATCAGTAAAGTGCAGTTGTGTAAAATCTTACTATAACAGTAGATGTCCTTGCCTTCACTGCTGCAGTATTCTTAACAATATGGGGATTCCCTGCCACAGAAGCCCGACATCCGGCCAGTCTTCAAAAGACTTCTAAATTTAAAAGGTATGCCAAACGTCACCATATGCTCCTGCATAATGTACGGCATAAAGGTGACATTCGGGCTTACCAAAAACAGAACTGATTGCCTCAGGAGAAACACCAGTCCAAGGAACCCAAGAGATAATGTGTACATCCAGGAAGGTAAAGAACTAGGGGGATGGAGGGAGGGAGCGAATACTGTAGCAGGGAAGGCAAGGATATCTACTATTATGGTAAGATTTTACACAACTGTACTATGTCCTTAAAGTCACTGCAGTATTCTTAATGATATGGGAAAGTGCCAAAGCTCAAGAGGAAACTTGGGAGGAGAAAATGGCAGAAGAGTCCCCTAAAGAACCATGAAGAACTGAACTAGCAAAACCCAACCTAGCTCTAGAGATACCATCCAACTTGTAGTGCTTGTTAAAGGCATACACAGAAGTCCAGGTAGCTGCTTCAAGAACAGAATTAATATCTAAGCCTTTGAAAAAAAGCACCAGAAGAAGCCACAGCTCTAGTAGAATGAGCCTTAACTTACAAAGGAAGGCTCTTGCCATGAAAAGTGTAACAAAAGGAAATAGCCTTAGAAACCCAAGAAGAAATAGTTTGCTTGGATACAGCAACTCCAAAGATCTAGGATGAAAAGAAACAAATAACTGATCAGATTTTCTGATAACATCGGTCATATCCAAATAAATTCTAAGTTGCGTATGCATGTCCAATGTATGCAGCACCCTCTCACTGTCAGTTTGGGGAGAGGGGAAAAAGTAGGCAGATTAATAGACTGATTAAGTGATAGTTCATTAACCACCTTCGGCATAAAAGAAGGGTTAGTGTGCAAGGAGACACTGTTCTCTTGAAAAATCAGAAAAGGAGGGCAAGCCATAAGGGCCTGCAACTCAGACATCCATCTGGCAAAAGTAAGCGCTAACAAAAGAGCAGTCTTCCAGGAACAATGCTGCAAGGAAGCTGAAGCAGCAGGCTCAAAAGGAGCCTCATTCAACTTAGATCCACCCTGTGAGGTAACTTTTGATGATTGCCCCTGGCTAGATACAGAAGAGGAAATCTTTTGTGGGCAAAAGGGAGTCACCAACAAGATTTTGGGACCATCCTGTTGGACTTTGAACAAGACTTTCAGAATGAGAGGAAGGGGAGGGAATGCATAAAGAAACATCCCCTTCCAAGTGAATGAGATGGCATCCACCTTCCATATCATAGGACCTGGGACTCTGGCAAAAAACACAGGAAGTTGCCTGTTCAGAAGGGAAGCAAAAAGATCCACTTGAGGAGTACCCCACTGGTGGATAATGTCCAGAAACACATCCCTGTGAAGCATCTATTCATGGGATTGAGTTAAGGACCTGCTCAAAAAGTGTATGCCACAGTGTCCTGACTGGAAGGGATATAAACTGCCTGAAGAGTCAAGTGACACTTGACAGCAACATACCATACCAGAAGTGCCAGCTGACAAAGAAGATAACATCTCGTGCCTCCCCGTTTGTTGATATACCACATCACTGTGGTACTGTCTGTGAATACCTTGAGAAGCCCTGGAGAAAAGAGGGATGGAAAGGCTTGAAGAGCCAGCAGAAGAGCTCTCATCTCTTTGACACTGATGTGCTCCTTCTGCTGATGCGGCGACCATACCCCCTGTACCTTTAGGGAGCCAAATGTCACACCCCATCCCATGTCTGAGGAGTCCTGAACATTTCCTGAGAGGGAAGAGGGGGATGAAAAGGGATCCCTGGATTCAGAGACAACTGCTGAATCTACCAGAGATGTTCCTGTCTGAGGCAATCAAGAAGAGGAACTACAAATGCTAGAAGATGAGCATGTTAAAGCCACACTGACTACAGAAACCACTGTAACTTTCTCATATGAAGTTGGCCAGAAGGAGCATCAGAATGGTGGATGCCATGAAACCCAGAGCTCTCAGAAACTCCCTGGTGGTAATGGAAGCTAGAGGAAGAAGAGTATGAAAGAAAGAAATGAGAGTGAAGGCCTTTGGAGGGGGCAGGGGTGCAAGCATTGGCACTGTCTGAGTCCTGCAACCCAGAAAAACATGATCATGAGAAGTAGTCAGAGAAGACATTTTGAAACTTACAGTGAACCCCAGGTTCTGAAGAAGGGATAAGGCAAAATGAAGATTCTGATAAAGTCTCACTTGATAGGAGATAAAAGCGCTAAATACTGACTCTCTCTCTTCTCTCTTTCGGCTTTTCCCGGTTAGGGGTCGCTACAGCGGAACTCCGGTCCGCTAATGATTGGCAGTTGATTTTTACGTACCGAGTTGCCAGCTCTGACGCACAACCTTCAACGAAGGTACGCCCATTCACGCATGTCTCCATGCAGAAGACGCTCTAACTGAGAATCGAATCGGACAGCATCTTACTGTGAGGAGACAACGCTACCACAGCACCACCACCGCAGACCGCTAAATACTGTGTGTAATCATTAAATATTTCATTTGCAGCTGGTGGTGTGCTGTTTTGGAACCAAATACTTTTTATTATTTTTACAAGTTTAAAATGAAGATTTTGCAAAATGGTCTCTGGAGAAGATGCCTGAATCATCAGGGCATCCAAGTAAAGAAATATTTGGATTCCTTGAAGTATGCAAAAGGTAATGCTAGGAAGCAACAGAGAAATACAAAAACTTCCTGAAAAAGAGGATGGATTGGAATATGGAAATGAGCATCCTTGAGATCCAGAGACACCATATAGGCCTGGGGAGCAAGAGAGGAAACAGAATCTGAAAAGACAATATCCGAAAGGAAAGTACCTTTCAAAAAGTGTTTAGATGAGAGGTCTAGAATCGGTCAAGTACCCCGTTTTGTGGGCACTAGAAACAATCTGGAGTAGATCCCTTTCCCAATTTGGAACACAGACATCTCTTGAATAGTACCCTGAGACAAGAGCTCTTGAAGAACCTCTGGTAAAAATGGAGGATGTTCCCGAGAAGGCTGAGGAATGCCCATAAAAGGAGGATGGGATTTCCACACCATGAAGTACCCTTGACAAATGATCGACAGAACCCAGGAATCCTGAGTGAGCTGAAGCCAAACTGGAAGAGAAAGAGAAATGTAGCTGAGAAGGGACAGACAGTTACACAGCCCCTGGTTTGTCCAGAAAGGAAGGCTTCGGAGCCCCCTAGAATGGAGTAGCCTTAGCAGGAGTCGTCCGTTTGCCACTCTTCTTACCTTTAGCAGAAGGACGGGACTGCATTTGAACAAAGGCAGGCTTACAAGGGTAGTTTCTCTGAAATTTAGGCACAGGAGAAACAAACACATGTTTAAGCCCCTGTAAGACCTTACCCTTATCCTGAAGGGACTTAAACAAACCAGCAGCAGCTTCCCCAAACAAAAGTTTAGAATCCAGAGGAGCATCTATGCACTTAGCTTGAATATCATCAGGTAGAGGATGAAGCCTAAGCCAATAAGATCTCCTCATTATTGAACCAAAATCAGCAGCCCTAGAACAGGCAGCTGCCACATCATAACTACATTTAATAGAATGACGGACAACTTGAGTGGAAGTCCCTAGCAAGGAAAGAACAGAAGTTTTACCTTCAGAGTCCAGAAAATCAGAAACAGGCCTGAGAAAGAAGAGCCAACACTTACTTAGACATATGGGTCTGATAATTAATAGCCCTAAAAGCTAGAGTAGCAGATGTGTAAACCTTTTTGCCCAGCCTGTCCATTGTTCTGTTGTCCTTATCAGAAGGCAATAACTTGGGCAAAGGAAGCGACTGAGATGGCTTATTAAAGGCTAAGGACACTACTGAGGGGTCAGCAGCCGGGCATTTATATAAAAAAGAACAATCCTCAGGAACCCTATAAAACCTATCAGGCTTCTTGGGAGCAGGGGGAAGAGAATCAGATTCCTGAGAGGCATTGGAGAAAGCATCCATTAAAGCAACCAAGACTGGAGGAATAGCTGCAGGTTTAGGAGAGTCCAACTGCAACAACTCATAATACCTCTTATGGAAATCAGAGACCCGAGTACAATCCCACCTAAAAATTCCATCATCCTTGAGAGTGTGTCCCCAAAGGAAATCTTCCTCCAAAGGACCATCAGGACTAAATAGATTTCTCCTCCTCTGACCCACAGTCCAAAGGAGAAGGAATCTGAGTAGAATAAGTTAGGAATATGTCTGCAGCATTCGACTCGTCCTCAGAAGAATCCTGGTCTTTAGGCCTTTTAAGAGGAGTAGAGGACCAAAGAGGAGCAGGAACTGAAAACCCATGAGGAGGCTTTAAGGACATTAAGGCAAAAATGACTACTGAGTAAAAGCCTGCCACTCACTTTGTGGATCCCTAGAAGTAAAAGAAACATGTTTATTTATTTATTTTTTAAGGGAATGTCCTGAGAAGGTTCAGATCCAGGATGACAATTGAGAACCGTAGCAAGAACTTCTTTCCCAGCTAAAAACTGAGGAACTCCCATAGGCCCCTCAGAAAAAAAATCAACCATGGTTCCCTCTGAACATCTGAGATGGATGCCTGCAAAGCCTCTTTGGACGTGCTACCAGCCAGATCCTCACTAGCCTCCAACACTGTTGCGGCAGAGAAATCCGACAACACAGCTGGGTGAGCCTTCAGGTTCTTAATGACCTTGGGAGAATCACCTGGCAGAGGCTGGACAATGGAAGATTCTGGTCATCCCTTTTTCACCTTCTTCTTCCCTAACAGCTGACCCTCAGGGCGGGAGATTCCTTCCATAGTATCTTTAGTGAGTAGCTTAAGACCCTGGTTCTCAAGATACAAGGAAAGGGAAGAAAGTCTACAGAGAAGGATTTTTGGAACAAATGCATGACTAATAGAACAAGACGTATGGTCATGAGAAGCTCCTAAGCAAAAAAAGACACATTGTGGTGGTCTCTATGGGGGAATCCCCAACAGGGCACTTATCTTGTAAAAACAGCAAACAGGTGTAGGAAGTCACTGGAGAATGAAAATTCATTCAACTGGCAGAAAATGGACACAGGTAAACAGACCGACGGTGTCAAAGATAAGTTCAGACTGGCTTCAAAGAAGTTCTGTTTTTGGTAAGCCTGAATGTCACATTTATGCCCTATGTTATACAGGGAGCATGAAAGTTCTGGAGAGGGTGATTGATAAACGGATATGCAGAGTAGTAGAATGTAAGATGGAAGATGAGCAGTTTGGATTCAGATCAGGATGCAGCACAATTGACCCAATGTTTACATTGAGACAGATATTTGAGAAGAAGCTAGAGATGAGGACAGTGTCCAACTAGGCATTCCTAGACTTGGAGAAAGTATATGACGAGGTCTCTATAAAGCTGATCTGGCCAGTACTGCGGTGGTTTGAAGTCCCAGAAACATTGGTAGAATGAGATCAGACTATGTACAAGAACCCAATGACTCAAGTACAAACAGTGTTCGGCCTCACAGAGGGGTTCCCAGTGGGAGTGGATGTAGATCAGGGTTCAGCTCTGAGCTCACTGCTGTTCAAATTGGTGATGGACTACATTAACAAACAGGTTGGAGGGGCCGGATCAATAAAGCTGCTGTATGCAGATGATGTGACAGCACAGGCAGACTCCGAGCTAGAACTTCAGCAAAAGATAGGAGAATGGAATTCAAATCTGAAGGCACATGGGATGAAACTAAAGCACAGATAACATGGTGGTAATGGTAGCAAATTGGGGAAATCAGAAGAAGCTGAGAATAGAGATAGAAGGGAAAACAGTGGAAGAGGTGAACAGCTTCAAGTATGTGGGAGGGGTAGTTGAGGAAAAGGGTAGTTTGAATGAAGAGGTCAAAGCTAGAATCAAAGGGGCTGCAGACAATTGGCACAGAGTATCAGGTGTAGTCGATAACAAAAGAATGCCAAAGAACCTGAAAAGTAAGGTGTACAAGGCAGTGGTGCGACCAGTACTACTGTATGGTACAGAAACCTGGGCAGTAAAGGCAGAACAGTTGAAGAAGCTAGAGGTGAAGGAAACGAAGTGCCTGAGAAAGTTGGTAGGATGCACACTGTGTGGGACAGAAGAAGCCAAGAGGACATAAGAGCAAAGTAGCTCCAATTGCAGAAAAGATCAAAGAGAACAGATTACGGTGGTTTGGGCACATGTGTAGAAAAGCAGAAGACAATCTGGTGAGGAAGATTTGGGACAGACAGGAAGAAAGTAAGAGGAAGCGAGGGCGTCCAGCAAAGAGGTGGATGGATTGTGTGAAAGAAGATCTGTGACAGTCAGGCATGAGTGCTGAAGAAGGCAGGAGTGTGGCACTGAATCTAGAGAATTGACTACAGTTAACACGATACCCCGACCCCATGTAGAAAAATGGAAAAAAGGGGGGGTGGTGAAGATGATTACACAGGGAGCATATGGTGACGTTCGGCATACCTTTTAAATTCAGAAGTCTTTGGAAGACTGGCTGGACATTGGGCTTTTGCTGCAGGGAATCCCCATATTGTTAAGAATACTGCACCAGTAAATGTAAGGATATCCTCCATTATGCATTTCAGGCAGTCAATGTTTGTCGCTTGTAATTAACTACAGAAGCACTCCAGACTGCTGTGGCTTACAATGTACTTTCTTCCATTCTGCTAGTAACAAAAAGGTGTCTGAATACATTTGTATCACTATCAATGTCACAAGAGTACAGAATGAGTTTAAAAAAAACAAACCGGTTGTAATAGCAAATAAGGGCAAAGTACAGTTGTAGAACACCTTACTATAACAATAAATGTCTTACTGATCTCTGCTGCAGTATTCCAATACTACTGGGTTATCTTGTCAGATACTCTGAAGTTCAGCTGGAGTACTAAAGCCAAAAAACCTTCCTTTTGGTCATACGTCTAATGTATGAACTAAGCCCATGAGCATAAGGGTGCATAAGATGATCATGAGAACCTCAGACTATCTTGCCGTCAGTCTGAATGCAGGTCTCTCATCTGTCTGTTTGTAAGCAAGGTCATTGATATTACCTTAGTCTTTGCTTATTCAGATAAGTACCCCATTGGGGAACCTTCCCTTTTTTTCTTGCACTTTGGTGTTTAAATTTGCTAGATGTCAGCCAAGAGAGAGGGAGTGTGATTGCGGTAAGCAGATCCCTTATATGGACCTCCACTCTCAGTGCTGGTTTCATCTTGGGGCTGAACATGACTAGAAGAATTGTTAGATTTGTCAGTTGTTTCTTCTGAAAACCCTACATACTCATCTTTCTTCATTAAATACTGCAGTTATTTACAGACTCAGCACTTGAAGTACCTCACCAAATCCAAAACAGCGAAATCCTCAGCATTCAACAACCTGCTTACTCCAAAAATGAAAGTCAGAAAGCCTAGGCCTGAACCACTGTCTTGCCCAGTTGGACTTGGACATACTTGCTGAGGTGTTGCAAGAGCCCACAGTACACTCAAATACATCTCAGGTTCTTACTACAGTGACCACACTAGAGGCCGGTATGCATCCTGACTCTTGTATGTTCGATATAACTGATCATACCGATATGGAGAATGGAAACTCAAGGATTATTATTTCCGAGGAACCAGAGAGCATACCTCAAATTCTGGTTAGGAAAGAGGTGTCTGGAACCTTGATTAAAGTGTGCCAGGGGTTGGATCCTCTGCATTCTGTAAAAGCAGTCATCACCCTCAAGAATAAAACTAAAAGACAAAGAATGTGTCTCTTTCTCAGATGGCTCAAGAAAAGGAATGGATGGAATTTTCACAGGGATTACACATGGCCATTTCTGCTCCTCAAGCAACCTGCCTTTCTATTTCCTCTCTTCCTCCCCTCCCTCAGAAAAGACAGCATGAGTCCTCTTTGCAGGAGGAAGAATCTAATTTAGATGAACAAACTCTAGCTTATTCATCCTAAATTCACTTTCCAAGCCAACTGGCTTTTGATGATGATGATACATTATCTCCTGACTCTCCTGTGACGAAATTTCCTTTGGGGAAACCATCACAAAAATGAAGCAGCATTTTGACTGGACATTTAGATAATTTTCTGATATAAAAAAGGCATTACAATTTATTGGAGGTAGGTGTTCCCCACACCAACTCCTGTTTCTCCAGTTTTGGAAGCCTTTCTTGAAACATTTGCATTCACCTCTACTTCACCTAACTCTCAGTCATTGGCCCTTAGAGGCCCAATAGGTTTTACAAAATGCCAAAAGATGTAAAATTCTTATACAAACACCCCTTGCCAGATCCTCCTGTGTTATCTGTTGCTATTGACAAGCCTTCCAAACTTTTACCTGCTGCTTATGTTTTACCCTCAGTCGGTGAAAGTAGGGCAATGGACAAATATGGAAAGACGGTTTACACTTCTGCCATCCTGGCCTTCAATTCTTTGAATTATCAAACTTAAATGACAAAATATCTCGTCTGCTCTTGGCACATCAAGTAAAACTTGACTAATCTTGGGCTTTCGCAGACTAAGCAGCAAGCTATTTTTATGGTTGGTCAAGCTACTCAGGTGGACAGACATACCACAAAATGTAGCTATGATGCAGTGGAAGCCTCCTCCAGGGTTGCTGCTACTAGATCTGTAATCAGAAGACGTGCACAGCTTTATTCCCAGTTCTTGCTTGAGGACATCAAAGTTAAACTGCTAGATTCCTCTTTTAACAAGGATTTACTCTTGGACCTACAGCTGCAGACCTATTCAAATCTTTACAGAAGAAAGGCAAAAATAATGCAAGATTTCAAGCAAAACTTTCTCACATCAGTGCCCAGGTGTCAAAGGATACTTCCTTTTCCCATAGAAATCCAAAATCTGCTCAGAAAGGCAGGAGAATGCCTCAGAAAAGGACAAACCTTCAAAAGATTTTAAGTCTAGAAAACCTTCTTTTTACATAAAAATCAGCCTGACTATTTTCTGTCATCTCCATCCCTCCTTGACCCACTTCTCCTCTTGTCAAAAAGGATAACCTCATCCATTCCTGCTTGGCAGCTTATCACGTCAGACAGGTGGGTTCTTCCCATCACTCAACGAGGTTACAAAA
This sequence comes from Protopterus annectens, assembly GCF_019279795.1. NCBI lineage: Eukaryota > Metazoa > Chordata > Ceratodontiformes > Protopteridae > Protopterus > Protopterus annectens. The sequence goes on along the minus strand of NC_056725.1, from coordinate 1,680,815,143 downwards.
TGACTTGGAAGGAAACTCCAGCCTTTAGAGACCTTCGACCTCCTCCTTTCAACAACAAACATTTTCTCCTTCCTGTTCTGCAAGATCTTCTTAACCAAGGTACCACAGAATCTGTAACTCCACAAAATCAAGGAAAAAGGTTTTTCCAGTCTATTCCTGGTACCCAAAAGACAAGAAGAATGGAAACCCATTCTGGACCTGTCTCACCTCAATCCATTTCTAAAGGTAACTTTTTCAAAATGCTTTCCCTTCAAATTCTTCTCCATTTCATCTTACCCCAAGCTTTTCTGGTATCCTTGGATCTAAAGGATGCTTACCTTCACATTCTCATTCACCCTTCCTATGGGAAGTCTCTTGTGTTCTTGGCTTGTTTATCAGACTTTCAGTTCTCTGCTTTACCTCAGGTGTTTAGCACCAGCTATTGCCTTTTACAGAATTCAGGGAATTCACATATTCTTATACCTCAATGACCTCCTTACATAGGTAACCTCTCAGGAAGACCTGCTAAGGCATCTCAGCTAAACTATATCCTTTTTGTAGGAGCCAAGTTTCATGTAAATCTAAAAAAAAGTCTACTTTGACTTCTAGCCAGGACCTACTCCTTCTGACTTGCAGGATAGACACATACCTCATTTTATCTTTTCTCCCAAAACAGAAAGTACAGACTCTCACCAGGTACTTTTAGTCCCTTCCTCCTCTTCAATCTTGCCCAGTAAGGGAATTCTAAGGGCTCTGGGGTTCATGGCAGCCTCCATCTCCATGATTCCCTTTGCCAAACTTCACATGAGAAAGATCCAGTGCAAAGTCTATCTGGTCTCAGCACTGCCACCCACTGGACACCAAGATTCCTCTCCTTTCCTTTCAAAAAAGTGTTACATTGGTAAATGATCAGTGTTAGGAGTTGAGGTAACAATACTAGCAGAGTGCCATCTGGCTGAAGCACCGAGTTGTGAGAGGTTTTCACAGGACCTGGCACTGGTGTCACATGAGTCCCCTAAGGGTATGTTCCTGCACCAGCAAGGACATGTCCCACCAGACAACACAGCACTCATCTTTAATGTCCTGATGGAGGAAAAAGGACTTGCAGAAACCATTACAATCCTAAACAGACTGTGATGCATAACATGGGGAGGGGGGGTGCTGGGGAAAATTCTTCAGTCCTAACAGTTACCGTTAAGCTTTTGTTAAGACACATCTCCTTATGAGCTGCTCAAAAGTGGAGAAATACCACATGCTCAAAAACACACAAGGCAGTACAAACACCAGTGGCCATCAGAGGTACACCTCAATGCCCTCTCATCATCATCATGCACTGAAGGATGACAGCTTGATGGTTTATTAGCTGAAGGGAACTCATGAAACAAGGGAACAACAGCCCAGCCTCTGAACTTTTTAACTTGAGGCTTTGATCAAAGTGTACCATCCAATGTTCTTATATTTTCCCACCCAAGTGACACTGATTCCAGTTCCCAAGAGGGACATTCCTACCAATCCCTTTGCTCAGCATCTTCTATAGCCACGTAGCTGGCCTCAAACCCCTTTCCTCTCTTGTTGTTGTTGGTCAGAATGAGGCACAGGCCCTTGCGACAATACGTCTGGTCATACTTCTTTCTAAGGTGATTAAGTCCATGCTGGTAGCCTGGTAACTACAGGAACACCTGAAAGGTTCTTGTTTTTTTAAGGGACAAATTTGCAAATGTTTTACTGCTGAAAGTAAAGACTGAGATCCAAACTGTGACAGAAGCAGAAAAATAAAAAAAAAAAGAGTCAACCTGAACAAATGAGCTGACTGTCTCTCCCCTTCTGGTGCTTAATATCATGACATTCACAGGCACATGCTGTGTGTGCCTCTGAACACAGTACTGAAAGAAAATTTACAACTGTGCTAAGGTGGGGTTTCCAGAATCCAAAGTGCCAACAACTATTCACTGCAAAAGGTCACTGAAGTCAGATCCCAGGAATTCCCTCAAATGCTTAAATGTTTCTATGATATATTCATTCTCCCTATTTTATGACTGTATCAAACTTTTGTAGGCATGGCTTCCAGTGAAAACCATGCACCATTTTGATTACCAACCTCTCTAATACATTTCTTCTACATCCTAGTGAGAATAGCTTTACTGGAAAGGCTCACCCAGACTCTGCCACAGTTTGCTGTGAGGGAAAGGTTAGTTTGCTTTTTATTTCTTGTATTTTGAATTACATTATTGTCTTTTTCTATTTTGCATACTGTGATTTGTTTTCTTTACACTGTTTTTTACTTGTATTCTGCTTTTAACTGTGTATTAAAACTTGAAGAGAGACCACACCTCTGTCTCTTGTAAGTCAGAAATTTTCCCACCCTGTTACTGTTGTGTTCTTAAACACCACTGTCTTTCTAGTTGCCTGCCCATTTGACCATATATTTCATTCTTTCTCCCCTTTCACTGGAGACTGTGAGTAAGCACAAAATTATCATTTTGTGAAATCACTCCCTTTCAACTGTTTAAATTTATTGGCCATCCTACTGTATTCCATAGTACCAGAATACAAAAGCGCCCTCCCCTTTCAATCTATCTCGCTCTTTCAAAAATAGTGGCTCTCCACTTAGACAGCTAAAACTTAAGTTACCCACTTTCATATCTAACTGCTTAATGCACACTGCAGTGTTTAGGATAAACTATTTTTTTTCAACTTACATTTTAGCATCTATTGCAAGACCACCAGTTATTGAAGAGCCCACCTTCTGCCTCTCAGTATTTGTCTTGGGATTAGTGCTTCTGTTTTATCCTGATGAGAGAAGGAGTGCAGGTACATTATTTCCTGGAGACTGATGATCACCAGAAAGCTTAATAACTGCTTTATAGGTGACAGTTTGGAATCTGTGCTTACATTCTGATCCTGGTGAGAGTAGGAGCACAGTGCATTGATTCCTGACTCTTTCTGGTTGGAGTGTGAGTGTCTGTGCTTAACTTACCTGATTGGTCTGGTTGCTATTCAAGGCATCTACCAGAAAAAGGCTACAATCCTACAGAATCTTGCATAATCTGGGACAAGACTGTGGATCACCAAACAGGCTGTGGTCTGCTTTTCTTCTTGGGATTGGTGTTAACATTTTGCTTCTGGTGAGAGAAGAAGCAAAGGAGTATTGTATCCCAACAGAGTGAAGCTGTGGTGAGACCAGCACTAGTAGTAGTCAGGCAGCAACCATTCGTGAGACTCCCCTCTTTTCACCATTCTTGACAAGCTAATTCTTTATTTTCAGTAAGTACTGCTTGATTTGTTTTTAACTTCAGAATATGTCTAAATACTTCATCCTTAAATTGTCAAGATCTATGTATTAGTTTCCCCTCAAGTGTTTGGCAGTGCTCTGCACATTCTCAGACACCTTGAGTGACATTTTTCCTGTAAAAGCACAACTGAAATTTCTCCAATATCTGCTTGCACACAGGACATCTAATTTGCAGTGATAAGCACTGTCCACATAGTTGCAAACCAGATACGCCTGACAGTGATTAATATTCTCACTCCAGCAGTCTAATCAATAAAGAAGGGTCTGTTGCCATGGATATGAACTTTCTTACTGTCTCCATTACCGGCTTGGTGGATATAGGCATCCTGAGGCAATGCTGAAATTGCCTCATGTTTACTGACAACCAGTTAATTCTCAAACAAACTAATACTGTATGCGAGAGATGTATTTACACAATGTCACTGGAGGCAAAACTCTCACATAAAAGTATTCCTAATGTTAGTAACGTTGCCAGTAGTACACATGCTGCACCCATCACGCACAATTCAAAGCAGACATACAGATCCACATATACTGAGGCACTTACAAGTTGTTGTTGTCTTTCGGCTTTTCCCGGTTAGGGGTTGCCATAGCAGAACTCCGGTCCGCTAATGATTGGCAGTAGATTTTCATGGTTCCTAGTTGCCAGCTCGACACCCAACCTTCAATGAAGGCACGCCCATTCACACATGTCTTTCGGAATGCCACTCGACCCGCGGGGAGGACATGCAGACTCCACACAGAAGGCACTCCCCGCACACTAGCTGAGAATCGAACGGGAGAACCTCTTGCTGTGAGGCAACAACGCTACCGCTGCACCACCGTGGATTTGCCACTGAGGCACTTACAAGTAATCTTCCTAAACCACAAAAATCTCCTAGACAAAGTACACATAAGAAATACCCTCAGGGGCTTCAAATGCACTCTTTCAAAACAACACCCACATCAGCACATAGAGCTACATCTCATGGAGCCTCTACCTCTAAGCCCACAAGGCAAGTCACCACACAATTCAACATTCTAGTCATTGGAGACTCCATCATGAGACACACTGATGTCTCTCTCACCAGGATGAGTAAGGAGAAACTTGCGATCAGTTGCTTATCAGGGGCTAGGATCCACCACATTACACATGCACTAAGGTCATTGGACCACAATTACCAATATGACTCATAGGCCATGTGGGAGTAAATGACCTGAGACGTACCTCTCTAGACTATACAGGTTCATAGGTGTGTACTAGGCTAATGGCCCTGGAGCCTATATAAGCCTAGCTCAAGAAGATTCCTTGGCATCATGCCGCCCAAAGTTAGTTCCCAGTGCCCCTGTCAAGCAAGGCCACTGAAGTGATCCCCGGGGTGAACTTCCTATTGCCCACCCACTTGTCAAGATTTCTCTTAAAGAGGGCCAGTGAAGTGCTCTGCTAGACGTGAATGGGAAGTTTGTTCTGGAGTATGGGAAGTCTCTGGGTTAGGAACCTGTCCCTCCAGCATGTTCTGTTTATTGTGGTAATGAGGTTAAGGTCCCTGGAGCGTGTGGCATGGAGGGACTGGGATTTCTTTAGGTGTAGCACATCTAGCAGCTCTGGGTCACACATGGCTTTGTAGGTCAAGCAGAGATTGCCTCTAAGTAGGCGATAAGACACATGGCTTTGTACGTCAAGCAGAGATCGCCTCTACGTAGGCGATAAGAGACGGAGTATAGCTGGAGTTTTTTTGAGTCTGTCCATATAGGGCATGTATCTAAGGCCTAAGATCCTCTTAGTGAGGTATTTTTGTGGCCTTTCCAGTTGTAGGTGTCTAGTGAGGTACATACCAAATGGGGTGTTGTATTCTATAATAGGTCTAATGAGGGACGAGTAGAAAGGGATTATGACCTCTTTCATCCTGGATGAGAAACCTTTTGTAATGAGATGTGCCACATAGAAGGACTTTCTGACTACAGTGGCAACGTGGTTATCAAAGGAGAGGTTTCTGTCAACCTGTCTATCTAGGTCTCTTATCACACCTTCGGTGTTTAGTGCACTACTGCCTATGTGGTAGTCCGTGGGCACCAAATTTTTCCCAAAGGGAATGACAATGCACTTTTTGGCATTGAGCTTAAGGCCATAGTTCTGGCACCAGTCATTGGTGTCAGTAAGGCCTTTTTGTAGAATGTTTACATCAGTTGGAGAATCAATAATGGCTCCCAGTTTGCAGTCATCTGCGAACTTGGTCAGCCAGAGTCCCTCTGAGTTGGCTTGAACTTCAAAGAAGTAAGATGCCAAACAGGAGAGGACCAAGGACCGATCCCTGTGGGACACCACATGTAACTGGACTGTAGTCAGATTTGGAGTCTGCTACTTTCACAGTGTGGGTTCTATCAGTGAGCCAGTTGGCAACCAATCTTACTACATTAGGGATAATGCCTAGTTTAGTGAGTCTATCTAGGATTCCTGAGTGAGGGATGGTGTTGAAGGCCTTGGCAAGATCTATGTAGGCTGTGTGAACTACCCTGTCCTCATCCACAACTCTGGTGACAGACTCAAAGAAATCTATCAGACTGAGGAGGCATGATCTACTTTTCACAAACCCATACTGCATGGGGTCCAGAGTTTGGAGATTCCCTATGTCCTTATTTATAAGGTCGATGATGATGCGCACCATAGCCTTACATATCAGACTCATCAGGCTAATAAGGCAGTAGTTCCCAGGGCCTGTAGTTGCTCCCTCTTTGTTCAGTGGGATGACCGTAGCAGTGCACCATTCAGTAGGAACAAAGCCTGAAATGAGGTTGTGATTGAACAGGGTACTCAGGTGTGGTGCCAGTTCACTTTGTAATTCATGTAGAACACAGTCAGGGATATTATCAGGTCCTATGGAAGCTGTATTCTTGTCTTTGGACAGTACATTTTTTACCTGTGTAGCTATGATAATAGGGACCTGGTATTCTTCAGGAATTGTGATAGACCCTTGGGTAAAGTTTGCACTGAACCTATCAGCCAATATGTTGGCAATATCAGTTGGTTCTGTATATGTATTGCCATTGGGCTGTAACTCAGAGCAGATCTGAGTATTGTCATGTAGATTCTTGACATAACTATAGAATGCCTTGTGGTTGTCTTTAGAATCTGCAGCAATTTTGTTTTCATAGCTAGCTTTAGAGTATTTGATGATGGATTTCAGTTTTTTTGCTGAGGCTAACAAAAAAGTTTTTTCCAGTCTTGGGATTTCACCCTTTTCTGCAACAGTTTTTCCTTCTGTTGTAGAGTTTGTTTATGGTGGGGGACCACCAGACTGGCTTCCTTTTTTTGGAGGAGAGCGTCTTGGTTCTGTTTGGTATGGCCCTTTCCATGCACTTGTGTATGTGCACATACAATGCATTGGTGTATGATTCACCAGTCATGCATCTATTTTCCATTTGCATGGGTGTCGTGAAGTTAGCCACCTCTGTTTTTAAAAGCCCAAAATTGGCTTTGGAGAAGTTTTTTTTACTGTGGTTTTCTTTAGGGGGGGGGGTGGGATGTGGATATCCATGGTGATTAGCTTGTGGTCAGATTTGACCAGGGAGGAGTTGATTACTGGTGTAGAGCAACGGTCGCCCATGTTAGTAATGACCAGGTCAAGGATGTCTCTACCCCTGGTGGGGGTAAGAATGAGTTAGTCCAGGGCATTGGAATTAATGAATTCCAGAAAACTTTTGAATATGTGTCTCAGGCTGGTACGAGCCTAGCATTGAGCAGCATTTTACCTTCTCCAAGGATGATGCCACAATACGAACAAAAGATGATTGACTTTAATAACTGGCTTAGTTTCTGGTGTAATTCTAAGGGGATGCAATATTTGTCAGCATGGAAGGAGATGGTCAACAGACCATGCTGCTTTGCCAGGGATGGTCTGCACCTCTCCCCTCTAGGCTTTCGAATATTAGCTAAAACATCGTCTTCCCCATAGTGCCTTTTTAAGGCAATGCCAAACTGAAAGTACTTCCGACATAGTAAATTAAAACCAAGAAAATCTAAAGGTATTACTGCTCAATGCTAGGAGTCTAAACAAGAAAACTCCACTCCCTGGAAATTCTCTTTAAGCTAGACAATGCTGATGTCTGTGTGGTCTCTGAGATGTGGTTTAAAGCCGCGGACAGCACACCAACAGCACAGGGTTATAATGCCTTCCACACATTTAGACCAGCTACTTCACAGGCAGTGACTAAAGTTAGAGATGTCTCTGTTTACATCAAAAATAAATATATTTCAAGACTGGTCAAACAGGATAATGCACTTGAGCTGCTCAATGTTCAAATCACCAAAAGTAAAATCCAGTACCACTTCCTTGCAAGCTATAGGTCTCCCTCTATGACCCAGGAAACCCATACCATATATTTAAACTTATTAGAAACACTAACCGTCCAACCCAATACCATATTCATGGGTGACTTCAATTACCTCACTATTAACTGGGAATCCTAGATAACATCATACGTACATGCACAGAGATTCCTGGATTTTATAAACACAAACTCCCTGGTCCAGATAGTCAATACACCAACCAGGAGCCAGGAGTGCAACCATACTGGATCTGCTCCTCACTAATATGGAAGAGTGCTGCACACCCCCTACTGTAACGCCTTCCCTGGTAAGGTCAGACCATAAAATAGTCTCATTTGAAGTAAAAATAAAACCTGGACCTCCAGCTAAACTGGGAATATTCAGGAACTATTCTAAGGCTAACATCCTGCTATTAAGTGAGAAACTAGCAAAATTTCAAGCCCCTATAAACCCTGAGAGCACTTCTGCCTATGCAGAACTGTTCACAGAAACCCTGTACAAGCATGTTAATAGCTGCATAGAGACAGCTGTACCCACCAGGAAGAAGTACAGAACTAACTCAAAAAAACAAGCCACCCTGGCGGAATTACAAAATCAATCGGATGTATAACAGGTGGAAAATAATCATGGCAAAAATTAGGAGGTGCAGCACCCAACTGGATAAAAGCATCCTCATTAAACTAAACAAACAATTCAGAGGCCAAATAAAGTCTACCAAAGCCAAATTTTAGTTAAGTTTGGCCTCTCATGCCAAGGACAACCACAAAGCATTCTTTATCCATGTCCACAGCCTCAAAGACAATACACAATTGTGTGCAGAGCTCATTGCAAATGGAGCCACCTATACTGAGCCAGAAGATATAGCAAAGCTCCTGGCTGATAAATTCAGCTCCAACTTTACTCCTCTCTCCCCTTCAATCTTTCCTCAGGAAATATCATCAGCTATAACTCCCCCTACTATCACTAGGGAACAGATCCTTAATGCTCTCTCCAAGACCAAGAAAATTGCATCAATGGGCTCAGACAATATCCCAGGATGCCTTCTAAATAGCATGAAACATGACCTTTCAGGGCTTCTGGAATTACTATTTAACTGTAGCCTCCAAGCAGGCCTCATGCCAAATGAATGGCGAAAGGCAACAGTCATCCCTCTGCACAAAGGTGGGCCATCTACAGACCCTTGAAACTGCAGACCCATAAGTCTCACTAGTCTTATATGGAAAGCCATGGAAAGAATTATCATGGAGATGATCAATAGAGATATAGTAAACATCCAGACACTGAACCCAACCCAGTTTAGTTTTATCAAGGGCAGATCATGCCTACTCAACCTGGTGAACTTCTTTGAGAAGGTCACCAAAGCAATGGATGCAGGCAAAATCATTCACACTGCCTACCTTGACCTGGCCAAGGCATCTGACAAAATACCTCACTCGGGCATTGTTGACAAACTCAAGAGGTTAGGTACAAAAACGTATGTCACCCAATGGATAGACAACTGGCTCACAGATAGGACCCAGGAAGTTATAACTGGGGAGTCCACCTCTACAAGGAGGCCAGTCACAAGTTGAGTCCTTCAGGGATCAGTCCTTGGACCACTCCTTTTTGGCATTTACTTCTCAGAAGTCAAGGCCAATGTCAGTGGTCTCTGGCTGACTAAATTTGCAGATGATTGCAAATTAGGAGCGGTCATTGAATGCCACACTGACACAAATGTCCTCCAGGAGGGCCTGACACAGACAAACAACTGGTGTCACTGACTAAAACTAAATACAAGAAATGCATAATAGTATCCTTTGGGAAGTCATCCATCCCTGCCAACTATCATATTGACAACACACCCCTTAGAGCTGACCCAATAGTCAGGGACTTAGGGAAGCACATGGATAGTAATCTAGCCTTTGATCATCACGTGTCTACAATGGTAAGGAAATCATTGTATGTTGGACAACTTATAAACAAAAATACAGAAAATACTGCATCTAAGTCCAAGGAAGTCATTGTTCCACTGTATTCCCCATTCATCAGACCTATCATTGAGTACAATGTCCCCTTTAATATGTAGCTAACCAAGCATATCCAAAAACTGAAATGTCCACAGAGGTTCCTCACTAAAAGAATACAGGGAGCAAGTAATATGTCCTATACAGACCGCCTCAAGGCCTCCTCCCTGTATTCCGACTCCTACAGGCTTTTGAGGAGAGATCTATGCCTAGCGTACAGTGCATTGTCAGACCCCACACTGATGGAACTTTTACATAGCCACAAAACAAACAGTACCAGAATTACCTGTTCTAAAGACTTGCTTATGATATAAATAGAACCTCCTGGAGAGATAGGTATGTATCGCAGAGACTACCCAGTCTATGGAATAGGCTTCCCATCCATGTGAAGCAGAGTTCCACCCTAATCCAATTCAAGCGCAACTTGGACAATTGGATGGGAAACCAGAAATTCATCCCTGATTTGGCACCTATGTCTCTGATCCAAACAGGTAACCTGTAAATGGTTCATCTCTCAGGCTCACGCTTACACTTATCAAGGGTATCAGAACTTGTCAGAGATTTGGGATGCATGGCTAGGCTTAAAAACGCCCTTATAATCATTAGCCTGGTAAACACCTATGAACCTACAAGTTCTCCAAGACTGCCACAGTGGTCCAGATGGTGTTTTCCCAATACATTTTGGTTTCTTTTTCTTTCTTACCCTCAGGTCATCAACAATTCTACTCTGTCCGCAAGTCTTACCTCTTGTTCTTACTTGGCTGTGCAATCATTCATCTTTTATCCTGATTCAGAGTCATGTCAAACAGAAAGTACAGTTTTGTACCTACCATAAATGTAGATGTTCGAGGATCCACATTGCTGCAGTCCTAACTATTGGGTAGTCCGCTGTCCAGTCGGCCCGAATACCAGAGTATATGGCTGACGTCGGTCAGGGCGCATTAGACTGACGTCAGTACGTCAGGGTACTAATGCGCATGACCGACGTCATATCCTCAGTCTTTTCTTGCCCCAGATGTCAGAAGACCCTAAAAAGACAAGGCCCAACATACCTGCACCAAAAATATGTACAATAGATACAAAAGTATATACAAAAATATCAGCATATAACCTCACCTACACAACCACCCCTAAACACAGAGGGGAAGGAGGGAGGTAAATTGGACTGCAGCAATGTGGATCCTCGAACATCTACATTTATGGTAGGTACAAAACTGTACTATGTTCTTCGTTCCACATTGCTGCAGTCCTAACTATTGGGTAGAATCCCAAAGCAGAGGTAAGGGAGGCTGGCAAATCATAAAGAAGCAGGAGCTGACAACATGCCTTGCAAAATAGCTGTGGCAAAACCAGCCCTAGACTTAGAGTAGAGAGGAAGGTGATAATGCTTAGAGAAAGTATGCACTGAACTCCAAGTAGCTGCTTCCAAAATATCCTTAGTTGCCACCCCCCTTAGAAATGCTGTTGAAGTGGCAGTAGCCCTAGTGGAATGAGGCCTAATTCCAGCTGGAATGTCCTTGCCATGATGGGAATAACAAAATGCAATGCAAAACCCAATCCACCTAGAAATAGTTTGTTTTGACACAGGCTTGCCCTCACGAACTCAAAGCAAAAGAAACAAACAACTGCTGAGACTGCCTAAAATCCTTAGTCCTGCTCAAATAATAACGCAATTGCCTGTGCACATCTAAAGAGTGCAAAATCTTTTCCCCTTTATTTTGGGGATCTGCATAAAAAGTAGGCAAATGAATAGTTTGGTTTAAAGCCACACTAGAAACCACCTTAGGCATAAAAGAAGGATTAGTGCGTAATGATACCCTATCCTTATGAAAAATCAAAAGGCTCAACCGCCATAAGGGCCTGTAACTCAGAAACCCTTCTTGCAGAAGTAATAGCCAACAAAAAAGCAGTCTTCCATGACAAGTATTTCAGTTCAGCAGTAGCTGCAGGCTCAAAAGGTTGTAGAGTAAGTTTCTCCAACACAAAATTGAGATCCCAAGCAGGAGTAGGAGCTCTACGTGGGGTCTTATATTCTTTGCCCCTCTAAGAAATTGCTTGAACAAAGGATGTGAAAACAATGGTGGGTCACAATCATAGTGAGCTGAAATTGCTGCAGCATGAATCTTAATGGAAGAGAAAGACAAACCTTTGTCCAATAACTCAGTAAGATATTGAAGAGCCACACTCAAATTAGGCTCTGAAATCTCCAAATTCTTTGCTGCAGTCCAAGATAAAAATCTCTTCCATTTTTCTGCGTACACTTTCCTTGTACTAGGTCTTCTGGCTTCCATAATCACATTTAAAACTTGTTGAGGAAGTTGAGACCTGCTGTCTTTCAAAACAGAATATGCCAGGCTGTTAGATGAAGAGAGTGAAGCTTGACATTGAGCAGACGGCCTTCCTTCTGAGACAACAGATGTGGAATCAAGGGTAAAGGCCATGGAGGCTTCTTTACCAGACTCCTCAGTAATGGGTACCAGTGCTGCCGAGGCCAATCTGGAGCTATTAAAATCATCCTTGGCTTGTCTTGTCTGACCTTTAGAAGCACCTTTGGAAGAAGAGGCAGAGGTGGAAACGCATACACATGAAGATTTTTCCAACTGAAAGAAAGAGCATCCACTTTCCAAGCTGTGTGATGAAACCTCTTTGTGCAAAACTTTGGCAGCTGGTGGTTCAGTGGAGAAGCGAACAGATCTATGTCTGGAGTTCCCCAGGACACTGTCAACTTTTGAAATACATGAAGATCCAGTTTCCACTCGTGGGGATCCATGATTTGTCTGCTTAACACATCTGCTAAGGAGTTCTGTGCTCCCGGCAGAAACCTTGCCTGAAGAGTTAGTTGCAAGCTGAGCACAGTCTCCCATAAAATCATTGCTTGCCTGCACAGTGGGTAAGAATGTGTTCCCCCTTGTTTGTTGATGTACCACATGACAGTTGTGTTGTCTGTTAGAATCAACACCTGCCCTGGAAGAAGTAACTCCTTGAAAGCCATTAATGCAAACTGGACTGCTAACATCTCCTTCATGTTGATATGTAGATGCTGTAGTCTGGCAGGCCACTTGTCTTGTATCCACTTTCCATTTAGATGAGCTCCCCAAGCAATGTCCGAGGCATCTGTCGTTAAAATCTGACTCGCCTCTGGCCGGGTCACAGAGAGTCCCTTGTTTAGGTGACATTCCTGAGCCCACCACAAAAATTCTTTTGAAGGCAAGGTATTATTTGAATGACAGTGTCCAAATCCTGGCAGTGCTGTGTCCATACATTTTGAGATACCATTGTAGCTTCCTCATATGCAGTTTGGCATTGGGAAGCACCAGAATACAAGATGCCATGAACCCTAATGCTTGAAGGACTGTCCTTGCAGTCAGCACGGACTGATGAGATAGTTGATGGAAGTAAAGTGATAGACTCTGTTGTTTGTCCGGGGTTAAAAGGCCATCTGGGCTGCTGTATTCAGTCTCACACCCAGAAAGCACATGTCTTGAGAGGGTACTAGACTGGACTTTATTTCGTTCACAGAATACCCTAGGCATCTTAGCACTGCTATAACATATTCCAGATGCTGTAGAAGGTCTTCCTTTTCTTGAGCCAGAATCAGGCAGTCGCCCAAGTAAGGATAGATCTGAATCCCTTGTAGCCTGAAGTAAGCTACCACTGGAGCCAGAACCTTTGTGAATACTCTGGGCAGTAGATAAGCCAAAGGGCAATGCAGAGAACTGATAATGAGAATTTCCAGCTCGAAAACGCAGATACTTCCTGCAACTTAGTCTTATAGGCACATGAAGGTAAGCTTCCTTGAGATCTAAAGTTACCATCCAGTGATCTTTGCCCAGCAGAGGTAAAAGCTGTTGTAACGTCAACATCTTGAACTTGGGAATGTCCAGATAAGTGTTGAGGATAGATAAATCCAAAATTGGTCTCCACGTGTTCCCCTTCTTTGGTACTAGGAACAGGCGAGAATAAAATCCTAGGCCCCTTTGTGATACAGGGACTGGCTGAATGGCCCCTATTTGGAGTAACTGAAAAATTTGCTTGTGAGCCTCTTTCCTTTGTGGAGGAGGAACGTCTGGCATGCCTTTGAAAGGGGGCAATGTATGGAAATAAAACCTGTAACCGTGGTGAATGATATCCAACACCCATCTGTCTTGAGTAATTAAATCCCAATTTTCTTTGAAAAGAGACAGTCTTCCTCCCAAAGGAGCTGCCAGACGAGAATCTACTGGCAGCTGAAAAGGCAGGTCATTGGGTCTGTTTACTGAAAGGACTGACCCCTGCCCTCACCAGAAGTCTGAGCAGGTGAACTGCCTGTTCTAGGCCTAAAAGAACCTTGAGCTCTGCCCCTACCACGTCTAGACCTACCCCTAGACTGGGAATCATAAGCAGGATATGTCCAACCCTTAGTAGGCCAATTTCTACTAAACTTGGTGGCTGCACCTGCAAAAATCTTTAACAGTTTGCATAGACTTAGCTTTGTCCTCCATTTTCTTTAAAACTGCTTCAACAGGCGAACCAAACAACACATCAGACTGTAAAGGAGCATCCAAAATCCTTGTCTTAACATGCTCAGCTAAATTCTGATCCCTCAACCAGGCATGCCTGCGAAGAACAGAACTAGTGGCAGCCACCCTCGAGGAGGCCTGTACAGCATCAAAACCACATTGCAAAGAATGCTTACCCACTTGTTCAGACACATGAACTAAATCCAGCAACTCTTTACACTCAATACCTTCCGCCAAAGCATCCACCTTAGATTTCAATTGCGAAAGGAGATAATTTTGATATTTTAGCATGTGAAACTGACAATTCAACGCCCTCATGGCTAAAGTGGAAGAAGTATACACTTTCTTTCCCCATCTATCCAAAGCCCTTGCCTCTTTATCAGTGGGAACAGGGTTTTTAACCACAGAGGCCTTAACACCTTTAGGTCCCTGAGAAACAGTTTCCGGGTCTGCCCTAGGACTCTTAAAAAGATACTTATGAGCTTCAGGCACCCTATAGTACCTATCAGGTTTAACAGGAGCAGGAGGCAAAGAATCAGGGTTCAGGGAAGCCTCTGCAAACACATCTTCCACCACATTCAACACAGGAGGAATAGCTAAGGGCCTATGCTGGGGTAAAAACAAGAATTCCCTAAGCCTTTTCCTGGAATCAGAGTAATCCTGGCCTTCCCATTTAAAGTGCTCCCTCATGGAATGCAGAGTCTCTGAAAATGAGAAATCCTCAGGAGGAGAAGCTGTAGGAGTGGAATCATCCACATCAGAATCAGAATAAGGAGGGAACTCCGGCAAATCTTCCGCAGAAGACTCAGAAGCCTCTGAACACTGTTCAAAACTTTCAAACTCAGGCTCCACCCTAGGCCTCTTATCAGGGGGGGGCATAGAGCCTCTAATCATAGTAATCAAATCTTCTGCCATTTTAAGCATATGTTTCTTAGGCACAGAGCCTGAAGTGCTAGGAGAAGCCCCCACTGAAGCTAAACTTGGCCTACCTCTCAAAGAAGTTTTTGAAACAGAAGGAGAGGCTTTAACTACCTTAGGAAGAGAGGGAAGAACAGTTACCTGAGAAGCCCCTCAGCCTGGCCTACTTCCTGAGAAGGCACATCCTGTAACAGTAAAGTCTCTGCCTGAGACTCCAAAGAAACTCCTGGCAAAACCTCTGGCTCCACTGAGCCTTCTAAAGAACCGCGTCCGGGACTGCCGGTTCATCAACCCTAGGCTTCGCTGTTTTGTCCTTGCGCTTTTGACGAAGCGGCCGGAACATCCGACGGCATTTTATAATTGCAACGCTTCCCAAACACTAACCTGGCACAGTCTAACCTTCTCTTAATAGTGCGTTTGTTAAACCTAGCACAAGAGCAGCATCCAACAACGTCGTGCTCAGGCCCTAAACAAGGTATACACAAGGTATGGTAATCCCTATGAGGTATCTGTTTCCCACAAGAAATACAGTTATTCACTTTTCTGACATCCGGTTAAATACTGAGGCAAGAAAAAAACAAAATGTTCCCCAACGGGGTACTTAGCCAACTCTGATTCGGTCTGAAACTCCGGCTTCAGAAAATTTCAGAACGCCAACCTGCACTCGCAAAAAAGCTTCTGCATCGGACCATGCGGCAAAAAAGACTGAGGATATGACGTCGGTCATGCGCATTAGTACCCTGACGTACTGACGTCAGTCTAATGCGCCCTGACCGACGTCAGCCATATACTCTGGTATTCGGGCCGACTGGACAGCGGACTACCCAATAGTTAGGACTGCAGCAATGTGGAACGAAGAACATCACCTCATTGTCCCTCTTCAAATGCAATCTGGATGACTAGATGGATGACTGTAAATTTACCCCAGGGGTTCCACCTGGGTCCCTCTTGGACATGGGAAATAGGTGCTGATTGTGAAAATAAGGGTAAGAACTTGAAATCGAAAACAAAAGAAACAAACTGCTACCAAGCTAGCACAGCTCCTTCTTCCAAAAAAGCAGAACTAAGCGCCTCAAATAGACACAGCCAAAGTAATGAAACTCGTAAGAAACGAACACAGCCAAAATGATCAAACACTGAAGCAGGTCGTATAAAATTCCAAAGGGGTAGACAAGCAAGACGCCAATAAACGAATAACTTCAATTTTATTAAGCACCACGATTCTGCTTAATAAAAAACATCTTGCACTTAAGCTCTACCACATTTAAAGCCATTGCAAGTAAAAATCTGTTAAAACACACCCCCCCAATTACCTTAAAGGAAAAGGAACACAAAACGTCATTCAAATAAAAATAATCCTATCCCATAAATTCACAATTAAAAAATGGCTTATATATGAAATGGAACTAGTGCTCTTACATAAATTACACTTAAACAATACAATCGAAAAAATAATAATGTATGTAAACTAACTTGCTTTAAACTAAATGCACATGTTAAAACTAGGCATATTCAATATACAAAAATACCATAAAGTATTTAAAATGCTGGTAAAAGGACATTCATTCTCTCACCATACATGGTGCAGAATGCATTTAAAAAATACATGTATACACAATACCAGTATCAAAATAGCCCAGCCGGTCAAACGCCCGTAACGTACTCAATACTAAACCCCACATGCATCATCTTTCCAAACTCCTCAACTTGAGAACACAACTAATGGATAACGTACTGATAAGGCCAGGGTGGTGGTAAGCTTCTAGTCTCAACTGCCACATAAGCTCCTTCATAGGTTCATAGGTTGGTACTAGGCTATCAGCCCTAGGGCCTATACAAGCCTAGCCATAACAATTCCATGGCTATTTCTTCCCACATTATTTACTTTCCTGGACCCCTGTCTAGCAGGGCGACTGACGTGATCCCTGGGGTGAATTTCCTTTCTCCCATCCAATCATCAAGGTTCCTCTTGAAGAGGTCCAAAGAGGCACTCTGCTTGACATGTATGGGCAATCTATTCCAGAGTCTGGGGAGTCTCCGGGTCAGGAACCTATCCCTCCAGCATGTTTTGTTTATTGTGATGACAAGGTTTAGATCCCTGGAGCGTGTAGCTCTGAGGGATTGGGATTTCTTTAAGTGTAGCATGTCCAACAGCTCTGGGTTTGACATGGCCTTGTATGTTAAGCAGAGATCGCCTCTGAGTAGACGATATGACAGAGTATAGCTGGGGTTTTAAGGCGGTCAGCGAGGGCATCTGCTTTAGGCCTGTGATTCTTTTAGTGAGGTATTTCTGAGGCCTTTCCAGTTGTTGCAGATGTCTTGAGAGGTACATACCAAATGGGCGTTGTATTCTATAATGGGTCTAATGAGGGATGAGTACAGTGGGACAATGACCTCCTTTTTCTGGATGAAAAGCCCTTCGTGATGAGGTGTGCCACATAGAAGGATTTCCTGACTGTTGTGGCGATGTGGTTATCGAAGGTGAGGCCACTGTCCACCTGTGTCCCTAAGTCTCTTATCACACTTTCTGTGTTTAGTGTACTGCCACCTATATGGTAATTCATGGATACATGTTTTTTCCCAAAGGGGATAACAATACATTTCTTGGCATTGAGCTTGAGCCCATGGCTCTGGCACCAAGCATCTGTTTCTGTAAGGTCCTTTTGTAGAGTATCCACATCATTTGGGATTCAATAATGGCTCCCAGTTTGCAGTCATCTGCAAACTTTGTTAGCCAGAGTCCCTTAGTGTTGACCTGTACTTCAGAGAAGTAGATGCCAAACAAGAGCGGCCCCAGGACTGAACCCTGAGGTACTCCACTTGTCACTTGTCTGGAGCTGGATTTGGAGTCGGCTACTTTTACAGTGTGGGTTCTATCAGTAAGCCATTTAGCAACCCATTGGGTGACATAGGGATTAATGCCCAACTTAGTAAGTTTATCTATGATTCCAGAGTGGGGGTGGTGTCAAAGGCCTTGACAAGGTCTAGATAGGCTGTGTGGACCACCTTACCCTTGTCCATGGCTCTGGAGACTGATTCAAAGAAGTCAATCAGGTTCAGGAGACAAGATCGGCCCTTCACAAACCCAAACTGGGTGGGGTCCAGTGTTTGAAGGTTGCCAATGTCTTTGTTTATAAGTTCCATGATAATACGCTCCATGGCCTTGCAGATAAGGCTTGTCAGACTGATGGGATGGTAGTTTCCGGGATCCAAGGTGGATCCCCGCTTGTGGATTGGGATAACTGTAGCTCTGCCACTCAGTGGGCACGAAACCTGAGGTGAGGCTATGATTAAACATGACACTTAGGTGAGGTGCCAGTTCATATTGTAGTTCATGTAGTACACAGCCCGGGATGTCATCTGGTCCCATGGATGCTGTATTCTTGACTTTAGAGAGTGCGTTTTGTACCTGTGTGGCCATTATTACTGGAATTTGGCAATCTTCCGGTATTGAGATGGGCCATTTAGGGGGTGAGAGGGGGGTGAAGTTGGCACTGAATCGATCTGCCAGGATATTGGCAATATCCTTCGGATCAGTATATTTAAAGCCATTCTGTTTTAGCTCAGAGCAGATCTGAGCATTGCCATTTAGATTCTTGACATAGTTACAGAATGCTTTGTGGTTGTCTTTGGAATTTTTGGCAATTTTATTTTTGTAACTAGCTTTGGAGGATTTTATGAGGCATCTCAGTTTCTTACTGAGGCTAGTAAGGGAGTTTTTTGCATCCTGGGATTTTCTTCTTTTCTGCAAAAGTTTCTTCCTTTTGTTGTAAAGTTTGTTTATGGCAGGGGACCACCAGATTGGCTTCCTTTTTTGGATGAGAGCATTTTGGTTCTATTTGGGATGGCACGATTCATGCATGAGTGGATGTGCTCGTACAGTGCCTTAGTGTAGGATTCAGCAGTTGAACTTTCAGTTCCCGTCTGCATGGGTGTCATGAAGTTTGTCACTTCTGATTTGAGTAGCATGAAGTTGGCTTTGGAGAATTTTTTTATGGTGTTTTCTTTACTGGGGGTGGGGGTGGGATGTGGATGTTAAGGGTGATTAGCTTATGGTCAGACCTGACTAACGAGGGGTGACCATAGGTATGGAGCATTGATTTCCCATGTTGGTAATGACCAGGTCTAGGATATTGGAGCCCTGGTGGGACTATGGATTAGTTGATCCAGGGCGTTGGAATTTATGAATTCCAAGAACCGTTGCGCAAAGGTGTTGGGACATGAGTAGTTTTCCCAGTTAATGGCAGGATAGTTAAAATCACCCAGTATTAGGGTGTTTGGTTCTATCTTAATATTTTCCAGTATGTTTAGAAAGGTGTAGTGAGAATCTTGGGGTATGGTGGGGGATCTGTAGCAAGCTACAATTTGGATTGCAGTCTTACCTAGTGTTAGTTGCACTTGGAGAATTTCAGACACATTGTGTTGGCCAACTAGCCTGGTGGTGTGAATATCCTTGGTGAATATTGACACTCCTCCACCTTTAGTGTTTCCTTCCTGGTTTGGTGGCCGAAAAGTGTGGTAAGAGTTGTAGCCTGGTATTGCAGGGGTGCTCTCTGGAGCCTTGAACCAGGTCTCAGTTACTGCACAGATATCGATGTTCTCCATTTTTAGGAGTGCCTCGAGAGTGCATTTTGAGGTTTAGACTTCTAGCATTGAGTAGCATTACCTTCAGATTTTGCATGCTTGTACCTGTTACGGTGGTGGTTTTGTCCTTTGAAGTTTGCCTAAAAAAGGCACTATAGGGGTGGCAAGAGCCTTAGCTAGTAACCCGAATCCCAGGGGCGACAGGTGCAGACCATCTCTGGCAAAGCATCGTGGTCTGTCAATCATGTCATCCCAGGCAGACAGATACTGGATCCCCTTTGAATGACACCATAAGCTTAGCCAATTGTTGAAGTCAATCATTTTATCCTTATATTGTGGTATCATTCTGGGCGAAGGCAGGATGCTACTCAGGGCTAGGGTCATACCTGCCTGGGCCACATGATCCGAGAGCTCTTCCATGTCTCTTTTCATGTAGTCCAGGGAGGTACGTCTCAAGTCATTCACTCCAACATGGACAATGACAGAGTCATATTTGTACTTGTTATGGAGTGACTTGAGTGCATGCGTTATGTGGCGGATCCTGGCACTCGACAGGCAGCTGACTGTAATTTTCTCCTTATTCAACCTGGTGAGAGGGACATCAGTGTGCCGGACTATAGAGTCACCTATGAGTAAAGTGTTAGGTACATTGTCTTGCCTTAGGGGCTGTTGCTGGGTGGCACACTGGTGTTGTGAACTATGTGACACATTGGTTGTGATTGGTGTTTGCTTTGCGTTTCAGCTTCAGAGGTCTTTGTTGCTTGGGCAGGTTACAGTTAAGGGCCTCTGCATATGTGGATTTAGTGTTGCTATATGTGGGTGTTGGTGGTGCGGGTTTAGAAAGGCTATGTTTTGCTTGAGGTGTAGGGTGGGTGTTAACCTTCTCCTCTTGACTGTTTAGCACAATCTTGGGTGGAGAGAGCTTTGCTTCCATTTTGGCTATATAAGTGCATCTCTCACAGGTTGTAGTGTTGGGTGGTAGGAGGAGAGGGTTGTCTGTGTACATGAGGCAATTGCTGCATTTCCCCAGTATGCCCAGATTCACCAGGTGGACAGGAAAAATCACCGGAAGCTGACCCTTGGACATGCCTGGTTTGGGGCTTTTTTTTTTTTCTTTGTAAAGTATAGGAGCTGTTTCCTTAGCAAGGTACTTTGCAATTATAGGCTGTTTAGTGCGTACTATTAATTTCTCCTTGTTAACAATGAGAGTTCAGTGTTTGTATGAGTTTAAGGCTTCCTAGTGCTTTCCAGCAGGTATTAGAGAAAGTGCTAGTCACAGGGATGCTTAAAGGTAAGATTGAAAAGAATGCACTCTGCAGTGTGCACTAGAGAAGTTAGATGTGAAAGTAGGTAACTTGAGTTTTACCTGTTTAAAAAGTTAAGGTTTAGTGGAGAGTTACTATTTTTAAAACAGCAAGATGGATTGAAAGGGGTGGTCACTTTTGTATTTTGGTACTATGAAATACTGTGGGATGGCCAATAAATTTAAATAATTGAAGGGGTGGGATTTCAAAAATGATGATTTTGTGATTACTCACATAAGCCAGTGAAAGTAGAGAGAAATGAGATATATGGTCAGATTAACATAAGAGGCGGGCAACTAGAAAGACAGTGGTATTTAACAAGACAACTTAAATGGGTGGGAGGGCGGGAAAAAATTCTGCCTGACTCAGAACAGAGAGAGCTGTGGTCTCTTTTGAAGTTTTAATATGCTGTTAAAACAGAATGCAAGCAAAACACAAGGTAAAGAAAACAAACTACAGTATTCAAAATATAGAAAAGCAATACAGTAATACAAAAAATAAAAGCAAACTAACCTTTCCTTCACAGCAAAGTGTAGCAGAGTCTGGATGAGCCTTTCTGGTAAAGAGATTCAGTCCCCCCCCAATTGACATAGCTCAAATGGTCGATGATCATAAAAGTAAACCCATGTCCAGGGTTGTCATAGACATGATTTGCAAGGGCATTATCCAGTTTGGCCTTCTTCATGGCGTACAATTCATACATGCGTTCATTCAGTCTCCTGTCCGTCTTGCCTACATAAAAAGCTGGACATGACGAACAAGAAGCAAGATACACCACATGTGTACAGGCACAATTATATCTCCCTTTAATGAGGTACTTAATGTCCCTAATCATGAAAAATGTGCCCGATTTCACATGTCTACAATGTTTGCACATATTACACTTGTACATGCCGGATCTTGGGGTAATGTTGCCGCCATTCCTTTCTAACATATTCTTAATATTCAGACCCTTTCTGAATGTAATCTTCGGGGCCAACCCTAAATTAGCGGGTCCTGTTAGTTCAACTGGCAACAGACCCCAATTTTTCTGAATAATGGACACTATAGCTCTAGCATCCAAACTAAAGGTAGTGATAAAACTGCAATGGTATACACCTCTGAGTGGACCATCACCCTTGGAGTAACTATTCTCCGAAACAGAGTGACCCAGGATGGGTTGAAAGTAACCCTTTTCTCTCTTTTAGATCTAACTTCTAGGCACAAGTCCACTACCAGATCCTCAGGGTAACCCCTGCATAAAAACAGATTTGAAATGAACCGGCACTCTTCCTGAAAGTCGCCATCCCTCTAGACCATTCTAGCCACCCTCACAAATTGGCCTTTAACTATTGATCTCTTCTGGTAGGCCGGATGTTCACTATCGAAATGCAAGTAAGAATTGGAAAAAGTGGGCTTACGATGAATTCTGCCTAAAATCTGGTTCTGGTTACTGTCCTTGAATAGTTCCACATCCAAGTATGCTATCCTGTCTGTGGCAAAAGTAGATGTAAATTTTAAGAAATCTGTGGAATTGTTAAACATCTCCACCAGATCGTTGGCCACCACAGAATCACCCTTTAGTATGATACAAATGTCATCCAAAAAACAAGTATATAAGGGGACTCTTTCTAGGATAATCGTGCTGGTAAACACGAATTCCTTCTCCCAATGGGCCATCACCAAGTTGGCCACACTCGCCCCACACGGTGAGCCCACAGGAACTCCAACCAACTGATGGAACCATCTGTTATTAAAGGAGAAGTAATTACATGTTAAGATAATATCCAATAGGTCTTTAACCATTGCAGTCTCGCTAGCTGGTGCCTGTTTAGCAGTCATTTCCAACTCGATCCACTCTACTGCTACGTCATGTGGAATGGATGAATACAGGTCAACATCATCGACCATCACAAAATGATAATCAGGACTATATGGAGTGTCTTTCACTTTCCCCAAAAAGGACCAAGAATCTTTAGAAATATATGTTTCACTAGCCACATATTTGTTTAGAATGTAGTCTACAACTTTGGCTGCTGCGTATGTTACACTCCCTCTAGCACTGACCAACTGACGCATAGGAGGGTCTCGAATGTTTTTGTGGATTTTCGGGTTCCCAAACAAAACAGGTACTCGAGGTGATGCACAATAAAATTGAAAATACCCTGATCAATGGGCCCATTAATGAACATATCTTCATAATAGGACCGAACCCTTGCCAAATTACCATTCAACTCATTCTTGGACACCTCCTGGTAAATTCCAGAAGTCAAAATTGCTAGCATTCTGTTGTTATAATCGTCGATGTCCATAGCAACCAAACCGCCACCCTTGTCTGGCTGCATAAGTCTGACCGGAGAGGAACACAATTCATTAAAATGCACCCTTTCTTCTTTGGTAATGTTAAAGTGCATCACAGGCCTAGACCGTAGCAAATGTCGAAAATCCAAGTCGCACATTTGCTCAAATGCCCCTAACATAGGGTGAATGGGTGCATTATATGTGCTAGGTACATGAAAAGGGTTCTTTTGATAATCTTGGTCCCCCATTAACAAAAATAAGTTTAATTTCCTGACAAACAGTTTAAGATCCAAAATGGATTTAGCCACACAGGCTCTCCTAGATGGAGCATAGGAAATTCCTTTGGCCAGGAAATCAACCAATATCTGGGTGAACTTAAAGTGCGAAAAACTGTAAATATGGAAGTCCCTCCCCGAGTTGGGAATGACTTCAAAAGTGTCCAGCTCGGAACCGGGACGCCCTTCTCCACTCACATTTGATTCTTCCTGGTCCTGTATCTGAATCTGGTCTTCCAGTTCGAAGCCTGTTGGGAAGAAGAGGCTGAATCCCGAAAATTTGCCCCATCCAAACCGGAATTAGGGCTCCCCGGATTGCCAATCAGGGTTGGTGACTCAGGTCTCCCCTCGGGGTTAGCATGTTCAACCCTCCTGCCACCTGTCCCTTCCTCCGGTACTTGGCTACTTGACAAAGTTCCAGAATTGATGGAATAATTGGGGCCATTCGGGTAGCCAAGGGCTCCGCCTTCTCATCCTTTAAAGATGCCTTGCGATTTGGGTGGTTTAGGGTAGGCAACCCCATCCTTATATGCCTTGATGACTCGGTGTAATTTTTTAATCTTAGTTGAGGTAATTTTGGATATATATTCATCTATGCTGGTGTATATCCTCTCATAATCAAATTTGTATCTAAGAAAATTGTTATCCGACTTGATAACCTCGTCTAAGTCCGCAATTTCTCTAGTTAGAGACGAGATTGCTTCCTGATAGTGTACACTGATGAGTTCAATCAGTTCAGACCCATGTCTATCAAACATGGTGAAGAGGTCCGAATGGAACTTGGAGCCTTCCTCTAAACCCGTAGGGTACTGCCAAGAACGCAGACCCTTGGGTACTATCTTCACATGCCGACACTCTCCAAAATACGATACCTCCAGTTGCAGTTTTCTTAGTTTAACTAATTTTTGATCAAAAGCACTGAGTTTAAAAGAAAGATCATTACCTTCGGGTGTGTTGAGTACTGGACCGGCCGGTCCCTGATCAACAGACAGCTGAAATGGCCGGCTCAGCCACTGATTCAAGTTAAGGTGAACATTGCCTTGCCCCCTCTCATCTGGAGGGTTATGGGATGATGATGCGACTCCTCTGTCGCCGTTCGAGGTTCCATTAGATAGCCCCAAATCGGCTCCATCCGACCCCTGGCTTTGTTGAGCAACTGGAGCTCCTGGGTCGTCCATCCTGAAACCTGCTTCACCACTGGATGGTAACAACACCTGCGACCCGAAATGGTCAGGGCTAGGGGGGCATGGACCCTTCGAAATCGACCCACTGCATGACTGCGTGGTTTCAGACATCACATCCAAACATTGAGAAATGTCAACTTTCTGGGTGAGAAGATTAATGAGCATAGTAAGGTCACTCGGATCCGCGTTATCCTTGCTGTCTGGAGTGGAGCTAGGCATCATAAAGAACAACTAGAAATCGAAAACAAAAGAAACAAACTGCTACCAAGCTAGCACAGCTCCTTCTTCCAAAACAGCAGAACTAAGCGCCTCAAATAGACACAGTCAAAGTAATGGAACTCGTAAGAAACGAACACAGCCAAAATGATCAAACACTGAAGCAGGTTGTATAAAATTCCAAAGGGGTAGACAAGCAAGACGCCAATAAACGAATAACTTCAATTTTTTAAGCACCACGATTCTGCTTTTCGTCGGCGCCCTGCACCAACTTCTTCAGATTTTTAAAAAACATCTCGCGCTTAAGCGCTACCACATTTAAAGCCATTGCAAGTAAAAATCTGTTAAAACACACACACCCCAATTACCTTAAAGGAAAAGGAACAAAAAAACTTCATTCAAATAAAAATAATCCTATCCCATAAATTCACAATTAAAACATGGCTTATATATGAAATGGAACTAGTGCTCTTACATAAATTACACTTAAACAATACAATCGAAAACATAAAAATATATGTAAACTAACTTGCTTTAAACTAAATGCACGTGTTATTTTTATTTGAACAAAAACACAAAACATATACCTCCAAATAAAAAGCAAATACCCCAAAAAGGCTTTTAAAGATAGTAACAGAAATGAGAGGCATAGTTAAGTGAAAAAACAGGGGGCTGGAGGGAGGGTAACCAGGACTGCAACAGTGAATACACTCTAACATCTACATTTATGGTAAGTGTACACAACTGTACTATGTTCTTCGTGTTTCACTGTTGCAGTCATTACATTTGGGTAGAATCCCAAAGCTATGGTTGGGAGGATGGATTTATACAGCATTAGGAGCAGCTATAAGGCCTTGCAGGACAGCAGTGGCAAAGACTGCTCTGGATTTAGAGAAGAGAGGTAAATGGTAATGTTTGGTGAACGTATGAACTGAGCTCCAGGTAGCAGCTTCTAGAATGTCTCTGCTAGGAACCCCTCTGAGAAAGGCTACAGAAATAGATGCAACCCTGGTGGAATGAAATCTGATCCCCTTGGGGACAGGTTTACCATGGTGCATATAGCAGAAACTAATACAATGGCTTATCCATTTGGAGATAGTCTGCTTTAAAATAGCCCTTCCCTCTGCCCCTGCAGCAAATGCCACCAGTAATTGTTCAGATTTTCTTAGAGATTTTGTCCTGTTTAAGAAGAATCTTAGTTGCCTGTGCACATCCAATGAATGCCGAATCCGCTCACCCGTGTTCTGTGGATTTGGGAAGAAAGTTGGCAGATGAATGGTCTGAGTAAGGGCCACACTAGATACCACTTTAGGCATAAAGGATGGACTGGTCCTGAGAGCCACCCTATCCGGGTAAAAAATAATGAAAGGCACCACTGCCATAAGAGCCTGTAGTTCTGAAATCCTTCTAGCTGAAGTGACTGGTAAACGAAAAGCTGTTTTCCAAGAGAGAAAGTTTAGGTCTGCAGTAGCAGCTGGCTCAAAGGGAGGTAGAATGAGTTTTTCCAAAACAAAATTGAGGTCCCATGCAGGAGTTGGTGCTCTCCTGGGAGGTCTTAAATTTTTGGCCCCTCTGAGGTACTGCTTTAGCAGAGGATGACAAAAGAGGGGAGGCTCTGTGTTGTAATGAGCTGAAATGGCAGAGGTATGGATTTTTATGGAAGAAAAAGATAGGCCCTTGTGAAGCATTTCAGTTAAGTACTGCAGAATCTGAGGAATATTGGGCATTGCTGTGCTTATTCCTTGTGCTTGGTTCCAGGCACAGAATCTTTTCCATTTGTCAGCATAAGATTTTCTAGTACTAGGCCTTCTAGCCTCCAAAATGACATCCATCACAGGTTTGCTGATAGATGTAACTGGTGAAATTAGTTGATTAGCCATGCTGCAATATTCAGAGTTTGGAGCTGAGTGTGCAGAATTTGATAGTTCTGCTGAGACTGAAGGCAAGGTGTCTGAGGCAGGTCCCACGAAGGAAGGTGCAACATATTGCGTAGGAGCGGGTACCAGTGTTGGCAAGGCCAGTCTGGGGCAATCAGAATCATTTTTGGTTTTTCCTGTTTGACTTTTAGTAAGACCTTGGAAAGCAGAGGCAGAGGGGGAAAGGCAGAGACTGATAAATTTTTCCAGCTGAAGGATAGAGCATCCACTTTCCAAGCTTTTTTGTGATGAATTCTTATACGTTCATAGGTTCACAGGTTCATACTAGGCTATCTGCCCTAGGGCATTTATAAGCCTAGCCAGAGTGTGTGTGGCTTTCACCACCCCTTAGGATGAGAATACTATACCCATTAGTTTGCTGTGCCTCTGTCCAGCAGTGACACGGAGATGATTCCCGGGGTAAACCTACGATCTCCCATCCACTCGTCAAGATTTCTCTTGAACAGAATCAGTGAGGGGCTCTGCCTCACATGGACTGGGATTCTGTTCCATAGTGTAGGGAGTCTCTGGGTGATGAATCTGTCCCTCCAGCATGTCCTATTTATATCCGTGTTGAGGTTTAAGTCTCTTGCTCTCGTGGCTCTGGTGGATTTGGATTTTTTGAGGTGGAGCATGTCCATTAATTCCGGGTTGGACATGGCCTTGTATGTCAGGCACAGATCACCTCTGAGCAGACGGTATGCGACCGAATAGAACTGGAGTTTCTTCAGTCGGGCAGCGTATGACATATGTTTGAGCCCCTTTATCCTTTTGGTGAGGAACTTTTGTGGTCTTTCCAACTGCTGCAGGTGTCGGGTAAGGTACATTCCGAATGGGGTGTTGTACTCAATCATTGGTCTGATAAGTGAAGAGTACAGGGGTACAATGACCTCTCCTGATCTGGATGTGAATCCCTTCATGATCAGGTGGGCAATGTAGAAGGTCTTCCTAACCACTTTGGCAATGTGAGCGTCAAAAGAGAGGTTACTGTCAACTTGGGTCCCCAGGTCCCTGATAACTTCTTCCGTGTTTAATGGATTACCACCTATGTGGTAATTAGGGGTTACCTTGTTTTTCCCAAAGGGTATGACTATACATTTTTGGCATTTAGCTTAAGGCCATGGCTCTGGCACCAGTTATCCATTTCTATGAGACCTCTCTGGAGGATGTCTGTGTCTGATGGAGTGTCAATTATGGTGCCCAGTTTGCAGTCATCTGCAAATTTTGTCAGCCACAATCCCCCTATGTTTGCCTGCACTTCAGAAAAATAAATACCGAACAAGAGGGGCCCAGGACTGAGCCCTGTGGGACACCGCCGTGACCGGCTTAGAGTCTGACATGGCACCAGCAACTCTAACCCTGTGGGTTCTGTCCTTGAGCCAGTTTGCAACCCATCTTGTGACATATGGGTTTACATCTAAGCTGGTGAGCTTTTCTATGATGCCCGAGTGGGGTATTGTGTCAAACGCTTTTGCTAGGTCAAGGTAGGCTGTGTGAACTGCCTTACCCTCATCAATGGCCTTAGTGACTGTTTCGAAAAAGTCAACCAAGTTCAAGAGGCAGGATCTGCCCTTGACAAAGCCAAATTGGGTAGGATCCAGTGTCTGTAGGTCCTCAATGTCTTTATTTATGAGTTCCATTATGATCCTCTCCACAGCTTTGCAGACAAGGCTCGTCAAGCTTATGGAGCGGTAATTTCCAGGGTCCGTAGAAGCACCGACTTTGTGGAGTGGGACCACAGTTGCCGTACGCCATTCTTTGGGTACGTATCCTGTAGTAAGGCTAAGATTAAACAGCAGCCTTATGTGTGGGTTTAGTTCCTCATCAAGTTCGTGTAGCACACAGCCGGGGACACCGTCCGGTCCCATTGATGCTGTGTTTTTTGCTTTAGAGACAGCAGCTCTCACCTGGGCATCTGAGATTTTTGGGAGGCTAGACTCTGGTGGGATAGATATTTCTCCTTTTGGGGGGGAGGGGAGAAATTTGCACTGAACCTGTCTGCCAGTATGTTGGCAATGTCTGTGGGTTCAGTGATTTTTGTATCATTTTGGACTAATTCTGAGCATACCTGGGAGTTTCCACCCAGGTTTCTAACATAGCTAAAGAAGGCCTTATGATTATCTTTTGTGTCATTAGCGATTTTTCTCTCAAAGTTGGCCTTGGATGATTTTATGAGTGATCGTAGTTTTTTGCTAGTATTGATCAGAGATGCCTTCCCTTTTAGGGATTTTGCTCTGTCATGTAGTAGCTTTCTCCTCTTGTTGTAGAGTTTGTTTATGGCTGGGGTCCACCAGACTGGGCGCCTGCCTTTGGTGGAAAGGGTCTTGATTTTATTAGGGATTGCTTGATCCATACATTCCTTGAGGTGCTCGTAGAAGGCATTTGTAAGGGTTTCAGCAGCGTGGGTTGTGGTTTCCACTGGCTTGGGGGCCTTGAAGGATACCACTCCAGTCTTAAGAAGTGTGAAGTTTGCTTTTGAGAAGTTCTTCACTGTGGTCTTTTTTGCTGGGGTTGGGGGCGGGATGTGGATCTCCAGTGAGATTAATTTATGGTCTGAGCTCACCAATGAGGGATATACTTCCGGTGTAGAGCATTTTGTCCCCATGTTTGTGATGATCAGGTCTAGTATATTTTCTCCTCTTGTGGGAATGGTGACTAGTTGTTCCATAGCATTTCAGTTTATGAACTCCAGGAACCTTTGGGCTAGGGTGTTGGGGCTTGAGTAATGTTCCCAGTCTATGTTTGGGTAGTTGAAGTCACCCAATATGATGGTGTTTGGAGAGACATTCATACTCTCCAGTATCTTCAGGAAGGCTGTGTGGGTTTCCTGAGTTTGAGAGGGTGGTCTGTAGCATGCTACAAACTGTAGGGCAGTTTTACCTATGGTTAATTGCACCTGGATGGTCTCCGATGCTTCGTGCGTTGCCACTAACCTGGAGGTGTGAGTATCCTTTATGAATATGGATACTCCCCCTCCTTTTGTGGTTCGGTCCGGATTTTGGGGCCGGAACGCATGATATGAGGTATGACCTGATAGTGCTGGGGTGCTCTCAGGAGCCTTGAACCAGGTTTCAGTCACAGCACAGACATCGATGTTCTCCATACTGAGGAGGGCTTCGAGGGTGTGCATCTTGACGTTTACACTTCTGGCATTGAGCAGTATTACCCTTAGTTTTTCTCCATTTTTGTTTTCTAGGGCGGTAGGTTTATCATTTGAGCCTTGCCTAAAAAGGCACTATGGGGGTGGCAAGAGCCTTTGCCAATATCCGGAAGCCCAGGGGTGACAGGTGCAAGCCGTCCTTTGCGAAGCAGCGTGGCTTGTCAAGCATGTCATCCTAGGCAGACAGACATTGGATCCCCTTAGAATGAAACCAGTAATTAAGCCAATTATTAAAGCTGATCATTTTGTCTCTGTATTGTGCCATCATTCTTGGTAAGGGTAGGATACTGCTCAGGGTCAGGGTCATACCGGCCTGGGCTACATAATCTGAGAGCTCCTCTATGTCTCTTTTCATGTAGTCCAGGGAGGTACGTCTCAGGTCGTTCACACCGGCATGGACAATGACTGAGTCATCTTGTACTTGCTGTGGAGTGACCTGAGTGCTTGTGTTATGTGGCGAATTCTAGCGCCTGACAGGCAGCTTACTGTGATCTTTTCCTTGTTCAGTCTGGTGAGTGGGATGTCAGTGTGTCTGACTATGGAGTCACCTATAACAAGTGTGTCTGGCATTGTGTTTGGCCTTAAGGGCTGTGACTGTTTAGCACACTGACTTTGAGAACTATGTGTTGCATGTCTTATGTCTTGAGGTGGCAGTTGCTTGGGTGTCTGCTTTGGAGGCCTCTGTAGTTTTGGTAGATTTTTGATCAGTGCCTCCGAGTATGTCTTTGTGTGTTTATGTGTTTGTTTTGCAGTTGTGATAGTTCTATGTGAAACTGGGTTTGTGGTGCGTGGTTTCCTTCTCCGCCTGTCTGGTCTTGCCAGTCCTGAGTTGAGAGAACTCAGCCTCCAGTTTGGCTATATAGTTGCATCTCTCACATGTATTTGTGTTTTGTGGGAGAAGGAGTGGGTTGTCTGTGTACATGAGGCAATTGTAACATTGCCTCAAGATGCCCAGATTCACCAGCTGAACAGGAGAGGACGCTAGCAACTGACCCTTCGACATGCTAGAAAAAGTGAAAAAGTTTGCTGTGTAACTGAGTCAGAAGGGACCTATAGGGAAATGGGTACTCAAGGGGATTCTAGGCTAATGTAGTACTTTGTTTAGTATATAAGTACTTTACCTATATAAAAATGCTTGTGCAGAATTGTGCAGAATTTGTCCAACTGATAGATCTTTTTGCCTCACCCCAAAACTATGTCTGAGCTCCCCATTTGCATGTCAACATGCTGAAGATTTGTGGATCCATTTTCCATTCGGGTGGGTCCATAAGATTTCTGCTTAGTTCGTCTGCCAGAGCATTTTGCTTTCCTGACAGGAACTGAGCTTGTAGATGTATTTGATAAGTAAAGGCCGTGTTCCACAATGCCATGGCTAGTCTGCAAAGGGGGTAGGAATGGGTACCCCCACTGCTTGTTTATGTACCACATGACTGTGGTGTTGTCTGTCTTTATCAGTAGTTGTCCTGGATGAAGATAGTCGAAGGCTGTCAGAGCATTCTGTACAGCTAGCATCTCTTTCTAATTGATATATAGGTGCATTTGATTTGGACTCCATTGGCCCTGAATGCATCTCCCTGGCAAATGCGCCCCCTAAGCATAATCTGATGCGTCTATAGTCAGGGTTTGGGCGGCAGGGAGTGGAATGAAAGACAGTCCCTTGTTTTGGTGGCAGGCCTCTGCCCACCATAGGAACTCTAGCTGCAGGCAAGGAATGATAGGAATCATTGTTTCCAGGCTGTGACAATGTTGACTCCATAAGCTTTTTAGGTACCATTGAAGTTTCCTCATATGCAGTCTTGCATATGGAATTAGAAGAATGCAGGAGGCCATGAACCCCAAGGCCTGTAGAATTTGTCTTGCAGATAGCTGGGTTTTTGTGGCCACCTGTTTTGAAGTAAGCCATCGATTGAATTTGTTTTTCTGGCGTAAGGTAAGTCATCTGGGCAGTTGTATTCAAGCTTGCACCCAGGAATGTAATTATTTGAGAAGGTACCAGTTGTGATTTTTTTTCGTTTATGGTGTACCGTAGACAAGTTAGAAGCCTTTTTACAAACGCCAGATGTTTTAGAAGAGTGCCCTTGTTTTCTGCCTGAATTAGACAATTGTCCGGGTATGGATACATGTCTGTAAAATGCAATTACTGGTGCCAGGCACTTGTGAAGACCCTGGGCGCATTAGATAAGCTGAAGGGCAGTGCAAAGAACTGGTAATGCAAATAGCCTGCTTTGAAGCGGAGATATCTTCTGCAAGGTTCCCTGATTGGGATATGCAGGTAAGCCTCTTTTAAGTCTAGAGTTACCAACCAGGCATCCTTGCCTAGCATAGGTAGTAACTGTTGGAGAGTCAGCATCTTGAATTTTGGAATGTCCAGAAATGTATTTAGAATGGATAAGTCCAGAACTGGACGCCATGATTTGTCTTTTATGGGTACCAGGAAAGGTCTTGAATAGAAACCTTGTCCCTTTTCCTTTTCTGGTACTGGTTGAATAGCCCCCATATTCATGAGGGACATAACTTGTTTCTGGGCCTCTACCCACTGATTTGGAGGCAGATCTGGCCATCCGTTTGGGATTGGCAACGTGTGAAAATTAAATCTGTATGCCTTGGATACTATATTTAAAACTCATTTGTCCTGGGTAATCAGTTGCCAGTTTCGTGCATTAAGTGCCAGTTTTCCCCCCAAAGGGGCGGCCAAAAGATAAGTGCTTGGTGATTGCAGTGGAAAGTCATTGAGACTGTTTTCTGTAGGAAGGTGCCTTGTTACTTCCAGATTTGGAGGTGGAGGCACCCCACTGCTTTGTTCTATAAGTTCCTTGCGACTGAAACCTGGAGCCTTTGGAATGTCTGGGTTTGACACGAGCGGTTCTAGTGGGTACCGGAAAGGACCAGTTCTTAGTAGGCCAGTGCCTAATGAACCAGGGTGGCTGCACTTGTAGGAAATCTTTTACAGTTTGCATAGATTTAGCTTTATCTTCCATCTTTTTCAAAACTTCTTCAGCCTTATTACCAAATAGACTGTCCTGTTGTAAAGGAGCATCCAACAATTTTGCTTTAACATGGTCAGGCAGATTTTGCTCCTTGAGCCAAGCATGCGTTCTTATCACAGATCCAGTTACAGCAGCCCTGCAAGAGGCCTCCAAGGAATCAAAACCACATTGCAAAGTATGTTTTCCGTCTTGTTCAGCTGAATGCAGTAAATCCTGCAACTCTTTACTTTCCACACAGTCAGAAATCAACATCACTTTCTGTTTACGTAAACCCATGATATGCTGTTGATATTTAAGCATATGAAATTGACAGTTTAAAGCCCCGATTGCCAAGGTTGCAGACGTATAAACCTTCTTACCCCATCTATCCAGCGCCCTGGAATCTCTATCAGAAGGGGTAGGATTTTTAGCAGTAGAAGCTTTAACACCCTTGGGACCCTGAGAAATGGTTTCAGGGTCAGCAGTAGGGTTTTTAAAGAGGAATTTGTGGGAGTCAGGAACCCTGTAATATCTATCTGGCTTACTAGGAGCCAGAGGCAGGGAATCAGGAGTCATAATGGACTCTGAGAAAACATCATCAACAATATCTAGAACAGGAGGTATAGCAAAAGGCCTATGCTGAGGAAGAAGGAAATCCCCAAGTCTCTTTTTAGATTCTGAGAAATCCTGACTCTCCCAATAAAAGTGTTCCCTTAAGGTACGCAAAGTTTCTCCAAAAGAAAAATCCTCGGGAGGCGAAGCAGAAGGGATGGAATCTTCTGCATCAGAGTCCTCATAAGTGGGAATAGATAATTCCTGATCAGAAGAGGAATCAGAAGAAACAGAAACCTGATCTGAAGATTCATAGTCAGTGCCTTGCCTAGGCCTCTTAGCAGGAGGGGGATGGGTACCAATGATCAAGGTAATTAAATCTTCAGCCATTTTGATAATTTATTTTTTAGGCATTGGGGCCTGTACATGTGGCCCAAGTGTCGTTTTTTTAGACATAGAAGTAGTTTTTGGCCTTAATTGTGAAGATGGCGTCGGTTTAATATACAAATCTTTAGGCCTGAAAACACCCTCAGAAACCAGTGTCCGCTCAGCGGCTCCGGACCCATCTAAGGTAGAGACATCCGCAGGTTCAATACTTAAAGTATCTCGCGGCATATCGGACTCCGAGTGGGTCTCAGTAGAGGCCAGCGAATCAAAAGTAGCAGGTATCAGGGGCTGCGAAAGTGCCTCACTGAGTACCAGCAAACAGGCAACTGGCTTAGGAGAAGCTTCGTCATCGGTTTTGGATCTTGGTCTGTCTCTGTCTTTTTCTTTGCATTTTGTACGTATTCCGGTAGTCGGATTGCTAACCGACAACATTTCTGGATAGTTAAATCTAGAGCCAAAATATTTAGAAGCAAAAATATACCCACGTAGTGCGTTGATTAAATTTAGCAAAAAACTGACAGCAAGGCACGTTGTGGTCAGGGCCGAGGCAAGGAATACAGTACAAATGAAAATCCTATTTGCTTCCACAAGTAATACAATTATTAACTTCTACTGACATTGGTAAGGAGCAAGAAAAAAGTTTCCCCAACAGGTTACTTAGCTTTTAGTTGAAGACTTCGGTTCTGAAACTCGAAAACGACAATTTCAGGAGTCGGCCGACTGGCAATTGCGAACTGCTTCTGCTTCAGGCACCGCGCAGCAAAAAAGACTGATGTAATGGCATCGGCTGCATGTTTTATACCCCTGACATCATGGAAGAAGGGACAGCAACCGACACAGGACCCAAGACTTTGTTAATCAGGCCAACCGAGGGCAACCTACCAGCAGATTACCCAAATGTAATGACAGCAACAGTGAAACACGAAGAACATCACCCAATCCAATTGTGTCACATGGAGTGTTTAAGGAACTCATCAAGGAGGGTCTAGGTTTTCCTAAAGATTTACTAGCATGGTAAGAAAACAACTGTTGTGTCAAAAAATGGGACCTTTTCTGATGGCTCCAGTGGTTAGGTTGAATCTCAAGTAATAAACCGCCAGGGTGGAAGGAGCTGAATACCATAGAAAAAGAGAGCTCAGAAAATGTTGTCTACCAGTACTCTCTTACCAAATGGAGGACAGACTTCCTGAACAGTAAATGAAAGAATGATAGAATGATGCCTGGAGATCTGCAATAGAAGCATTCCAGAAGCATGCAATAAAAGCAGCCACCACCCCTCTAATGGACAGAGATTTGAACACAGCATTAAGCAACAGGCAGTTTGCCATTTCCCCCCAACTAGCATGTAAAGCAGGCAAAGAAAGAAGGGTTTTGTCTTTTTAAATCCATGGATCCTTTTCAGCCAACATTTAAGCTAGTGGTGCACATCAAGATTATGAAGGTCTTTCTTGTCACCCCCACCCCTGGTTTTCACCCATGCAAAGAAAACAAGCAGTAATGTGGACAAGTTCATCCGGTTGGGTAGAGTCACCATCTTCAGATGGAATCTCTCCATGCATGGTGATAGAGGCCTAAATGAGTTCCCCACCCAACAAATAAATCATCCACTGGCAGAAACTGCAATGGGCTAGGACTGCAGCTGCATTCTTGAAGGACATCCAGGAGTACAACTAACACATCATGGCAGTTGTGCAGCTACTGACACTTCATAGTCCACTGCAAAACTACACCCTCAGCTATGCAAACAGCACAAACATCATGCAGAACATAAAATTCCACAGTATCAGAGTCTGGACCAGGTGTTGTGCTCTCTCCTAGGAACCAATGCCATGGACTTCTGGGTCCCTCCAAAAGCAAAAAAGACTGACAATGGAAATACTAACTACACAATCCCCAGTGCAGAATTCAGAGTGAGACCTTTTCCTCAACAACCAAGAAATACAGCCAAAGGAGCACCCACTGAATATACATTACAAAGGAGTTCTATTTTTTTAGCTTTCTTTTTCATTTTCCATGATGATCATCTAGCAGTGCCTTCCTGGCCACTCTATATACCTATTAGCTCTCTGGGTGACAGCCCTTTAGACCATTTTATCCCAAGAATGATAGTCAGGCTATCCAGAAGTGGGAGACATTATCTGGAAATCTTTTCTTTCAAACCATTATCAAATTTTAGATCTGTGATATTATCCTCCCTTGAATTTGAGAACAACTCTAATACTGCTAATATTGGTAAGGAAATTCTAGTACTAGTCATCTGAGGCCTGCTTCTTAAAAAGCATCAAGAATGCTTCTACTCTTAAATGCGGTTGCAAACATAGTGTTTTCCAATTACATTTGGCATTTTAAATTGACACCTCATTAATTCTGTCTCTCTCTGTTCCATCCTAATTATATGTTCTACCACTTTAATGTTTATTTCACCCTGATGAGGGGTTTCCCACAAAGTACAGTTGTGTAAAATCTTACCATAATGGTAGATGCCCTTCTCTTCACTGTTGCAGTTTTCATTACATTACGGATCCCCTGACAAGGGCGGCCCAATGTCCGGCTAGTATACAAAAGCCTTAGGTTGTTTTAAGGTACTTCGTACATCACAAGTATGCTCCTCATGTAATGTACAGCATAAAGCTGACGTCTAGACGTACCATCCTCAGAACTGACAGCCCCAACAGGAACGTCAGTCCAAGGAAAAAAAAAAAAAGAGGAAAGCTGTACATCCAGAAGAAAAATGGACCAGAGAGGAGGGAAGGAAAGAATACTGCAACAGTGAAGACAAGAGCATCTACCGTTATGGTAAGATTTTACACAACTGTGCTATGTCCTTCCATTTCACTGTTGCTGTAGTCATTGTATTAGGAAAGAGTGCCAAAGCTCAGGAAGAAACTTGGGAGAAGGAAGGACCAGCAACACCCTCTAGGAAGCCATGAAGGATGGCCCTAGCAAAATGAGCTCTAGCTCTGAGATTTCAACCAACTTGCAATGCTTGGTAAATGTACACACAGAAGTCCAGATAGCTGCCTCAAGAGCACAGAGAATGCAGTTAGTATCCAAAGCTTTGAAAAAAGCACCAGAAGAAGTCACACCGCTAGTAGAATGAGCCTTAGCCAAATAAAGAAGGTGCTTTACCATGAAAGGAATAACAAAAAGGAATAGCTTTTGAGATCCAAGAGGAAATAGTTTGCCTGGATACAGATAATCCTAAGGACCTAGGATGAAAGGAAACAAAGAGCTGATCAGATTTCCTAATGGTCTTAGTCTTATCCAAATAAGATCTGAGTTGTCTACTCACATCCAACATGTGCAGCACCTTCTTACTGGCAGATTGCGAAGGGAAAAAATTGGGCAAATGAATAGACTGATTAAGGGACAGCTCATTCATCACACTGGGCATAAAAGAAGGATTAAAATGCAAAGACACCTTGTCCTTATGAAACACCAAAAAAGGACAAGCCATAACGGCTTAAAGCTCAGAAACCATCTGGCAGAAGTAAGGATTAAGAAAAGTACAGTCTTCCAACAGCAATGTTGCAAGGAAGCTGAAGCTCCAGGCTGAAAAGGAGCCAAAGTCAATTTTTCTAAAATAAAATTAAGATTCCAGGGAGGAGGAACAGGCTTCTGGGAGGCTTAATGTGAAGGAAACCTTTAAGGAATTGTTTAGCCCCAAATCTAGAAGCTAAAGGAGGAGATAAAGGCAGACAAGCAGAGACAGCCGATAAGTGGGCCTTAGAAAAATAAGCCAACCCAGCATTGAGCAATTCACACAGATAAAGAACCAAAGGAACATCCACAGAAAGTGGATCTGGGTTATGAGAAAGACACCAAACAGAAAATCTCTTCCATTTGGATAAGTAGGATTTCCTACTCTTGGGTTTCCTGGCCTCCTGCAGGACCCTAAGCATATCCTCAGAAAAAAGGTGAGGATGTGGAATCAAAATCCTGTCACCAACATAGTCAGTTGAAGGTGGACAAGTGGGGATGAATGAGAGATCCCTTGTCCTGTTTGAGTAAGTCCACCTTGTGAGGTAACTTGTGATGACTGCCCTTGGCTAAATGCAGAAGAAGAGGGAACCAATGCTGCCTCGGTGAAAAGGGAGTCACCAACAAGATTTTTGGAGCATCCTACTGAATTTTGAACAGGACTTTTGGAATAAGGAGAAGGGGAGGAAACTGTAAAGAAACATCCCCTTCCAAGAAAAAGATAGGGTGTCCACCTTCCAAGCCAGAAAATCTGGGACTCTGGCACAAAATAGAGGAAGTTGTCTGTTCAGAGAGGAGGCAAAAAGATCTGTTTGAGTTTACCCCACTAGTGGATAGTGCCCAGAAACACAACCCTGTGAAGCATCCATTTGTAGGATTGAGTTAAGGACCTACTCAGTGTCTGCCACAATGTTGTGACCTGAGGGAATGTAAACTGCCTGAAGAGTCAGTTGATACTGGACAGCAAGATCCCACACTAGGAGTGTCAACTGGCAAAGAATACAAGATTTTGTCTCCCCCTGTTTATTTACATACCACATCACTGTGGTATTGTCTGTAAATAACTTGAAAGGTCCTGGGGAGAAAAGATGATGGAAATCCTGAAGCGCCAGCAGAAGAGCCCTCATCTCTTGCACAATGATGTGCTTTTTCTGTTGAAGAGGTGACCACACCCCCTGCAATTTAAGGGAGTCAAAAGCTGCGCCAAATCCCACATCTGAAGCGTCTGTGAACAGCTCCTGAGAGGGAAGGGGGGGTGAAAACGGAGTCCTGGATTTAGAGAATTGCTGGATCCACCAATGAAGTTCCTTTTTGAGACAAGGTAGAAGAGGAACTACAAATTCTAGGGGATGTGCATGTTAAAGCCAAACTGACTTCAGAAACCACTGAAACTGTCTCATGTGGAGTTTGGTCAGAGGCTGTATAGGGATGGTGGATGCCATGAATCCCAGAGCTCTCAGAAACTCCCTGGTCGTAACAGAGGTCAGATGTAGAAGGGTGTGAAAGAAGGAAATGAGTGTTAAGGCTTGGGAGGAGGCAGGGATGCCAGCATAGGTACCATCTGCATCCTGCACCCCAGAAATACATGGTCTTGAGAAGGAGCCAGAAAAGACTTTTTGAATTTATTGTAAAGCCCAGATTTTGCAGAAGGGAAATGGCAAAATGTGGATCTACAGTGAGGATGCCTGAAACAGGAGGTCATCCAAATAAGGAAGAACTTGGATCCCGAAGCTTGCAAAAAGCAATCAAAGCAGAGAGGCATTTCATGAATACGCTTGGGGCAGTAAAGAGACCAAAGGGCAAGGCTGAGAACCAAAAATGCCAGGAAGCTACAGAGAAATGTAAAATCTTCCTGAAAAGGGGATGGCCGGATATGAAAATAAGAATCCTTGAAATCCAGAGACACCATACAATTCTAAGCAAGAAAAACAGGGAACAAAGTCTGAAGGGACAACATTCAAAAGGAGGGCACCTTCAGAAAAATGTTTAGATACGAGAGGTCTAGAATTGGTCTTCAAGTACCCTCTTTTCTGGGTACTAGAAATATCCTAAATTAAAAACCCCTCTCCCTCTGGGGTACAGGCACCTCTTGAATAAGTACCCTGAATCAAAAGGTCCCAAAGCACCTCTGGAAAGAAGGTGAGTTTATGAGGGGGGTGAGGAATACCCGTAAAAGGGGGAACAGATTTCCAAACAATAAAATACCCCTGGTGAGTAATGGACAGGACCTAGGAATCCTGAGTAATCTGTAGCCAATGGGATAGTCAGACAGCACCTTGTTTATCTGGAAAACAACATTTCTGAGGCACAGAAGTCTTTGTAGCCTTAAAAGGAGGAGCCCACTTGCCACCCTTTTTACCCTTAGAAAGAGGGCGAGACTGCCTGCGAACAAAGGCTGCCTTATTGGGGTAGTTTCTCTGAAATTTAGTCATAGGAGAAACAAACACGTTTAAGTTCCTGCAAGGCCTTGCCCTTCCTAAAGGGACTTCAACATAGCAGCAGTAGCTTTGCCAAACAAGTGTTTGTTATCAAGTGGGACATCCATCAACTTATCCTTAACATCACCAGGCAAAGTTTGAAGCCAAAGCCAAGAATACGTCCTCATCACTGAATCAAAAGCAACAGCCCTAGAAGAAGCATCTGCTGCACCATAACTACATTTGATGGAATGACGAGCCACCTGGGAGGAAGTCCTTAACAGGGAAAGGCAGAAGTTATACCCTCATAGTCTGGAAGATCAGAAATAACCTGGCAGGCCTGGGATAGGAGAGCCAACAAATACCTGGACATATGGGTCTGATAATTAACAGCTCTAAAAGCCAAAGTAGCAGAGGTATAAACCTGATTACCTAGCCTTTCCATGGTCCTGCTATCTTTATCAGAGGGCAGTAACTTGGGAGAAGGAAGAAATTAAGAGGGCTTTTCAGAAGCTACAGACACCACCGAGGGGGTCAGCAAAAAGACACTAGTACAAACAACTGAAGTCCTCAGGCACCCTACAAAATCTATCAGGTTTCTTGGCAGCAGGGGGCTGAGAGTCTGGAGCCTAAGAAGCATTGGAAAACGCATCCAACAAGGCAGCCAAAACAGGAGGAAAAGCAGAAGACTCCATCCGCAGCAACTCACACCACCTTTTATGTACCTCAGAAACCTGAGCACAATCCCATTTAAAGAACTCCATCATCCTGCAGACAGTGTCCCCAAAAGGAATCTCTTCAAAGGGAGATCAGGACTGCTAGATTACTCTTCCTCTGATCCATAGTCCAATGGAAATGAATCTGAGAACAGTAAGCAAGAGATTCCTCATTCAAACCCGGCTTCTCAGAGGAATCCTGTTCCCTGGGTCTTTTTAGGGGAGTAGAGGACCAATGGGGGACTGAAAAAGAAACTCCCTGAAGAGGTTTCAATGCAATCAAAGCACTAAACAAGCCTTAAGGGAAGGACTGCCATTCATTCTATGGATCCTTAGGAGCAGAAGTAATATGTTATGCTTTTGCTTTTTCTTCAGTGAGATGTCCGCCTTATAAAATTTGGAAGGCTCTGACCCAGGATGGCATTCAATAATAGTAGTAGGGACTTCATCTCTGATGGGCCTAGGGGTGTTCCTAAAATATTAGTCAGAAAAGATCAGCCGTGGTTCCCCCTGAACGTCAGAGGCGGACATCTGCAATGCCTCCTCGGAAGTGCTTAAAGTCAGATACCCACCAGTCTCCAACCCAGTCATGGCAGAGGAATCCAACGATAAAGCCGGGTTAGCCTCTGGGCATTCACTCACCTCAGGAGAGATGTCCCGCAGATGCTGAACAGCAGAAGATTTTGGCCTTCTTCTTCACTAATGGCAGTCTCTCAGAACAGGAAGTTCCCTGCATCGTGTCCTATGCAAGAGGCTTAAGATGCTGTTTTTTGAGATAAAGCACCAAAGAAGAGAGTCTTCACTGAAGGGGTTTAGGTACAAAGGCCTGACAGATGGAACAGGACAACGTATGGTGTGCGAAGCGCCAAGGCAAAACAGACACTGTTCGTGGCAGGCTTTATGGAGAATCTGTCTCCCACACTGTCATTTACCCTTCTTGGATGACATGAAACCCTACAAGCAACAATAAAAGAATGATAAGTTAATAAGAACCCTAATGGGGCACTTATCTGCAACAGCTTGATAAAGCAGCAATGGAACAGATGTTCAGACCGATGATCAATAGATGGCATTCGGACTGGCGGCAAATAAGTTCTGAGGAATGGTATGTCTGGATGTCACCTTTAAGCCCTACATTAAGCGAGGAGCATAAATGTAACATATGGCATACCTTAAAGCAACCTAAGGCTTTGGTATACTGGCCAGATGTCAGACCACCCTTGGCAGGGTATCCCTAATGTAATGAATACTGTAACAGTGAAGTAGGAGGACATCATATGTACTGACTGAGCTGCCATTGTCTTGTTTCAGTACCACCCACAATGCCTCCTTACCCTTTCCCTGTTTACTCATCAACTGCTGCTTTGAGCACCAGTCTCTTGCAAATGGCAACACTTCCTCTACACTCAACAGTAGAAAGATACAGTAAAACATCTGCAGCCCTGAAGCAGGCCGTCAAAGAGTTTGCGTCCTGTAATCATTGGTTTGAATTTCGATTTATCAACATATTGGTCAAGCTTTGTTTTCAGCTGAATGGAAGATCAGTCTAAACCACCTGCAGATGCAGTCAACAAGTAATGGGAACAGGTCTCCTTAGAAAATGTGAACAGAAGCAAAACATGCCTAGGGACTAAGTCATGGAAGAAGAAAGAATAAGACGACACATGATAAGCTACTGAAGATAGTAGGTCAGCAAAAAAGAAACTCAGAGGCCAAATCTAATAGACTGCAGGAGAAGTACAAACAACAGTACATAGATGCAAAAAGAGCAGTCAAAAGAATGATGAGCAGACAAATGAGCTTATTTGGATAAGCTTGCCAGCCAGGCAGAGGAGAACAGGGGAAGGCCTTCCAGATCATGAGTATAGTCTGTTTTAAATTCTGTGCAACATACAACACCCTTATGGGCAAAATAATCACAACAGAAAATGAACAGGAAGCTGCTGTGCTAAGCATTTCGCACCAACAAACGAATACGGCATCCAATAAGCAGAGACAAATTTGGATGTGAACACTGCCCTATCACAGAAAGAAGCAGTTACCACTGTCATCCAATCTCTAAAGAATGGGAAAGCTCCTGGCCATAGACAACCTGTATATAAAACTGTTCAAGGCAGACCCTGGAACATCAGACAAGATCTTCCAAAAACTGTTTACATCAATTTGGAAGAGACAGAGAAAGTACCAGATGACTGGAACGATGGCATCACCATCAAGATTCCAAAGAAGGGAGAATTAACCAACTTTAACAACCAGTGTGGACTCGCACTTCTGTCAATTCCAAGCAAAATCCTTGCAAAACTCATTATACAGCACATCTCTGAAGCTGTGGACAAGCAGTTGAGTAAAGAACAGGCTGGGTTCTGCAAGGGCAGGGGATGTGTTGATTAGATTTTTTCTTTATGCAAGTCACAGAAACAGGTATACATCAATTCCATTGATTTTGAGAAAGTCTTTGACAGTATTCACAGTGATCACATTTGGTGCATACTGAGAAGCCTATGGCATACTGCAGCAGACAGTTATCCTCATCAGGAGTTTCTATCACAGCTTTACCTGCAAGGTGGACAAAAGTGAATACAGCTTTAAAGTCAAAACTGGTGTGAGAGAGGGATGTGCGATTTCAGAGTTGCTTTTTAACCTAGTCAATGACTGAGTGACCCAATGCACAACAGAAGACGAGGTCAGGGGAATCAAATGGACCTTATTCTCTACGCTAGATGAACTTGACTATGCAGATGACCTTGCCTTGCTCTCTCGCAATACACCAGCACATACAGAAAAAGACATGTCGCCTCTACACCTACACACAGCAAGTGGGCCTGAAGATTTGCATAAAGAAATCTGAAGTCATGCTACTCAACATTCCAAACCCTTTATCAATCAAGTTGGATACAGACGCCAGTATAGCTGTGTAAAATATGACCATAACAGTAGATGCCCTTCTTTTCACTGTTGCGGTATTCATCACCTCTGGGATCGCCTGCCAAGGACAGCCCAATGTTCGGCCAGCATACCAAAGCCTTTATTACCTAGGGAGCATCATATGCCACACCTATGCTCCTTGTGCAGGTGTAGGGCATAAAAATGATGTACATATGCTCCCAACTCAGACCTGATGTGCACAAGGAGAACCAGGACTCCCAGTGGAAAGGAGTACATGTTCATCCAAAAAAAAGGAATGAAGGAAGAGAAGGAGAGGAACCTCTCTGCCAGTAATAAAAATAACACCCATAGAAAGATAAGAGAAAAGGGGGCAGGAGGGAGGAAGTGAATACTGCAACAATGAAAAGGAGGATATCTGCTGTCATGTTAAGATCTTATATAACTGTACTATGTCCTTCGTCATCACTGTTGTAGTATTCTTCATCTTATGGAGAGTACAAAAGCTACAGTGAAGGCAAGGAGGAGCCCTCCACAAACCCATACATGATGACCTTGGCAAAACCTACCCTGACCCTGGAAATGACATCCAATTTGTAATGTTTTGTGAAAGTGTGAACTGAAGACATGTAACAGTGTCAAGGATGGAGTTAGTGTCCAAACCTTTGAAGAAACCAGGCCCTAACAAGGCCACTGCTCAAGAGGAATGAGCCCTCATGGAAGTAGACAAATACTTACCATGAAAAGAATAACAAAATAATGGCCTTGGAAATTCAGAAGGAGATGGTTTGCTTACATATGGCAAATCCCAATGTCTTGGTATCAAAAGAAACAAAAAGCTGGTCAGACGTATGAAAGGCTGCATTTTTTTCTAAATAATATCTGAGCTGTCTATGCAAATCCAAAGTACACAGAATCTTCTCACTAGCAGACTGTGGGGAAGGGAAAAATGAAGGAAGTTGGACAGACTGATTAATGGACAGCTCATTAACCACCTTGGGCATAAAAGAAGTATTCATACAGAGAAACACCCTGTCTCCATGGGAAAAAAAAAAAAAGGAGGGACCGCCATCAAGGCCTGTAGCTCAAACACGATTCTAGCAGAGGTTAAAGCAACCACTAAAAGAGTCTTCCAGATGCAATGTTGCAAAGAACCAGCAGCAGGCTCAAACCCTTAAGTCAGCTTTTCAAGGATAAAATTGTGATTCCGAGAAGGAGGAATGAGCTTTCTTGGAGGTTTAATATGAAGGGCATCTTTAAGAAAAGTACAGTTTTGTACCTACCATAAATGTAGATGTCCGATAGGTATGCATCTGCAGTCATAACATATGGGTTGTCCTGCCTCAGGCAGCCCTTCGGTCGGCCGGATTCCAAAGTCTGGATCTGGCCTCGGCTGATGTCGCACTTCACCCAACGTCATAGCTCCTGGGGTATAAAGGCATCAGCCGACGCCATTTTCCTCAGTGTTTCTTGCCCCAGATGCCAGGTGCCCTCTAGGAAGGCTAAATTTGGATAAAAGTAGAAAATTCCAAACAGTAGAAAGCAA
The DNA here is from genome assembly GCF_019279795.1 of Protopterus annectens. NCBI lineage: Eukaryota > Metazoa > Chordata > Ceratodontiformes > Protopteridae > Protopterus > Protopterus annectens. The sequence goes on along the minus strand of NC_056725.1, from coordinate 1,680,770,280 downwards.
AAAGTATATATACATATATACATACAAACAAATACACCATAATAGATTCCCCCAGCTAGCTAAGAGAGGGGTAAGTACCCTAGGAATACCACAGAGGGGAAGGAGGGTGGGTAATCCTGACTGCAGATGCATACCTATCGGACATCTACATTTATGGTAGGTACAAAACTGTACTATGTCCTTCAAGGATGCATCTGCAGTCATAACATATGGGTAGAATACCATAGCCAAACTGGGGGGAGGAGGCACTAAGATAATGATGATGTAGTTAAGATCCCTTGTAAAACTGCAGTTGCAAAGCCTGCTCGGGATCTGGAGTATAAAGGAAGATTGTAATGCTTGGCAAATGTATGCACGGAGCTCCAAGTAGCAGCTTCTAAAATGTCTTTGGTAGCCACTCCTCATAGGAAAGCTGTGGTGGTGGCTGTAGCTCTTGTGGAGTGAGGCCTGATATTTTCAGGCGTTGTCTTTCCATGAAAAGAGTAGCAGAATCGAATGCAATTTCCTATCCATTTTGAAATTGTCTGTTTGGAAATTGCTTTTCCTTGCACTCCTGTTGCATATACTACCAGAAGCTGGTCAGTTTTTCTGCTGGTCTTAGTTCTGTCCAAATAGTAGCACAGTTGTCTATGTACATCCAAGGTGTGTAGTAGTTTTCCCCCCCTGTTCTGTGGGTTAGGGAAGAACGTAGGTAAATGAATAGCTTGGTTCAAGGACACCCTGGATACCACCTTTGGCATGAAAGTAGGATTGGTTCTCAGAGACACTCTATCCTGGTGAAAGATAAGGAAAGGCTGCACTGCCATTAATGCCTGTAACTCGGATACCCTTCTTGCTGAAGTGATTGCTAGAAGGAAGGCAGTTTTCCAAGATAAGAACTGTAAGTCTGCTGATGCTGCTGGTTCAAAAGGGGGAAGTGTTGATTTTTCCAGCACAAAATTGAGATCCCATGCAGGCAGAGGTGGCTTCCTTGGAGGTTTTACATTTTTGATCCCTCTTAGAAACTGTCTGAGGAGAGGATGAGAGAAGATAGGAGGATCCATGTTGTACTCTGCTGAAATTGCTGAAGCATGAATCTTAATGGAAGAATAGGACAGGCCATTGTGGAATAGTTCTGCTAAGTATTCTAGGATGTGTGCTAGGTTTGCCAGTGTGACATTTGTTCCCTTTGATGCACGCCAAATGAGGAATCTCTTCCATTTGGCTGAGTATGTTTTCCTTGTGGAGGGTCTGCGAGCCTCCAGGATAATGTCCTTCACCCTCTGAGATAAAACAGGTTGGTTTTGTTTTATGCAATTTTCCAGGCAGTTAGCTGCAGCGTTTTCAAGTTTGGATGCAGGGTCTTGTAGTTGTTCTGCGTTAGAAGTAAAGGCCATAGAGGTAGAGGCCATGAGTTCGTCCGAGACATGCTTCTCTGTAGCGGGTACCAATGTTGCCTTGGCCAGTCTGGGGCTATCAGAATTACCTTTGGCTGTTCCTCCCTGATCTTCAGTGGAACTTTGTACATCAATGGGAGAGGTGGAAAGGCATAAACTGTCAGGGCCTTCCAGCTGAAAGAAAGGGAGTCCACCCTCCAGGCTTGTGGGTGGTATTCTCTTGTGCAGAATTTCTTCAGTTGGTGGTTGAGTGGGGAGGCGAACAGGTCTATCTCTGGCATTCCCCATTTCTTTGTTATGTTTTTGAAGATGTCTGGATGCAGCATCCATTCGTGAGCATCCGTGGTAGTTCTGCTTAATCTGTCTGCTAGAGAATTCTCTTTTCCTGGTATGAATCTGGCCTGCAGTTGAATGTTGAGATTCAGGCCTAGGTTCCACAGGTCCATTGCCATCCGGCATAGAGGGTAGGAATGCGTTCCTCCCTGTTTGTTGATGTACCACATGACTGTGGTATTGTCCGTCCTTATCAGCAGGTGTCCTTGCTGGAGGAATGATTTGAATGCCTCGATTGCATGCTTCACTGCCAGCATCTCCTTTAGATTTATGTGTAGATTCAGCTGGTCTTGGGACCATAGGCCCTGGATACACTTGTCTTCCATGTGTGCCCCCCAGCCTAGGTCTGAGGCATCCGTGGTGATAGTCTGCCTTGGTTGTGGTTTGTGGAAAGGCAACCCTCTGTTGGTCTGGCAGGCCTGAGCCCACCACAGGAATTCTTTTTTCAGGCATGGAACGATTGGTATCATGGTTTCTAGACTGTGTCTGTGTTGAGACCATACATTCCTTAGGTACCACTGTAATTTTCTCATATGCAGCCTGGCATGTGGGATCAAGATTATGCAGGATGCCATGTAACCCAGGGCCTGCAGGACTTTCCTTGCAGTAAGCTGAGTTTGTCTTGTCAATGCCATGAAGTAGACTGGTAGTTGCTTTTGTTTTTCTTCTGTGAGAAAAGCCATCTGAGTTATTGTGTCCAGTTCTGCACCCAAAATGTTATCCTTTGGGATGGCACTAGTCTTGACTTCTGTATGTTGACTGTGTATCCCAAGGCTTGCAGCAGTTGTATGACATAGGCCAAATCCTTTATTATTTTTGTCTTGTTGTCCGCTTGTATTAGGCAGTCGTCCAGGTATGGGTAGATTTGAATTCCCTGAAGCCTGCAATGTGCAATTACTGATGCCAGGCATTTCGTGAATACTCTGGGCGCAGTAGATAAGCCAAAGGGCAATGCTGAGAATTGATAATGCTCTGATCCTGCAAGAAATCTGAGGTGTCTTCTGCAATCTGGTCGTATAGGGACGTGCAGGTATGCCTCCTTGAGATCTAGAGTCACCAGCCAAGACTCCTTGCCTAACATGGGAAGAAGTTGCTGTAGGGTCAGCAACTTGAATTTTGGTACAATGAGATATGTGTTCAGTGCGGACAAGTCGAGAATAGGCCTCCATTGAGTTTCTTTTCTTGGTACAAGGAATAGTCTGGAGTAAAATCCTTGGCCTTGTTCCATAGATGGTACCCTTTCTATTGCTCTCATCCTTAGTAAGTTGATGATTTGTTTTAGAGCCTCTGACTTCTGGCTTGGTGGAAGGTTTGGCATTCCTCTCTTTTTTGGTAAAGTGTGGAAGTGAAACCTGTAACCTTTGTCTATTGTTTGCAAAGTCCATTTGTCTCCTGTAATGCAATGCCAGTTTTTTGAAAATAAAGCTAGCTTTCCCCAAGGGTGCTTCCAGTTGTTCCCTGGTAGGCGGAATCAGAGCCAAGTCATTGTGTCTGTCCTGTGGAAGTGGTTGCAGTCGCAGCTGTGGTGGTACTCCTCTGGTTGGCCGGTTGCCACTGACGGCCCCTGTAGGCACCCCTTGATTGACCCCTGCCTCTTGGGCGTCTATTTCTGCCTCTCTGTCCTCCGGAGGTGTCTGGAAAGGACCAATTCTTTGAAGGCCAATTTCTGCTGAACCTCGGAGGTTGGACCTGCAGAAAATCCTTGACTGTTTGCACAGATTTTGCTTTTTCTTCCACTTTCTTTAGAACCTCCTGTGCCGGGGAGCCAAATAAACTTTGTTTCTCCATAGGAGCATCTAGGAGTTTAGACTTAACATGGTCTGGCAGGGATTGCTATTTTAGCCAGGCATGCCTTCGAATCACTGCTCCAGTCATAGCTGATCTAAATGAAGCCTCCAGTGCATCATAGCCACATTTTAAGAAATGATTACTGACCTGCTGAGAGTTGTGTACCAATTCCTGAAGAGACTTACGGTCTAAAGGTTCAGGAGAGGAAAGCTTTTTATTCAGCTGATCTAACAAAAATTCCTGGTACTGTATCATGTGAAATTGACAGTTTAAAGCCCTGGCAGAAAGAGTAGCAGATGTATAAACCTTTTTACCCCATCTCTCTAATGCTCTTGATTCTCTTTCAGAGGGTAGGGGGTTTTTGGCAGAGGCGGCTGCAACACCCTTAGGGCCCTGAGAAATGGTTTCTGGGTCTGCAGCATGGGCCTTATACAAGTGGAAGTGAGAATCCGGGGCCCTGTAATATCTGTCAGGTTTGGCAGGGGCCGGGGGAAGAGAGTCAGGGGCAGAACTGGCATCATTGAATGCATCATCAACAACTGATAGTACAGGTGGGATGGCTAAAGGCCTATGCTGTGGCAAGTGTAAAAAAGTCCTTAGCCTTTTCCTAGAATCAGAAAAATCCTGACCCTGCCATTGGAAGTGTTCCCTCATTGAGTGTAGAGTTTCCCCAAATGAAAATTCCTCTGGGGGGGAGGCAGAAGGAATGGAGTCTTCTGCATCCGAATCCTCATAAGGTGAGTATGGTCCTTCCTGATGGTCTGATAAATCTGATCCATCCGAGGAATAGTCAGAGGAGAGAGGTTCAGGGGGTTCAGTCCTAGGCCTTTTTTCAGGAGGGGGTTGTGAGGCCCTGTCTGGGTGAGGTTGGGATCCCCTGATCAGAGAAATAAGGTCCTCAGCAAGGCTGAGAATCTGAGAACTTGAGGAAGGTCTGTGAGGGGGAGTTTTTGTAGGTCAGGCCTTGGAAAGTTTAGCTGCTTTAGCCCTGGAGAAGGCCTTAATAGACATAGAAGCAGGGGGTCTAGCTGCCCCACGTGCAGGAGTAGAGATGTCCAACGGAATGGTGTCGGACAATTCTTGTGTGCCTGCTTCTTCGGTAGGAATTTCTGTAGCCGTTTCTGCCGAGGCCACTGTGGCCTCGGTTATCGGAGGCATGCTTTCGGCCGAAGGAAGAACCGAGGACTCGGTTTCGAGACACTCGCGGTAGGCCTAACCGTGGTTTCAGCCGAAACTGTGGGCTGCGAGTGTCGGTCCTTATCCTTGCGTTTTTTGGCTAAATGTGTAGTCGGAGTCTCCGACGGCATTTTATATGCAAAAGCGGGACCAAAAAACTCTTCTGCAAACTCCGACCGACGTCTAAGTGTCCATCGGTTGAAGGAAGCACAGGCTAAACAAGCTGATACGTCGTGGTCTGGGCCTAAGCAAGGAAGGCAGTAAGAGTGGAAATCCTTATGAGGTATTTGTTTCCCACAAGTTAAACAATTATTTACTTTGTCTGACATTGGCTGAGGCAAGAAAGAGTCCCCAACGGGGTACTTAGCTTTTTTAGAGGTCTTCGGTAGCTGAAATCTCTGGATCTGACCGACCGGCACTTGCAAACAACTTCTGCTTCGGGCACCGCGCGGCAAGAAAGACTGAGGAAAATGGCGTCGGCTGATGCCTTTATACCCCAGGAGCTATGACGTTGGGTGAAGTGCGACATCAGCCGAGGCCAGATCCAGACTTTGGAATCCGGCCGACCGAAGGGCTGCCTGAGGCAGGACAACCCATATGTTATGACTGCAGATGCATCCTTGAAGGACATCTGCTTGACCTCCAACCTTGAGGCCAAAGAAGGAGTAAGTAGCAGACAGGCAGAAATGGCTAATAAGTGGGCTTTCACTGAAGAAAATGCCAACCCAGCATGCAGTAGTTCACATAGGCATGAAAGAACCAAGAGGACCCACAATAAAAAGGGGTCCTGGTGATGTGCAAGTCACCCAACAGAACATCTCTTTCATCTGGACATATATGATTTTCTGTTTTTTCCTGGCCTCCTGCAGCACCATAAGCACATCCTCAAAAAACTGGTGTTGGAAAAGAATCAAAACCCTGTCACTCAAAGTGTCAGCTGAACAGTAGACAGATGAGGTGAAGGGCAGTACCTTTGCCCTGTGTGAAAAGACCCATGTGGTGAAATAACTTGTGACGATTGCCCTGGCCAGATGGAATAAGAGAGGGAACCAGTGCTGTCTGGGCCAAAAGGGAGTCATCAACAAGATTTTTGGGGAGTCCTCAATTTTGCGAAATATCCTTTGAAGAAGAAGAAGAAGGGTAGGAAAGGCATACAGGAACACTCCCTTCCAATAAAAAGATATGGCGTCCACCTTCCAAGCCAAAGGACTTGAGACACTGGAACAGAACTGAGGAAGTTTCCTGTTCAGAGGGGAGGCAAAAAGATCCACTTGAGGAATACCCCACCAATGAACTAGGTCCAGAAACACATCACTGTGAACCATCCATTCGTGAGGCTGTGTCCTGGACCTGCTGAGAGAATCTGCCACAAGATTGTGTGGTGAAGGTACTGAGACTACCAGCAGAGCGACCTGCAGATTGATGGCTATTTCCCATGCTTGAAGGGCTAACCTGCAAAGAAGGCAGGACCATATGCCCCCTTGTTTGTTGATGTACCACAAGACGGTGGTGTTGTCTGTAAAATCCTTCAAGAGACCTGAGACCTGGAGTGCATGAAAAGCTTGAAGGGCCAGAATGACAGCCCACATTTCCTTGATGTTGATGTGATCCATCCTCTGCTGAGGGGATCAAAGACCCTGTACCTTCAGGATGCCTGAAGCGGCTCCCCCATTCCTGCTCTGATGTGTCTATGAAGAGTTCCTGAAATGGGTGAGAAGGGTAGAAAGGAACACCTGGATTGAGTGATAGCTGCTGAAGCCATCACTAAAATTCCAGTTTGAGACAAGGGAGCATAAAAAATGAGATGGTTCATCAGATGCAGATGTTGAAGCCAGGCTGATTTTAGCTACCACTGAAACTTCCCTGGGGCAGGCTTCATATGAGGAAACATGAGGATAGTGGAGTTCATGAACCCCAGAGGCCTGAGACCCTGTCTGGAAGAGAGAACAGGGGAAGCAGGCAGGGAAAATAATTTGTGAGGGACAAAATCTTGGAGGTAGGAAGAGATGCTAGCATTGGAACAGTCCGGAACCTGCAGCCTAGGAAAATTTGGTCCTGAGAAGGAGTCAACACTGACTCTTGAAGGATGACAGTGAACTCCAGGCTGTGCAACAGAAGCTGGGTAAAATGAAGATCCTGAACCAGCTTGGAATGGGATGGAACCTGCAGCAAGAGGTCATCCAGATAAGGAAATATTTGGATGCTCTAGAGTCTGCAAAAGGCGACCACAAGGGGTAGACATTTGGTGAACACCCTTGGGGTTGTTGAAAGTGCAAAGAGCAAAGCAGAAAACTGAAAATGAGAGGAGGAAAAGAACAGTTTTTTACCTACCATAAATGTAGATGTTTGGGTGTTCACACTGCTGCAGTCATCACACTTGGGTTATCCTGCTGTCAGGCAGCCCCGCAGTCGGCCAGAGTTCCAAAGTCTTGGTCCGGCGTCGGTTGCTGTCGCTTCTTCCCTGACGTCAGTGCGCCAGGGGTATATAATATGCATCCGACGCCATTTTCTTCAGTTTTTCTTGTCCCAGATGTCAGGTGCCCCCAAGTGGGTAGGCAATACATATTGCTAATCAAAAATATACATATAAAATAAAAACATTACCTTCAGTTACCAGCAAATACACCCCAAAGGTTGTATAGGATAGAAAGGTATAGATAAGTCCAGCTAGTTCAGAGGGGATGGAGGGAGGGTAACCTGGACTGCAGCAGTGTGAACACTCGAACATCTACATTTATGGTAGGTACAAAAAGTACAGTTTTGTACCTACCATAAATGTAGATGTTCGAGGCTAATACAGCTGCAGTCATAACAGATGGGTTCTCCTGCCGTCAGGCGGGTCCTCGGTCGGCCGAATTCCAAAGTCTAGGTCCGGCGTCGGTTGTCGTCGCTTCTTCCCTGACGTCAGTGCGACAGGGGTATAAAGGAACCAGCCGACGCCATTTTCTTCAGTTTTTCTTGCCCCAGATGTCAGGTGCCCCCAGAAGGAAGGCAATACATAAATTTGTGTAAAAAGGCAATGCATTATAATCAAAATACAGTAGTTGCAAGCAAATACACCATAAATGAATACCCCAATCAGGTTGTATGAGGATGTGTTAGCCTATAGGCCTGTCCCAAGAGGGGAAGGAGGGAGGGAAACCTGGACTGCAGCTGTATTAGCACTCGAACATCTACATTTATGGTAGGTACAAAACTGTACTATGTTCATCGTGCATACAGCTGTAGTCATAACAGATGGGTAGAATCCCAAAGCTAAGAAAGGGGTGGTAGGCACTAGGTGGAACTAGGAGGAGCCAGGATGCCCTGCAAGACTGCAGTGGCAAAGCCTGCTCTAGTTTTGAAGTATAATGGTAGGTGGTAGTGCTTGGAGAAGGTATGCACAGAACTCCAAGTGGCTGCTTCCAAAATATCTTTGGTAGGAACTCCTCTGAGGAAAGCTGCAGAGGTAGCTGTGGCCCTTGTGGAGTGAGATCTGATGCCTGTAGGTACAGTTTTGCCATGAAAAGAATAGCAAAAGCGTATGCAGTGGGCTATCTATTTTGAGATTGTCTGTTTGGAAACTGGCTTTCCTTGAGCTACTACAGCATAAGACACAAAGAGCTGTTCTGATTTTCTGAAGGGCTTTGTTCTGTCCAGATAATAACGGAGTTGTCTGTGGATGTCCAGGGAATGTAGTAATCTCTCCCCTTTGTTTTGAGGATTAGGATAAAAGGTAGGCAAGTGTATGGCCTGATTCAAAGCTACCCTGGATACCACTTTAGGCATAAAGGACGGGTTGGTTCGTAAGGAAACTCTGTCCTGATGGAAGATGATAAAGGCTGCACAGCCATGAGAGCTTGTAGTTCTGAAACTCTATGAGCTGAGGTAATAGCCAGAAGGAAAGCTGTTTTCCAGGACAAATATTGCAAATCTGATGAGGCAGCTGGCTCAAAGGGAGGCAAGGTCAGTTTTTCCAGAATTAAATTGAGATCCCAAGCAGGTATAGGTTGTTTCCTTGGGGGTCTTAGATTCTTAGCCCCTCTGAGGAACTGTCTTAAGAGAGGGTGAGAGAATAAGGGTGGATCAGTGTTGTATTCTGCAGACATGGCTGAGGCATGGATTTTGATGGAGGAGAATGAAAGTCCACTGCTTAGCAGCTCAGCTAGATACTGTAGTATTTGAGGTAAATTCAGTTTTCCAGGATCCTGGCCCTTTTTCTCATTCCAGACACAAAAACGTTTCCATTTTGCGGAGTAAGCTTTTCTAGTTGACGGCCTTCTGGCCTCCAAAATGACATCCTGCACCTCCTTGGAGAGTAGGGTCTGTTGTGATGCTAAGGAATCTTCCATGCGGCTAGATTGAGTGTTTTTAGCTGGCTGTGAAAAGTTTTGAAGCTGTGCTGAGTCAGAAGAGGCATTAGAGGCAGGGTCCATGGTGGGGAATGCGTCAGGCTCCTCAGGAGTGGGTACCAGTGTTGTCTTGGCCAGTCTGGAGCAATGAGAATCATCTTTGGTCTGTCTGCTCTGGTTTTCAATAGAACTTTGGGCAGCAGAGGAAGAGGTGGGAAGGCATAAACTGTCATTGATGTCCAACTGAAAGAGAGAGCGTCCACTCTCCAGGCCATTGGATGGAAAATCCTTGAGCAGAATTTTGTCAATTGGTGATTTTTGTGGGAGGCAAAGAGATCTATGTCTGGCCTTCCCCATGTTTGGATTATCTCTGTAAACACTTTTGGATGCAATTTCCATTCGTGTGGATCTGTCATATTTCTGCTTAGATTGTCTGCCAGCGTGTTTTCCTTGCCTGGCAAGTATTGTGCTTGTAGTTCAATTTGTAAGTCCATGGCCATGTTCCAAAGTGACATGGCCAGTCTGCTTAGGGGGTATGAATGTGTTCCTCCCTGTTTGTTTATGTACCACATAACTGTGGTGTTGTCCGTTCTTATCAATAGTTGACCTGGTTGCAGAAGGTCCTTGAAAGCTATAATAGCATTTATTACTGCTAGCATTTCCTTTTGATTGATGTGAAGGTGCTTTTCTTTTTGGGACCATTTGCCCTGAACGCACCAATCTGTCATGTGCGCCCCCCAGGCGTAGTCCGAGGCGTCTGTTGTGATGACTTGATTTGCTTGAGGCTTGCTGAATGGAAGACCTCTGTTTATAATATCCAGGATCCATTTGTCTTTTGTGACAATATGCCAATTTTTTGAAAATAATGCCAGCTTTCCTCCTAAGGGGGCTGCCATTTGAGTTTTGCTTGGCATGCAAAGGGGAAAGTCATTGGGCTTGCTTTCTGAATGATTGCGAGTTATCCTCACCACCTCTTTGTGCAGGAGCTTGCCATTGTCTGCCTCTAAACGATCCTTGGGATTGTCCTCTGCCCCTAGGGCGCCTGTATCTGCCTCTTTGGGGTCTGTCCGTGGCTGGAAAGGACCAATTTTTGGAAGGCCAATTTCTACTGAAACGTGGGGGTTGTACCTGTAGAAAATCTTTCACAGTTTGCATTTATTTAGCCTTTTCCTCCATTTTCCTTAATACCTCCTCAGCATTAGGACCAAATAATACATCCTTTTGTAGAGGGGCATCTAGTAATTTAGCTTTGACATGATCAGGCAAGGTTTGTTCCTTGAGCCAGGCATGTCTACGTATGACTGATCCAGTAACAGCAGCTCTACATGAGGCCTCTAGAGCATCAAAACCACATTGTAAGGTATGCTTACCCACTTGTTCTGCACTATGCATCAAATCCTGCAACTCCTTCAAGTCTGGTTGTTCAGGTTGTGACATTTTACTTTTCAATTGTGATAACAAAAGCTGTTGGTATTTTAGCATATGGAACTGACAGTTTAAGGCCCTCATGGTTAAGGTAGCCGAGGTATATACCTTTTTTCCCCACCTTTCTAAGGATCTGGAATCTCTCTCGGAAGGTAATGGATTTTTAGCAGTGGAGGCCTTAATTCCCTTGGGGCCCTGTGAGATGGTTTCTGGGTCAGCAGCATGGCTTTTGTATAGAAATTGGTGTGAGTCAGGAACCCTGTAGTACCTGTAAGGCTTAACTGGGGCTGGAGGCAGAGAGTCCAGGTTAAGGCAGGCCTCCGAGTAAACATCATCTAGGATGTCCAAGACAGGAGGTATAGCCAGAGGCCTGTGCTGAGGTAGCAAGAGAAATTCCCTAAGCCTTTTCTTGGAATCTGAATAATCTTGGCCTTCCCAGTGGAAGTGTTCCCTTAAGGTATGCAAAGTTTTCCCAAATGAGTAATCCTCTGGGGGAGATACAGAAGGAATGGACTCCTCCGCATCTGAGTCTTCAAAAGGGGAGTAAGAATGTTCCTGATCATCAGAGTGCTCTGAAATAATGGAGCCCTGATCAGAGGAGGGGGATTCTTCCTCCACTCTGGGCCTTTTGTCCGGTGGGGGTTGAGAACCCCTGATAAGAGTAATTAAATCCTCAGCCATTTTAAGCATCTGTTTTTTTAGGCATGGGGCCTGGAGATGGGCCCTGTGTAGCTTGTCTCTTAGAGTGCATGGCTGCTTTAGACTTAGTGAAAGCCTTGATGGAAAAAGAAGAGGAAGGTCTGAAGACACCTTGAGTGGAGGTAGACCTGTCCACATTTTGAGGTTCAACGCCAGGAGTGGCTTTGGTATCTGTAGTCGGGGTGTGGGCCGAGGAGCCTGCAAACTTGGGCACAGGAGCCACCGCCGAAGAAGTGTCGTCGGTAGTCAGGGGCTGCATAGGCGCCTCGCTGAGAACCGGACCACGTGAAGTCGGCTTTGGCGTGGTGTCAGTAGAGGCCACGGACCTCGTGTGCCGGTCCTTATCTTTGCGTTTTTTAGACAGAATTGGAGTCGGAGTATCCGACGACATAATGTAGTTAAATGTTTTTCCAAAATAATGCTGGGCAAACTCCGCCCAACGCTTAATGGTGCGTTTGTTGAATGTAGCACAAAAGCGACAGACCGAGACGTCGTGGTCTGGGCCTAAACAAGGTATACAGAGGGAATGGAAATCTTATGTGGTATTTGCTTCCCACATGAAATACAATTATTAACTTTGTCTGACATCGGTCTGAGGCAAGAAAAGTTTCCCCAACGGGGTACATAGCTTTCAAGAAGACCGGTTTCAAAATTTTCGTAATTTCAGGAGCTGGCCGACTGGCACTTGCGAAATGCTTCTGCTTCGGGCACCGCGCGGCAAGAAAGACTGAAGAAAATGGCATCGGCTGGTTCCTTTATACCCCTGTCGCACTGACGTCAGGGAAGAAGCGACAACAACTGACGCCGGACCTAGACTTTGGAATTCGGCCAACCGAGGACCCGCCTGACGGCAGGAGAACCCATATGTTATGACTGCAGCTGTATGCACAATGAACATCTGTACTATGTTCATCATGTTACACTGCTGCAGTCATCACACTTGGGTAGAATCCCAAAGCTAAGGTTGGGTGGCTGGTCTATAAAGAATTAGGACTGGCTATGAGGCCCTGCAGAACTGCAGTGGCAAATCCTGCTCTGGATTTAGAGTAAAGAGGCAGGTGGTAATGCTTGGTAAAGGTGTGCACTGAACTCCAAGTTGCAGCCTCCAAAATTTCCTTAGTAGGTACTCCCTTGAGAGAGGCTGTTGAAGTGGCTGTTGCCCTGGTGGAATGTGGCCTAATGTTATTAGGGAATGATTTTCCGTGCTGTGTGTAGCAGTACCGAATACAGTGTCCTATCCATTTGGATATAGTCTGCTTTGAGATAGCCTTGCCCTGTGATCCTGCAGCATATGTTACAAACAGTAGTTCAGTTTTCCTGAAAGCTTTTGTTTTGTCCAAGTAGAAGCATAGCTGCCTGTGTATGTCCAAGGACTGCAGAAGTTTCTCTCCTTTATTCTGGGGGTTAGAATAAAATGTTGGCAAATGGATGGTTTGGTTAAGAGCCACACTAGCTACCACCTTTGGCATAAAGGTAGGGTTTGTCCTTAAAGATACCCTGTCCTGATGAAAAATTATAAAAGGTTCCACTGCCACTAATGCCTGTAGCTCTGAGACTCTTCGTGCTGAAGTTACTGCCAGGAGCAGAGCTGTTTTCCATGATAAAAATATTAGATTGGCTGTATTGGCTCGCTCAAAAGGTGGTAGGGTCAGTTTTTCCAAAACAAAATTGAGGTCCCAAGTTGGTGTTGGTGCTCTCCGGGGCGGTCTTATGTTTTTAGCCCCTCTGAGGTACTGCTTTAGCAAGGGATGAGAGAATAAAGGAGGATCCGTGTTGTAATGTGCTGAAATGGCAGAGGCGTGGATCTTAATTGATGAAAAGGATAGGCCTCTGTCCAGCATCTCAGTTAAGTATTGTAAAATCTGAGGAATGTTTGGAACAAGAGGGTCAAGGCTTTGAGCCTGATTCCAGGCGCAGAATCTCTTCCATTTGTCTGAGTAAGCTTTCCTGGTGCTAGGCCTCCTGGCCTCCAAAATGACATCCATAACAGCTTTAGAGAGAGGTGTTGCCTGTTTGGCTAAAGTATCTGCCATGCAGCCAGGTTTAGGGTTTTGAGCTGACAGTGCAGGATCTGATTGTTTTGTTGAGTCAGAAGGTGTGGAATTTGGGGCAAAATCCATAGTGGGCCCTGAGCCAAGTTCCTTAATATAGGGTGCCAGTCTGGAGCAATCAAGATCATCTGTGTTTTTTCTTGTCTGGCTTTTAGGAGTACCTTTGAAAGGAGAGGCAGTGGTGGGAAGGCATAAACTTTTAGTTTTTCCCAGCTGAACAGAAGAGCATCCACTTTCCATGCTTGTTTTCTGATAAGTCCTTGTGCAAACTTTTTTTGTAGTTGGCAATTCAGTGGGGAGGCAAAAAGATCCATGTCTGGGCACCCCCCATTTTTGCATTATCATGCTGAAGATTTGTGGGTTTAATTTCCATTCGTGAGGGTCCATGATATTTCTGCTTAGGTCGTCTGCCAAAGTATTTTTCTTTCCTGGCAGGAATTGTGCTTGCAGGTGAACTTGGTACGTTAGAGCTGTGTTCCACAAGGTCATGGCTTGCCTGCACAGGGGATAAGAATGAGTGCCCCCTTGCTTGTTTATGTACCACATTACTGTGGTGTTGTCCGTCTTCAGTAATAGTTGTCCTGGATGTAGAAGGTCCTTGAAAGCTGTTAGGGCATTTTGAACAGCCAACATCTCTTTTTGATTGATGTGAAGATGCATCTGTTCTGTGGTCCACTTGCCCTGAATGCATTTTCCTGCCATGTGTGCTCCCCAGGCGCAATCCAAAGCATCTGTTGTTAGAGTTTGCCTGGCTGTGGGTTGGGTAAAAGGTTGACCCTTGTTTAGGTGACATGCCTGTGCCCACCATCAAAACTCCTGTTGTAGGCAGGGAATCATTGGTGTTACTGCTTCTAAACTGTGAGAGTGTTGAGTCCAAACACTTTCTAGGTATCATTTAATTTCCTCATATGCAGTCTGACATATGGTATTAGTAGCATGCAGGATGCCATGAATCCCAGGGCCTGCAGAATTTTTCTTGCAGGGAGATGGGTCTTTTTTGCCAGTAATTGAAAATATTGAGTTAGTTGAACTCGTTTGTCTGGCGTGAGGTAAGCCATCTGGGCCACTGTATTTAAGCTGGCACCCAAGAATGTAATCTGTTGTGAGGGCACTAGTTTTGACTTATTTTCGTTTACTGTGTACCCTAGAGAAATTAGCAACTTTTTCACAAACGCCAGATGCTGTAGAAGAATGTCCTTTGTCTTTGCTTGAATGAGGCAGTCGTCCAGATATGGATATATCTGAATTCCTTTTTGTTTGCAAAATGCAATTACTGGTGCCAGGCACTTTGTGAAGACCCTGGGCGCAGTAGATAAGCCAAAGGGCAGTGCAGAGAATTGGTAGTGTATTGTACCAGCTTTGAATCTGAGGTATCTTCTGCAATTTTGTCTGATAGGGACATGCAGGTATGCGTCTTTGAGGTCCAGAGAAACAAGCCAAGCCTTCTTGCCCAGCATGGGTAGAAGTTGCTGTAATGTCAACATTTTGAATTTCAGAATATCCAGGTAAGTATTCAGAATTGAAAGGTCTAAGTATGGGCCTCCAGGCTTTGTCCTTTCTGGGGACCAGGAAGAGTCTTGAGTAAAATCCTTGTCCTTGCTCCTGTTGTGGTACTTTTTGAATAGCTCTCATGTCCATGAGGGCTGAAATTTGTTTTTGTGCCTCTGCCCATTGATTTTGTGGCAGGTCTGGCATTCCTTTTAGCTTTGGTAAAGTATGAAAGTGGAATCTGTAACCTTGAGACACAATATTCAGAACCCATTTGTCTTGGGTGATTGTTTGCCAGTTTTGAGAAAAAAGTGCTAGTTTTCCCCCTAAGGGGGCTTCCAAAAGGGACGTGCTTGGCGTACGAAGAGGAAAGTCATTGTGACGGTTTCCTGTAAGTTGAGACTTGTCCTCACCTCCTTTTGGGGTTGAGGTGCCCCACTATCGTTGTCTGTTTGAGCCTTGGGGTTGAGATCTGATCTGCCTCTTGGGCGTCTGTATCTGCCTCTCTGTGGCCTGTCTGACACTGGAAAGGACCAATTCTTTGTTGGCCAATTTCTACTAAATCGAGGTGGCTGCACCTGTAAGAAATCCTTGACTGTTTGCATAGATTTAGCTTTATCCTCCATTTTCTTTAACACCTCTTCTGCCTTAACACCAAACAAGGTATCATGCTCTAAAGGAGCATCCAATAATTTTGCCTTAACATGATCAGGTAAACTCTGTTCTTTTAACCAAGCATGTCTTTGAATAACAGAACCTGTAACTGCGGCTCTACAGGAGGCCTCTAAAGAATCAAAACCACATTGCAGAGTATGTTTTCCCACCTGTTCAACTGCATACAATAAATCCTGCATTTCTTTACAATCAGGAGCTTCTGAGCTTGCAAGCATTTTCTGTTTTAACTGAGCCATTAAATATTGTTGGTACTTAAGCATGTGAAACTGGCAATTTAAAGCCCTTACTGCTAAAGTTGCAGAAGTGTAAACTTTCTTCCCCCATCTATCCAATGCTCTAGAATCTCTGTCTGAGGGTACTGGATTTTTTGCAATGGAAGCCTTAACCTCTTTTGGGCCCTGGGAAATAGTTTCTGGATCAGCAGAAGGGTTTTTGTAAAGAAACTTGTGAGAGTCAGGGACTCTATAATACCTATCTGGCTTGGCTGGAGCAGGGGGCAAAGAGTCAGGAGATAAGCTGGATTCAGAGAACACATCATCCACAATGTGTAGCACAGGCAGAATAGCCAGGGGCCTGTGCTGAGGCAATAAGAGGAAATCCCTGAGCCTTTTCTTGGATTTTGAGTAATCCTGACTTTCCCAAAGGAAATGCTCCCTCATGATATGTAAAGTTTCCCCAAAAGAATAATCCTCAGGAGGAGAGGCTGAAGGGATAGATTCTTCAGCATCAGAGTCCTCATAGGGGGGTAGAGAGTATCCTTGGTCTGAAGAGGAATCAGAGGAAATGGAAACCTGATCACAGGAGTCATAGTCTGTATCCTGCCTAGGCCTTTTCTCAGGAGGGGGATGGGAACCCCTGATTAGAGTAATGAGGTCTTCGGCCATTTTAAGCATCTGTTTCTTAGGCATGGAGGACTGTCCAGGAGAATGTTGTACTTGTTTCTTTGTCTTTAATGGCACCTTTGTCTTAGCTGTTGTTTTAATGGTAAGTTGTGAAGGTCTGAAAACAGCCTCAGAAGCCGATGCCTGCTCAGCGGATCCGGACTCATCTGAGGCATCCGAGGCGCTGGAGAATAAAGAATTTGCTTTTGGATTTGACTTTGGTTCCTGTTTTTTGATTCCTGACTTCTGAAGATTTTGCTGTTTTGGTATTGTTTGGATCAGAGTTGTTTCCATCTGAGGGATTAGTTTCCGTAGGCCCAATACCTTGAGTTTTCAGAGGCCTAGATGTCTCCACGTGGGAGTCGGAAGCGGCCTGTGGCTCTGAGGTAGCGGGTGTCAGGGGCTGCGAAAGCGCCTCACTGAGAACTGACGAACCGGAGACTGGCCTAGAAGAGGTTTCGTCGTCGGTTTTGGACCTCAGATGCCTGTCTTTATCCTTGTCTTTGCGTTTTTTCGGTATTGAGGTTGTCGGCTGATCCAACGGCATAGTATAATTGAACCTTCGGCCAAAGTAGTGTAAAGCAAAATCAAAACGTCTTTTTATAGTGCGTTTGTTAAATCTAGCACAAAACCGACAGCTAGTGACGCCGTGATCAGGGCCTAGGCATGGAATACAGTAAGAGTGGAAGTCCTTATGAGGTATTTGCTTCCCACAAGAAATACAATTATTAACTTTTTCTGACATCGGTCTGAGGCAAGAAAAAGGTCTCCCCAACAGGGTACTTAGCTTTATTGAAGACTTCGGATCTGAAATTTGACTTTGAAAATCTCAGGAGTTGGCCAACCGGCACTTGCAAACTGCTTCTGCTTCAGGCACCGCGCGGCAAGAAAGACTGAAGAAAATGGCGTCGGATGCATATTATATACCCCTGGCGCACTGACGCCACGGAAGAAGCGACAGCAACCGACGCCGGACCAAGACTTTGGAACTCTGGCCAACAGCAGGATCGCCTGATGTCAGGATAACCCAACTCTGATGACTGCAGCAGTGTAACACGATGAACATCAAAGAAACACAAATATTTCCTGAATAGAGGGTGGATACGGATGTGAAGGCAACCATCCTTTAGATACTGAGAAAAAGAAAGGCACAGGGTAGCAATAGAGGAACCAGATTCTGAAGATAGAGTATTCATAAGGAAGGCACTATGAGAAAGGTGTTCAGCCAAGAAAGATCCAGGACAGGTCTCCAAGACTCCTCCTTTCTGGGGACCAGAAACATTCTGGAATAAAATCCTAAACCCCTCTCTGTCCACAGAACTGGTTGAATGATATCCTTGTCCAGCAGAATCTGCAAAACTCCTGAAAAATAAGAAAGTTGTTCTGCAGGGGGTTGGGAATACCAGAAAAACAGGGAAAGGTTTCACAGGTCATAAAGTAATTCTGCTGGATAATGGTGAGACCCCAAGTGTCTGTGGTAATCACCTGCCAAACTAGGAGAGAAGGGAAAGCCTGAGGGACAAGGGAACCTGGCTGAAAGGAAGGGAGGATAGACAGATGGCTGCAGATGTGTTAGGAAAGGACAGCTTCTGTGGCCTGGGAGTTTGAGTAAGCTTATCAGAAAAAAACATACCTGGGCGCTTTCTTGTCTTTGGAAGACTGTCTAGGCAGTCTATGAAAAAAGCAGTCTTACCGAGACAGTTCCTCTGAAACTTGGGGATAGGCGAGACAAAAATCTGTTTCAAATCCTTCATGACCTTACCTTGATTCTGTAAGTCCTGAAAAGGTCAGCCACAGCAGTACCAAACAAATTCTGGTTATCCAAAGGCCATCCAGAAGCTTTGCCTTGATATCATCTGGCAAAGACTGAAGGCAAAGCCAGGAAGAGCACCTCATCACAAAACCAGAGGCAGCAGCCCTGGAAGATGCATCTACTGCATCATAGCTGCATCTGATACAGTAACGGGCAATCTGAGAGGTGGAACTGAGCAAGTAGAGTGCTGAGGCCTTAGCCTCAGAGTCAGGCATACCAGAAACAATCTTCCCAATCTGGGAAAGAACAGACAAGATGACTGTATCATACGAGTCCGGTAACTGATGACCCTGAAGGCTAAAACAGCGAAAGGGTATACCTTCTTACCAATCCTCTCAGTGGCTCTACTGTTCTTATCTGAAGGAAGGAGCTTGGAAGAAGGCAACAGCCTAGAAGACTTGTCAGTTGATACAGAAATAACTACAAGATCAGAGGAAGGGCACTTGTACAGGACTTTCAGGCATCCGAAACCTTATAGAACCTGTCAGGTTTCTTAGGAGCCAGAAGCTAAGAATCTGGTGTCAAGAAAGTCACAGAAAAAACATCTTATACAGCAGCTAACACAGGAGGTACAGCATTAAGTTTCAGAGAGTACATTTGCTGCAACTCATAATACCTCTTCTAGATGTCTGATACTTGGGTGCAATTCCACTTGAAATGCCCCATCATATACAGTACCATACCACCAAAGGAGAGCTCCTCCAAAAATAGAATCAGGATTGATAGATTTCTCCTCCTCCTCAGAGCCATAGTCTAAAAGTGAAGGCAACTGAAAGGCCTAGTCTAGGGAATATGAATTCTTGCCCAAAGACTCCAGGTCTCTAGCCCTTTTAGGAGAGGACCAAGGAGGTGCAGGAACCAAAACCCCCTGAAGAGGCATCAGTGGCATCAAGACATTGTGCAAACCCTGAGTAAAAAGTCTTGCCATTCATGTTTTGGATCCCTGGGAGGCGACACCACATGCTTAGACTACTGCCTTTTCATCACTAGGGTATCCACTCTGATAAAATGCAGAGGTTCAGACCCCTGTCTGGATTCTATTAAGGTGCTTTGCACTTCTTCCCTAACAAGAATCTGAGGAATCCCTCTGGGTTCCTCGGAAATAACTGGTCATGGTACCCCCTCAATGTCTAGGGCAGACGTCTGCAATGCCTCCAAGGACATGCGAGAAGCAGGTTCCATGCCGGCCTCTGAGAAGGTCGTGGCAGAAGTAACCAAAGGCAATGCCGGCTATCCACTGAGTTCTCAATGACTTCAAGACAGATGTCCAGTAGCGGTTGAACAGCAGCAGTTTCAGGCCTGGATTATATTGCCTTCTTTTTAAGCGGCGGTTGTACCTCGGGAGTGCAGATTCTGCCACAGTACTCTGGGCAAGAAGCTTAAGACATTGGTTCTCAGGGTAAATAAAAAGTGAAGAAAGGCAGCTATGCAACATCTTCGGTACAAAGGCCTGACAGATGGAACATTGAATGTGGTCATGAAATGCACCCAAGCAAAACAAGCATCTATCATGGTGTTTTTTTTTTTTGGGGGGGGGGTCTGCCTCTCACACTGACATTTCCCTCTCTTGGTTGACATGTAACCCACTGAAGAATATAAAAAAAAGAAAAACCCAAAAAGGGTACTTATCTGAAAGATGTAGGCGCAGTATAACCAGCAAATGTGGAGGGTGTTCAGACCGACATATCACAATGGCATTTGGACTGGCAGCAATGAAGTTCTAAGTTGGGAGCATACATATGTCATCTTCATACCCTACGCTTGTGTGAGGAGCATATGTCTGATGTACAACACTCTCTAGGTAATAAAAGCTTTAGTATGCTGGACAGACATTGGGGTACAACACTTTCTAGGTAATAAAGGCTTTAGTATGCTGGACAGACATTGGGTAATCCATGGCAGGAGATCCCAAAGCTGATGAATACTGCAACAGTAATATGGAAGGACATCTACCCATGACTGAAGAGTTCATCTACATAGGCAACACTGTCAGACATCATGGCGAGACAGGCAGTGACATCAAGTGCACACTAAGCAATGCCAGGAATGCTGTATGCTCTTGAACAATGTGTGGAGTTCAGCTCCGTACAGCACCAATGCAAAGTGCAGGCTTTACAAGAGCTGTGTTCTCTCCACACTCTTATATGGATCAGATTGCTGGCAGATGATAAAAAAGCAACATCACCAGACTGTCAGCATTCCACACTGGTAACCAGAGAATAATCCTGCTGACTGCAAACAATTTCCAATCAAGGAACTGCTCACCAGATGCAAGTAACAATGCATGGACACCATTATTATGAGAAGAAGATGGAGATGGAATGGACATGCCATCACAACAGAACAAGACTCCATCACAAGAACATGTCTCCATTGGACAGCAGAAGACAAACTGAAGTGAAGCAGAACAAAGAACACCTGGAGAAGAACTGTGGAAACAGACCTGAAGACTGAACCACAGCTGCTGCACCATACAGAAAACTGCCCAAGCTAGCCAGAGGTGGAGGCTCTTCTTTGCTTCTTTACATGCCAGTAGCATAACAGGCAGAGTTGTTTGCAATTAGGACAAAGTTATAGCCTCACTTCTGTCCCTTGGTAACCTATTCTAAACATTTGCAGCTCACACAGTACATTTTATTCATTAGACTAGACCTAGCAACATTTGTAAGGTTGCGGCTGAAAGGGGTCTCAGGACCCATCTACCTACATGGTTAGTAAACAGTAAGTAAGTAAATACATAAATAATATGAGCCCTTCATGATATGTCAAACAGCCACATCTCACCACCCCAAAAACACACCTAAACTCCCCTTTAGTAATATATAATTTGCTTGTCTCTCCAAGGTAATTCCCCCATCAGACCTTAAAATAATTGCATTCCCATTCAGCTCTTTAACTACCTTCTACCACCTCACTTTCTTACTAATAAGTAAGCTCAGTTATAATATGAATATATTGGTGTAACTCTGTAAAAGAGATGGGCTTCTAATCCATCTCTATATCTTATCAGAAATGTTCCCCATTCCTCAGCCTGTTTCAAAATGTTTTTTTTTGCAAAAGTCATAAGCAGAAATGGTTGACCAATTGCATACAAAAAAGCCTATTTAATGTCTTCCTTGTGTGCAATTCGTTCAGTAAATGGGAACTTTAACAGACATTATTCTGTTGATTCCTAATGATCATTCTCTTTACCTGACAGGCTCTGTATCATGTAGTCACTCATTTGTAAGCCATACTTGCATCATGGGCGAGTCCTTTGGGGTCCATTACTAATATGTCTTCACCTCTTTCCCCCATCTTGCTAAATAAACCCTTGTATCCTTTCCCCAATTTTAGCCAGTCTATGCAGACAAACGTTATAGGAGCTGCCTCTCATTATTCCTACAAGACAGCATCATGTTTGTCAGTCCTGAGCCATGACAGTGTTTCTCACTAACATTCAGCTTCTTTCACTAAGCCCTCTCCACTGCTTGATCTGCCCTGCCCTGTCATGTATTCCTTACTGCAGCCACCTAAATCATGCTAACAAAAGACACCTACTCCTCGTATCTCAATAATCATCCAGCCCTCCTTATATGCAACTCAGTTTCTGATCTCAGTTTAGTAAAGGCTCCCTTACATCATTACCCTCCATTCCTTACTCTCCCCATTTTTAATTTCTTCTGACACTTTAACAACATAAGATGGAGCCAACTCTGTTGGTGTACAGGGATGTCTGATTAGCAGCTCAGGCATCTCCTGGAGATGCAATGGTGATGACAGGCATACCTATCCTGGGAAAGGGGGCATAGTTCAAGTCATGTGGTGCCACCCCCCCCCCCCCACAGGAATGAAGGGAGAAATAGAAGTGTACTGCAGAGTATGTTCAGCTCACCAAGCTGCACAACAGTTACAGTAAGCACATCAAAGCATGCACCTGCACAAGGAATGCATAGTGACTCTCATTGTGACATGGGCTTTATGTTTCCTACCCACGAGAGGGGATGGAGACATTCTAGGAAAGGTCATGATGGCTTCTTGTGTGACAGTGGCCCTTTTGGTGACATGATCTGCATGTTTCGTGCCCAGTAGAGGGATTACAGACAATATAGGAAAGGTTATGATGGCTTTTTGTAGGACAGCTCCTATGGCTGACTCCTGCTCAGCAGAAATGAATGAGCTGGCCAGCAACACAAGCAAGTTGATAGTCAACAGCAACATGGGAGGAAAAAGGGATATTTCAAAAAAATAATGGCATAAAATGCAGTCTCCTTAATTAATATTACCATCCTCCCCTCCTCAGTTTGTGTAGAAATCAATCGAAATCAATCGTGTTTCAGAAGTGCAATCTCCTCCATCAGTCACTGCTCGACTCTAAACCTTCACAATGCTGCAACAAAATGACTCAGTAAGACTAATTTTTTTCATCTGCCTAACTTTGTTAGTCAAACATACTAACTAAAGGCTATCTCTATACTGCAGAGGGCTAAAGCCTTGCATGTGACCCAGATGAGCTGGGTTCAATCACGTCTTGAGTAGTACAGAAAATTAGCACAGAGAGGAAGACACTGAGCAGCTGACGCTGGCTTACTCATCCTATGAGGAGGAATGGCAACCTGGTCTGCTGAAATTACTGCACACTCAGCAAAGGTGGGTGTCCATGACCACCACACTCATGGATGGAAACAAGCACCTATCAAGCAGCACATGTGCTTAAACAGACACTGAAGCATGCGTGGCAGCATAAATGCAAGTGATGATTACACTGTGGAACTTTGGCTTGATCAGACTGCCACAAGGGGCTCAGCAGGACAGGGGAAAAACATCCACCCCTTCATTCTACCTAAATAATGGACCTTCCACTGCACTGCTCCAGCTACAGAACCCAAAGAAGTGAAAAGGAAACAAAAGAGTGGATAGAGACTTAATGGTTGGTTAATAACAGAGAAAGTCCTGCGACAGCAACTTCACATTAGGTTTTTTCACCTGTTTATTTCTCTTCCAGTTTTTCAGTTTAACAGTTCTCATCAAACCATATCTTCTTCCTCCACTGACTTTTGCATTCCATTATCTTTCTTAAATCCATTTACATCATCTTACTAGCGTCCACTTATCTCCAAAATTATTTTAGCCACTGATTTTCACTGTCTTCAGCCATATCACTGTCTTAACCTGTACAATTACCACAATGCTTCTACTCAAAACTATGGCCTCTCCCTCCTATACTGAAGCAATAACCTATCAATACACACTGGCTCATAAGGCCTTGTCTGTTTCACATCCCTGGCCTTTCTATAATATTTGGACTTCCCAATCTGCATTCTCACAGCTCAAATGTCTTATCACATCCTCCTTCCTTCTTTCAACATTCAGGAAATACTGGCTGTACCAATTATGCCAATATTCTTGGATCAACAGCCAGCCAATGCGGCTTCTGGTATTAAGGCACAAAAAATGGAATTTAACTTTCCAAGCAGCTTTCAACAGCTTGCTAATTTAAGAGTGGAAGCAGCACTCCCTCCATACAATCACTGGTACTGAAGGAAGTGCAATCTAGAAAAACATTTCTGCCCTTCTTATCTTGGTCTGAATATCAACAGAAATTGGTCTTACAGTAATGGTCCCAAGAGCAGTCCTGCCCAAGTTTAAGAGATGCACCTTAGAGTCTGAAAGCCTTCAAACTGCTGTATTTTGTCAATATTTAGTCATTGCTTGTCAGAAAGGTGAAACAGCAAATGATGTGCCTGGATCAACTTGTCTCATTGCTTTCTTTACCAGTCCAATCGGTTAAATTCCACATTTCAGTCTAATCTCAATGAAGTATACAACTTTTTCATTAGAGAGATAGTCTAGTGACGAAGTCTGGTGATGGAGCTCTAGAGTGAAGACATGGTCCTCAGTTGCTCTATACGTTAAGTTAAATTTGTGCTCTGTAAATTGGAAGTTTCAACTCTTTGAGGAGTGTGCATATCTTGTTGATAGAGCACAGGGCAAATTCACATAATTCAAGCTGGAAAACAAACTAAAAAAAGAAGTAAAGCAAGCTGTTGGAGGAAAATGAATGCACTGAGAGCAAGAATCCAAGACTGCTTCAAGTGATGAACAAAGAGCAGACTAAGCAACTAGAAACATATCAAGTGATAATGATGGAGGCTCTCTTGGCTGATGTAGTCAAAATAGGGGAAGCCACCTCAAGTAGTAGACCAGTAACAAAAGATGTATCCCCCAGGGATCGGTCCTGGGGCCTCTCACCATTTGGGATATACTTCTTAGAGGTGACTGCCAAATCTAGTGGGCTATGGCTGACCAAGTTTACAGATGACTGCAAGCTGGGTGCTATCATCAATTCCCCTAGTGATGTGGACATCCTCCAAGAAGGTCTCAATGGTGCCAGAAACATGGCCTCAAATTGAATGCCAAAAAATCCATCATCATCCCTTTTGGGAAGACTGACGTCCCCACAAATTATCACACTGATAATAAGGCACTAAGCACACACACAATCAGTCATGAGAGACTTGGGCACCCAGGTTCATAGAAAACTGACTTAACTACCATATTGTCTCCATTGTATGGAAGGCTTTCTACATGGCCCACCTCATTAGTAAGGGTATCTCATCCAGGGACAAGGTGGTCATAACATCCCTGTAGTCTTCCCTTATAAGATCGATTATTGAATACAATGCCCCTTTCGGCATGTACCTCACAAAGAACATGCAGCAGCTGGACAGACCACAGAGATTAGTCACCCAGAGAATCCAGGGCCTCAAACATCTGCCCTACACAGATAGGCTAAAAGCCCTGTCCCTCTACTCAGTCTACTACAGACTCCTCAGAGGTGACCTCTGTCTGGCATACAAAGCAATCTCAGACCCCGCCCTGATGGGACTGCTGCATATCTGCAAGTCAAGCTCCACTCGAGTAACCTGCATGCGTGACGTCAACCTGGTCTGTGACATCAATAGGACTTGTTGGCAGGACAGATGCATGTCCCAGAGACTCCCCCATTTGTGGAATAGACTCCTCCTCCACGTAAAGCCGAGTACCTCATTACACCTTTTTAAGTGCAACCTAGATAACTGGATGGGAACAGAACTGGAGGGGGTTAGCATAAGGGGAGGGGGTTAGCATAATGGTTAAGGTGTTCACCTTACAGACAGAAGGTGCAGGGTTTGATTCTCACATGGGGTAACTGGCTAGGCTTAAAAAATGGCCCCCAGGGGTAGTTAGCCTAGTACTAATCTATGAACCTATGAATCTATGAACACCCCTGGGATTCCACCCATGTCCCTGCTGGACAGTGGCACAGAGTGTTGACTTGTTGGAACATGGGCTAAATTCTTGGTTAGGCTTGTAAGGGCCTCAGGGCCAGTAGCCTAGTAACTTCCTATAATCCTATGAAAAGTAGTC